>NC_080163.1:119437979-119748748 GCF_950295315.1 Erinaceus europaeus | reverse complement strand
CTTAACCCACTGCACTACCACCCGACTCCCCACTGCCTGACTTTGTTCTGTAGAAATGGTGTTTGAAAATTCTATTCCTTCCATGTAAGTAATCAGAAAAGACTTAAATACAAGGTGACTGTCAAGAATTAGTGTGAAGGGAGTCGGGCTGTAGCGCAGCGGGTTAAGCGCAGGTGGCGCAAAGCACAAGGACCGGCATAAGGATCCCGGTTCGAACCCCGGCTCCCCACCTGCAGGGGAGTCGCTTCACAGGCGGTGAAGCAGGTCTGCAGGTGTCTATCTTTCTCTCCCCTTCTCTGTCTTCCCCTCCTCTCTCCATTTCTCTCTGTCCTATCCAACAACGACGACAACAACAATAATAATTACAACAATAAAACAACAAGGGCAACAAAAGGGAATAAATAAATAAAATAAAATATTTTTTTAAATCACATTAAAAAAAAAGAATAAGTGTGAAATACTTTGACGTAGGCAAAAAGGGCTGCTGAATATCATTGGAATCAATGGCTTGACTGGCTGAAGGAAAATATCAACGTCTATTTGTTGGAATGCTGGGAATTGTTTAGCATACACTACATAATCACCTTATCTTTGAGTAACCATTAAACCATCTTGGACATTACAGAACAGCAATCCAAGTGATTTCCTGCCTATAAGAGTGTAAATAAATTCTGTCCATTGGGGAAGCAATTCATCCACCCTGGAGAAGAGAGCTCCAAACAGATAGCTTAGGCCTTGTGGATATAAACTAAGTGTGTGCTTACTGACAGGTTTCATTTTTACTTTCCTGACTGCTTTTGGATAGGTCTGTTCTTCACATTCTCCTTTGTGCTGACTTAACGGCTTACTAACTTGCTAGTTTTCTAAGTAAAATCTCTTCCATGTGTTTATTTCATATTTGCATAAGAGTTATGACTGTAGTTGAGGAAAAGGTGCATTTTAATATAGCCATTAAATGGAAGAAACAAAATCACACACTGCTCCACAATTCATCATCTAAGGGGAAAGGACTCCAAGATGAGCAGAATTTTAGGATCTGAGTAGTTTATGACTATGTCAGGAACCAAGACCGGAAAGGAGAGAAGTGATCTGGAAATCATTCCACAGTCAGTTGGGCATAGAATGGCAGGGGACTACTGCAGATAGGGCATGAGGGGGTGGAGGAGGGAATCAGATGGAGAAAGAGTTGAGGAACAAGAGAAAATCTGATTATCAGATGTGCAAATAGCTTACAGACACGTTTCTCTAATTACACAATGCTAAACAGGACAGAAAGAATGAAGAAAAATGAAGAGTTGAGGGGACAGGAGGTGGAGAAACTTGTAATTCTTGAATCTGAACAATGAGGTGTTTCTTAAAAGATAATCAGATAAGAGAGCAAAAGAGAGGTTTGTTCTAAACTGCACTGAGCTCACAACGGCCCAATATTTACATTAAATTTAAAAGCTAATGAAATTACAGGTCAGTGATCAGGAGAGCTGCGTTTGTCTGCTAACTGCCTTCTTACCCAGGGATGGATGGGCAGGCTGTGTTTTGAGGAATAATAACTCAGAATAGAACAAGGAAGGACTGAGCTTCTTGAGAAGATTCAGTCTCTGAGGGTCTTTCCAGTGCTCCCGTGACCTCAGTGAGGAGGAGAGAAGCATTCCAGAGCCCTTTCCCAGGACTCCATCATGACTTAAGAGTCTGACTCCAGGGCCACTAGGCACTGTGCCCCATGTTTTGCAGGGTAGGAAAGCAACATCCATCCACCTATTAAGCGTGCCTCTTCACTCTCTCTCCTCTCCCTCCTCATTTCTTATTTGTAAATAAATATATCTTTTTTTAAAAAATAGGGGACTTTACAGTCAATAATACTTATACACCTTTCCCATATTTGGGAGCTACTCTCTCCCCTGATCCAGCTTTCTGGTCCTTTTTTTCAGCCATGATATCAACTCCCCAGACAATAGCCTGGATCTACCTGCATATCAGATTTCAGGCTCAGGGAAAAAAAAAAAAAAAAAAAAACTAGTATAGCCACAGGCCCTTTGGAATATAACTAAAATATGCCTACCAGCTAGCTACAAAACAGAGACACACACCCCCTTTCCAACTGTTCATCTGCACTACTCTAGCCTTTAGGTTCATGATTAGTCAACAATTTGTTTGGCTTTATATGTTAACTCTCTTTTCAGTCACCAGGTTCCAGATGCTAGCATGATGCCAAATAGACTTCCCTGGACAGACAATCCCACCAATGTGTCCTGGAGCTCTGAGTGTTCAGAACCCCACCCCACTAGGGAAAGAGAGAGACAGGCTGGGAGTATGGATCAACCTGTCAACACCCATGTTCAGCGAGGAAGCAATTACAGAAGCCAGACCTTCCACCTTCTGCATCCCACAATGACCTTGGGTCCATACTTCCAGAGGGTCAAAGAATAGGAAAGCTATCAGGGGAGGGGATGAGATATGGAGTTCTGGTGGTGGGAATTGTGTGGAGTTGTACCCTTCTTATCCTATGGTTTTCTCAGTGTTTCCTTTTTATAAATAAAATAAAATTTACATATATGGAACTTTGTATTATACCAAAGTAAAAGACTCTGGAGTGGTGGGGAAGGTTCAGGTTCTAGAACAGGATGGCAGAGGAGGAGGTAGAGAGGGTTGAATTATTATGTGGAAAATTGAGAAACATTACACATGTACAAACTACTATATTCTACTGTTTACTTTAAACCATTAATCCCCCCAGTAAAGAAGAAAAATATTAGGGGGCATGCAGTTCTAGAGTTAGCAGAGTGGTTAGAGCACTGAACTTGCAAGCATAAGGTTCTGAGTTCAATCCCTGCATTATGTGTGCAAAGTAATGCTCTGGTTCTTTTTCTCTCACCCTCTCTAAGAAATAAATCTTTAAAAAAAAATTAGGGGACTGGTAGTAATGTAACTGGCTGAGCACACATATTTCCAAGCTCAAAGACCGGAGTTCAGGTTCTCAGTCTCCACCTACAGGGGAGAAATTTCACAAGAGATAAAGTAGAGCTGCATTTCTCTATCTAGCTATCTAGCTATCTGTCTATCTATCTCTCCCTCCCTTACACCTCCCCCTCTCCCTCTCCTTCTCTTTTTCTTTTTTTTTTTAATTTCTTTATTGGGGAATTCATGTTTTACATTCAACAGTAAATACAATAGTTTGTACATGCATAACATTCCCCAGTTTCCCATTTAACAATACAACCCCCACTATGTCATTTATCATCCTTCATGGACCTGTATTCTCCCCACCCACCCACCTACCCCAGAGTCTTTTACTTTGGTGAGATACGCCAATTCCATTTCAGGTTCTACTTGTGTTTTCTTTTCTGATCTTGTTTTTCAACTTCTACCTGAGAGTGAGATCATCCCATATTCATCCTTCTGTTTCTGACTTATGTCACTCAACATGGTTTTTTCAAGGTCCATCCAAGATCGGCTGAAAACGGTGAAGTCACCATTTTTTACAGCTGAGTAGTATTCCATTGTGTATATCTACACCACAACTTGATCAGCCACTCATCTGTTGTTGGACACCTGGGTTGCTTCCAGGTTTTGGCTATTACAAATTGTGCTGCCAAGAACATATGTGTACACAGATCTTTTTGGATGGGTGTGTTGGGTTCCTTCCTTCTCTTTTTCTCTCTTCCCTTCCTCTCCAAATTTCTCTCTGTCCTACCTAATACAAATAAATACATTTTTTAAAAATAAGAATCTTCCAGGAGTAGTAGAATTGTGCAGGTATACACATCCTCAGCAATAACCATAAATAAATAAATATTTTTTAAAAAACATACCCTGCAGAATATTCAATCTGTATGATGCACCTAAATTGAGTTAGAGGTCCTTGTAAAGACCTCCCCCACACCAAGGGGAAGACTTTGCATCAGGGCTAAATATGTTCTGAAGGCCTGAAACCAACTTCTAAAAAAGAAATACCCAGCCACTTTCACAAGGAAAAAATGTAGGCCTTGTGAAAGTGACTGACCTTGGTCCTATTGCTGGTAGTATTCCCTGTGGACAGAAAGAGCAACAAAATGCTTGTGTCCTGGCCAGGGATAGCCCATGCCAACCACCAGGTGGGGGCCCCCTCAATTCATGAAGTCAGCTTTCCAAGCCCCCACTGGCAAAGGCAGCATCTATGCACAGTTTTCCATTTGTGTAGGAAGCTGCGGCCTTATAGACACTCAAGCTGGAAGCTAAGTCAGGTTCAGTGATTTTATTGAGCTACCCTGGGAATGTTCACCCATTTCTCAGGCACTGTGCCCCCCAGGGGAGGAGGGAAGGGTCAAGCCAGTGTCTGAGAGACCGGGGCATAAAGACATCCCCCAAAAGACAGAGTTTGGGCACAAAAATTATGCTTCTGTGTCAAACTTTGACGCCTGGGCTCAACTCTGTCACGCCAACAGAGAGACCTTTCATTAAGTGCTCAGGAGATATTTCCAGAGAGAGAAAAGTAAAGTAGAGCCTTTCAAAGAAAGTTCAGCCCTCAGCAAAAACTGACTTTCCTCTTACAAAAATAAAAAAAAATTAATCAGTTTTTGTGGTTTCAATAAAAGCAAAGGGTTTTGTGGTTTTCCCTCAAATTTTTCACCGTTTTCCATAAAAACAAAAACCTATATTTGAAACCATTTTTTCCCTAATGAAAGTGGCAACATCTCTGCCCAGGAACAATTTTTTTTGGGGGGGGATATCCTTTCAGTGTCCCAGCCTTGTGATAAGTCTGTGCATGTCCATCCTGGGCAAGTTTCACCTACAACCAAATGTGTACATATTGGAGCAGAGCAATCTGCTCAGCTAGAAAAATTCCAGGTGACAAGAAAAAATCTTTTTTCTTTCTTTCCAAAAATTAGGCTAAAAGAGAGTAGTGTAAAAAGGCCCGAAAGTGATTTCAGATTTGTAGACTGGAGCTATAAACAGGACCCAGACAAAAAGAATGCTTCCTCCTAAAGCTTGTTATAGTCATATGATAAGACTTGGAGCATTTGCCATCTCAAAGGCAAAGATTTAATTTAACCTCAAAAATTCTTTTTTATATAAATATTTATTTATTCCCTTTTGTTGCCCTTATTTTATTGTAGTTATTATTGTTGTCATTGGATAGGACAGAGAGAAATGGAGAGAGGAGGGGAAGACAGAGAGGGGGAGAGAAAAATAGACACCTGCAGACCTGCTTCACTGCCTGTGAAGCAACTCCCCTGCAGGTGGGGAGTCAGGGACTCGAACCGGGATCCTTATGCCGTGAATGCACTTTGTGCTATGTGTGCTTAACCTGCTACACTACCACCTGACTCCCAATCCAGATCTCTTTATCTTCATCCAGTGGCTTTTAGGTTCTCTTCCCATATCATATAACTTCTCTCTGTAATGTAGCAACTGATCTTTAAAAAAAGTACTTATTTTCTTTGTTTAAAAAACTTTATTTTTTTCCTTTTTGTTGCCCTTGTTGTTTATCGTCATTGTTGTTGTTATTGATGTCATTGTTGTTGGATAGGATAGAGAGAAATCAAGAGATGAGGGGAAGACAGAGGGAGAAAGAAAGATACCTGCAGACCTGCTTCACCACCTGTGGAGAGCTGGGGACTAGAATTGGGATCCTGATGCCAGTCCGTGCACTTTCCACCATGTGCGCTTAACCCGCTGCACCATCACCCAGCTCCCAAAATGTACTTAGTTTCTATCAGTTCCTAATTCCTGTAACAAATTTCATCTATGCTTTTGCCTAAAGACTTCAGTATTTTTCATCATTTCCTGGAACTGAAGTTCGTCTTTTAGTCTTTTGGGTTTGAACTTCAGCAAAGGGTTACAAACTCTTCCTTTCAGAGTAGGATCAAGAACATTCCATGCCAGAGATGCAATTCAGTGGTAGAGCACATGCTTCATATGTATGAGGTCCTGGGTTTGATGACTAAAGTCATCCCCCCCAAAAAAAAAAAAAAAGACAGAGCAAGAATGTTCTAGAAGCTTCTAAGGGCTCATACTGATGAAACAGTCTAGGACTAATTCCCTCCTGGATTTTGGCTCCCCTACATTTGACACTGTTAATAAAAGCCCAAATTAAGCCCTTTGCCATGGCTGCTAGGATGTTCTGAAAAGGTGTGGCTTAGTAGCTACAGTTTCTCTTATTCTAGATTATATCATGCAATTTCTTTGTATCTCTGCACCTTTATTATCTTCATTGTCTTTTTATTCTGAATTAATGATCTTTATGCTTTGCATTGTATGCTTATGTAAATAATTTCAAATTTCCTCTGAAAGTGATTAAAGAAGACTAAATAAATACTTATTCTGGCAGACCTCAAATCAAAATAAGTAACAAAATTATGGGGTGACAGGAGACTGCAAGAAAATTGCAATGGTAAATGTAAAAGAATTTTCCCAAAAAAAAAAGTCAACAGGAAAAAAAGACAAAATAATAAGATTCACTCTCTCAGTGATCCAGGAGATGACCCAGTCTATAATGTGTTGAACTCCTTTTTTTTAAATATTTATTTTTATTTATTTATTCCCTTGTGTTGTCCTTGTTGTTTTATTGTTGTAGTTATTATTGTCATTGTCATTGTTGGATAGGACAGAGAGAAATGGAGAGAGGAGGGGAAGATAGAGAGAGGGCGAGAAAGATAGACACCTGCAGACCTGCTTCACCACCTCTGAAGCGACTCCCCTGCAGGTGGGGAGCCGGGGTTCGAACCGGGATCCTTATGCCGGTCCTTGTGCTTTGCGCCACCTGCGCTTAACCTGCTGCGCTACAGCCCGACTCCCAATGTGTAGAACTCTTAAGCATGAGATTCCCCAGTTCAATATCCAGCAGCACATTTGCCAGAGTAATGTCTGGTTCTTTTCCTCTCATTCTCTCTGCCTCTTTCATTAATAAATAAATAAGACCTTTAAATAAATAAATATTTTAGAAAAATAAAACTGTCCCTGTAAATTTCTCGCCCAATCTCAGTAACCGTCACAAACAGTGCTGCACCTCTGTGACTCTGAATCTTTTTGCATAACCATTATGTTATCTTCCCAGTCTGTGACTCTGAATCTTGATCCTAAGACTACATCCTGCCTCTAGTTTCCCAGGATGTCAAAATTGGAGGGACTGTGGAGAGTATCAACTCCAGTGCCACCATTTCTCAGATAAGGAGATTGAGGCTCAGAAAAGGCGAATAATTTTCCCAGAGTCACAACACTTAAAAACCTTAAAAGCAGGGAGTTGGACAGTGGTGCAGCAGGTTAACTGCACATGACATGAAGCACAAGGACCAGAGTAAGGATCCCGGTTCGAGCCCCCAGCTCCCCACCTTAGGGGATTCACTTCACAGGCAATGAAGCAGATCTGCAGGTGTCTGTCTTTCTCTCCCCTTCTCTGTCTTCCCCTCCTCTCTCCATTTCTCTCTGTCCTATCCAGCAACAATGAGAACAATAATAATAACAATGACGATAAACAACAAGGGCAACAAAAAGAAAAAAAAAAAACCTTAAAAGCAGTGAAGCTGAGATCTGGGCTCTCTCTACAATAGTACACTCTTCTTCACAGAAATTCCTGGTTCCTACAAACCATAAGAGATTAGCTTGAGAATTTAACAAATGTGGACTTTTCTGTCTCTTTTTCAAGCCATCCTAAAAGCTAAATCAAAATGAGAAAAGGTTGTTCTTCTTCACCGATATATGGCAATCAATAAGGGTGTGTGTGTGTGTGTGTGTGTGTGTGTGTGTCCATGCTAGAATCTTTGTTGGGATAATGTAGATAATGAAAAATCCCATGTGATTATGATAACTTTAAACCAAGAGTAAAAATTAAGAACTTTTTAATTTAAAATAAATTCTGAGAGTCCTTACACCTAAAATTTAAGAGATTCTGTTTTTAAAAAATAGACTTTTTTTCTTTCTTGCTTGCTTGCTTGCTTGCTTTATTAAAGATGTATTTATCTGTTTGTTTGTTTGTTTTGGATATTAAAAAAAACAGAAATTGAGAGGGAAGGGGAAGATAAATAGAGGGGCAAGAAAGAAAGAGAGAGGCCTGCTTCACTGCTTGTGAAGCTTCCCTCTGCAGGTGGAGATGAGGAGCTTGAACATGGGTCCTTTCATGTGTGCTCTACCAGATCTACCACTGCCTAGCCCCAGGAGATTCTTGACAAAACAAGCTGTTACCTTCAATGAACATTACTTTCATACAGTAAGTATTCCACAAGAGCCTGCCAGGCACCTAGGACCCATATAGGATTTATTTATTTTAAAAAGGCAGAGAGAGGGAAAGGTGGTAGTGCAGCAGGTTAAGTGCACAAGGATCGAAGCACAAGAACCAGTGTAAGGATCCGGGTTCAAGCCCCCAGCTCCCTACCTGCAGGAGGGTCGCTTCACAAGTGGTGAAGCAGGTCTGCAGGTGTCTATCTTTGTCTCCCCCTCTCTGTCTTCCCCCTCTCTCCATTTCTCTCTGTCCTATCCAACAACATAAATAACAAAAAGAGCAACAAAATGGGGGGGGGTGGCCTCCCAGAGCAGTGGATTTGTAGTGTAGGCACTGGGCCTCAGTGATAACCCTGGAAGCAAAAAAGGGGAGGGCAGAGAAAAAAATTAAAGGAGACAGGGAGATAGAGAAGGAAAGAGACAGAGATACACCTGCTGCCTTGCTTTACCACTCTTGAAGTTTTCACCCTGCAGGTGGGGACCAAGGACTTGAACCTGGGTCCTTATGCACTGTAATATGTGCACTTAGCCTGGTGCACCACCGCCTAGCTTAAATACTTTGTTTATTTATCTATTTATTGATTTAATAAAGGCAGAGAGAAAATGTAGCCCATGTGGGTTCTGTAGGCAAATAGATTCAACCTCTGTGGAGCTCCAACTCCTCCTCTGAGAAGACTATGTTTGAGAAAAGCACAGATCCAACCCAGTGCCTTGACATAAATTCTAAACTGCTCGATATGGAAGTATAACAAAAAAACCCACAGCCTCTCCGCGAGATCAGTTTCTTTTTTGTTTCTTTTCTTTTTTTTTTTTTTTTTGTTTTTTTGTTTTTTTGTTATTGGATAGAGACAGAGATAGATTGAGAGAGAAGGGGAAGATAGAGAGGAGGAGAGACAGAGAGACACCTGCAGACCTGCGTCACCGCCTGTGAAGAGACTCCCCAACAGGTGGGGAGCTGGGGGTTTGAACCCAGATCCTAACCTGGTCCTTGCTTTGCACCACGTGGGCTTAACCCGCTGTGATAACCCCCGACTCCCTGAGGTCAGTTTCTTTTTTGAAGAGGTTAAAAAAAAAGAAAGAAAGAAAGCTTTGCTTTCTACTAGCAGTTGCTCCTATAAAATGGATTGAAACAATCTGATCATTTAAACTCTCCCCACAGAACGTGTGGTATCACAGGAATGTGTGTTTGCAGCCTGGAAAGCTTGAGGCTGCTACGCCCACACATCCAGCCCCCTCTGTCTTCCCTGAATCCTCAGTTTAGTGTCTGATGAAAACTTAATGTTGAACTAAATGGTTTCCCCCAAAATCTGGCACCCACAAAAGCAGTCTTGGGATTGAGAACATTAGTTTTCTGTGTGTTCATGGAGAGGGATTGATTTAAATATGTTGAGAACGCCTTCATGGTAGAAAAAAAAAAAAGTGAGTTGATTTTTTTTTTAAGGAAAATTTTATTGGGAATATTTTTTCCCCTTAGGTGTGAAATTTGGCAGGTAACTGCATTCTCTGATGGACTGTTGAAGACTTGGTTAATTAGAAATAAGATTCAGGTCCAAGGTAAACATCTTGAGCCTGCTAAGTCTTCTTAGGATGTTTGTCTGAAATGCTTCTGAAAATAATATAACTTTCTATAAAGAAATATTAACTGGTGTTCATAAATGCAGTTGACTGCATTCTAACTCTGCCCTCACTAAATTGGTATTAGATGAAGGATTAGTCTCTGATTCCTCCTCCCCTGATTTTTTTTTTTTTTAATCCCAAGAGAAAGCATCTCTGACCACTGCTTTTCTACCTTCTTTCTAGCTAGAGCTGGAGATGGCCACCAGCTTGCTGCAGATATGGGAACAGCTAACTGCCTGCTGCCTGTTGACACAATCAAGCATAGAGATAAGGCAAACAGCAGCATGTCCCTGGAGCTGCACTGAAGCTGGGACATTTGACCCTATCTGTGTGCCCACCTCTAGGGCCACCTCTGCAGCAGGTAGTGTGCTCTTCTCTCCGGTTCTCTGTCTCCTCCTTCAGTCTGCACATCACACTGTGCTAAGTGAGGAGAATTTCAAGCCTCCCTCAGTTCTCATGAGGAACACTAGGAGGACAACACCCTCTGGTCTGGAGGTCCACAGTAAGTGGGAGTTCCCTCCCTTGAGGAAGACACCCAGCCCCTGTGGAGCACCTTCTCAGGCTTATGAGAATGACCCTTCTCTTTTCAGATCAGAAACTTGGGCAAGAAAAAAAAAACCCAGAAACTTGGGCAAGGAAAAGCTGAGCAAATTCCTCTCCCATTCACAACCAGATAGACTGGGAGTTTAAACTCAGGTATTTGGAGGGTTGGGTAAGATAACAAAGAAGATAGAGGTGGGAAGGTTGAGTGAGGGGAGAGCATAGCTGGAAACCCACCTCCTTGGGCACAGCTCCCCACAAAGATTAAAGTGGGCAAACCCCATTCTTGGGCCTCATACATAGGTCCCTCACAAATGGCAAGTGGTTAAGAACAAAATGAACTAGCAACAATAACAACAAAAGCTAACCAGTTCATCTTTAAGACCTTGGGAGAAATACGGTGGTTATTGGGGTGGGGGGGGGGGTATTGTGATTATGAGAGGCATAGAATTTTGGTGATGGGAGTGATGTAGAACTACACTTTGATTATATTATAATCTTGTAAGTAATTTTAAAAATTGACTTAAAAAAAGACAAAATGATGCATACCTAGCTATGGCTAGCCCCACCCAGGTGAGGAACAGAGCAGGGGGTCAAGACTGAGGGCACATATAAGATTTACAAGAGAGGCTTCTGAGGTGGCTTCAGTGACTACATCAACATGCAGCCTGTGAGTGGTGGCACACCCTGTAGAGCACACACACATTAACTATGTGCAAAAGACCTAGGTTCAAGCCATTGGGGAAGCTTCACAAGTGCTGCAGGTATCTCTCTTTCTCCTTCTATATCTTCCCTTCCAAGAGAACAGTGGTGATTAAGGTTGATCAAACAAATAGAGGTTGCATGAGTGAATTGTTGTTTATACCTCTCAATTTCTCTCCATCCTATCAAACAAATAATAAAATCTTACAATAGTTTTAAATGTAGTCTGGTCTGAAGAAGTTATAGGATATATATTCTGCGCACATGGTGTGAAGTGCAAGTTCCTAAGTAAGGATCCTGGTTTGAACCTCCGGCTCCCCACCTGCAGGTCACTTCACAAGTGGTGAAGCAGGTCTGCAGGTGTCTGTCTTTCTCTCCCCCCTCTGTCTTCCCCCCCTCTCTCCATTTCTCTCTATCCTATCCAACAACAACAATGGCAACGACAAAATGGAGAAAATGGTCTCCAGGAGCAGTGGATTTGTAGTGCAGGCACCGAGACCCCGCGATAATCCTGGAGGGGAAAATATATATATATATATATATTTCATTAAATATGACTCTGTGATAAAAAATGATGTTGTGTTTTTTGGGACAAAATGGATGGAACTGGAGGTGATAATACTTAATGAAATAAGTAAAGAGATGAAAGACAACTACCAGATGGTTTCACTCAAATGCAGAATCTAGAGATCTGATTTACATGAACTTGCCCCCCAACCCCCCCCCCCCGAAAAAAAAAATCCAAACAAAGCAGAAGCAAGCAAACTGTTTATAAGACCTGTAAGGACTCTGGTGGTTATCTTTGAGAGGCTGAAGAATGGGGATACAGTACTTTGGTGGTGGGTGTGGTGTGAACCTGTACATTGTAATCTTATAATCTTGTAATAGACTATTAATAACAAATAAAAATATTTCAAATAAATAAATAAATGCAGCCTCATAGCTGCATTTGTGACTCTATAGCTGGTGTCACAATAAACAGGGCCCATACTTGCTGGTGGCCTGGATTCAGGGGAAACAACCCCAAGAATGAGGCTTGGAGAAGTATTTCTAGTAGCTTTGGGTGGTCAGCCAGGAATCTATCCAGCCCCCAAATCCACTGATTTCCTTCCTATTAGACCTCCAAACCAGCAAAGCTCATAGCATACAGAATCCAATCCACAGGCTGATTAATACTCCAAGGTTAACCAGCACCACAGACAGAAAGAGGAAAAGTTATTTTCCACTAAGCCCACCCACAGTCACTTTGTAACTTCAGAGACCGTGTGTCCAACCACCTCGGCATATGTCAGAACACCTAAGAGCTAGAAGGAGCCTTCACTATCTCCTTTCTTCAAAATGACCTGATGGAAACCCCAACCTCATCCAAGAGAATAGGGGTGCACCAAAGCTGCACCTACAATGAGCCCCATGGGGTCTCTGCGTTTTGTGAGCCAACAAGTTCCTTCTCCAGAATGGGCATGATTTCTATCTGGTCCAAACTGAAAGTCACTTAGATACCCTGCAACCTTGGGCAAATCACCCCCCTCTTCCTCCAAAAGTGAGGTGACAGTGATAGAGCCCCAGGGCTACTTGGGGATAAAGTAGTGGTCTAACTTCTAGCGTTTGCCCTTCTTCCGTAGCCAGTCAACAGCATCAGGTTAAGCCTGATGTAAAGTTTCGAGACCTCCTTTGAATCTGGAGAGGTGGCAGTCGTTGACTATGTGGGTCATAGTCTGTCTGTAGCCGCAGGGGCAGTTCGGGTCGTCTCTGGCTCCCCAGCGATGGAACATAGCAGCACACCGGCCATGGCCTGTTCGATAGCGATTGAGGAGGGCCCAATCATAACGTGCTAGGTCAAAGCCGGGTTGACACTCACAGGGGTCTGTGATGAGGTGTTTGTTCTTTACCTCAGCTGACTGCCAACTCTGTTTCCAAGAGACTGGAACAGAGAAGTTCAGTGTAGGCATAGGGGACCAGATTGGGTGACGAGACATCAAGCGTTGGACAGGGTGGGCGAAGATATCCACATATATTGGCAGGTCCCGTCGAGCGTAGACATGGGAAATGAACTTAGATGATGCCGCATCTCGACGAATATCTGGTGGGGCGATGTTGCTAAGAACTGGCAGCCATGGAACTGGGGTGGAACGGATGGTTCCAGAAATTATCCTCATGGAGGAATATAATTTGGAATCGAACAAAGAGACACATCTCAGTTGAGCCCTTACTGATCTCAGGAATGCCAGCCACTAGGCTGGGACCTGGGTTGATTCCATGTTCAGGATTCCTGGTGATGCTAGCACATTGGAGTGATACCCTCCAGAAAAGCAGATCATGCAAACAATATTTCCTAATATATTTGTGCTCAGAAAAAACAGGTGTGACAGAGGAAACAGGTCTCCTGAGCCCCAACACGATCCTGGAAACTGTCACTTTCCTGGGCCCCAAAGAGCCCCCGTCTGCTACATTTCTTCTTCTCAAGCTAATAATCTCCACTTTGCCTCCTTCCTATCCTACCTCTACACCACAGAGTCAGAGGAGGCTAGTGTCTGCTTCTGGCTGTCTACAAAACTGCACCTGCCAGGGTAAAACACCAGGGACTGCAGGTGACAACTGCCAGCAGATGAAGAACAGGGCATGTGCTTTAAGAAGCAGGCTTTATCCAACCCAGAGGCAAGGGTTCAGTCTTCCAGGGCCTGGTGCGTCCTGGTGTGGGGTGTCCCTGGCTCCCTAGAGCATGTGCTTCCCATCCTTCACAGGAGAGAGGAGAAAGGCCCCACCCAAATGGGTGAAGCTTTCTGCCCACAGAGTTGGACACAGGTGAGCATCACTGCTTTTGTGGGTAATACCCTCAGATCTGGGTATCTTTGTCTTAAAAGTGTCTTTTGCTCTTGAATCTTCATGTAATGCCCTCCCTATATCCCTTCTGTATGTCTTCCCTTCCTCTCTTTTCTTGGGGATTTCTCAGGCCCCAGTTCAGAATCTAGAGTGATGAGTGTGAGTGGGATGGAGTGGGATGGGGAACAAGATATAGAAAAAAGAAAGAAGAGCTCCAATCTATAGGGAGCCTCTGAGTATCCAGAAAGATAGCTCACCTGGTATGTTGCCTGCCTTGCCACGAGTGTAACCCAGGTTTGAGTCCCCAACACCACAGGGAATGTACCATAGCACGGGAGGAGGCTCCAGAGCTATGTCTTTCCCTCACTCTGTCTCTCTCTCTGCCTCTCTATTTGAATGAAAAAGTGTCCTGAGTGATGAAATTCTTCATGTGTGAGGTCCCAGGTCAACAAAAACATAAAAAGAAAAGGACCAGACCAGCAAGATAGGGCACTTGCTTACTTGTGGACATAACTTAGGTTGCAGCCTGGTCCCCAACAGCAATAAAGGTAGCTTCAGTGCTATCTTTATATCTGAAAAAAAAAATTTTTTCTCTGGAGCAGTGAAGCCCCAGAGGTGATGGTGATGGTGATAGTGACAATGATAGAAAAGGATCTGGGAGGAGAGTATGACATTAGGTACAGGAGATCTGAGGAGGGGATAGAGCAGGAAACTTCCCCCTCTATATTATTTAAGAACCCCCAAGTCCAACCTCTAGTGGCCCCCAGATTGAAAGGTTGTACTGATCATTTCTGAGGATTCATTGCCTCAGTAAAGAGTCATTGAGGTAGTCTGGGAGGTAGCACAGTGGATAAAACATCGGACTCTTAAGCATGAGGCCTTAAGTTCAATCCCTGGCAGCACATGTACCAGAGTGATGTCTGGCTCTTTCTCTTTCCTCCTATGTTTCTCATTAATAAATAAATAAATTTTTAAAAAGAGTCATTGAGGACCTGCTATATGCCAGCATGCAGGGTCCAGCAGCGACAATGAAGATGTGAGGGGTAGGGAGGCCGGGCAGTGGTGCACCTGCATAAGCGCACACAGTACTAAGCACAAAGGCCACACAAGTATCAGGGTTCAAGCCCACAGCTCTCCACCTGCAGGCAGGATGCTTCACAAGTTGTGAAGCAGGTCTACAGGTGTCTATCTTTCTCTCTCCCTTTTCATCTTCCCGTCTTCTCTCAGTTCATCTGTGTCCTACCCAATAAAATGGGGGGAAGCAAAATCACCACCAGGAGCAGTGGATTCGTTGTTCTGGCACTGTGCCCCAAAAAACCTGGGGGAGGGGGCAAAAAAAGATGTGAGAGGTAAGCCCTAAACATGAGTAGTAACTTTTTCTTTTTGTAAGTATTTCAGTGTGTTATCAGCTTTCTGTGGCTATTGCAACAAAATGGCATATACAGAAGTATCTCCTGTCACAGCTTCAGAGGCCACGAGTTTGAAATAGTGGTGTTGGTGGGGCCATATGCCCTCTGGCACTAGTAAGGGAAAATCCATCCTGTGCCTTCTTCTGAGCTTCTGGGGTTGCCAGCAGTCGTTGGCACTGCTTGGTCTCTCTCTATACACATCTCTCGGGCTCTGCCTCCATCCTCCCTGTCTCTTCCTGTACACTGGGATCCTCTCTTCTTGGAAGGACACTGGTCACGGGGCCAGGGCTCGCCCTAGTGATCTCATCTTGATCATCAGCACAGACCCTATTCCCAAATTGTGCCTCACACGAAGATACCCAGGTTTAGAGCTTGAACAGATTTTTTCAGGGTGACACAATTCAACCCATGGTGTTTGGAAGAATTAAAGGAGAGTGAAAAGAACCAGGTGGGGGAGGGAGGTCATTAGGGAGTATGCCTGTTTGTCCAAAGGGGCCATTTTCAGTGCTGGCAGCCTCTGAGAACCAGGACCAGGACAAGAGTGACCCGTCCCCTTCAAACTCTCAAGACCTGACTGCCACGCTCGCCCTCTTTTCTTTTTATTCTGTCCCTTTAAAGCTGGAAGTCACTAAGAGCATCATTTGTTCCTCAAGACCAGGCGCCAATTTTCTGACATTCTGGGCACCCTGGGGCATCCGTCTGCCTTTGCAGAGCAGGTCCCTTTTCAGCCCGTGCTCTGGGCGAGAAGTTGACACATCTCCACTAAAGCTGCCTCATAAAAGCTGGAAATATATTGAGCAAAGGATTCCATTTCCTGTCCTGAGCCGGCAGGAGCATGTACCAGGCTTTCATTCTGGGCCAAGCACTCCAGGGAGGTAACACTGCAAACCATTTTTCTGAATAAATGTTTACACTGTATAATTTTCCTTTGGTGCAAAGCATTTCATATACAGGGAGTCGGGGAGGGGAGACAGAAACAAGGCCGGCGAGCTGTATAAAGTCAAGGGGGAGGTAGGCACTGCTGTGGCCTGGGACACATTCAACATTCAAATGCAGTCACATTACAGGAGGCAACTGGGACTTGCCTGGACGCCCCCTTGGGGGTCCTTTTCCTCACCTCGAAGCTTCGAACAGAGGACACCACCAAGAATTTTAAGAGGACTGAGAGTCTGCACATACGTCCCCTTCCCCAGGGGCCTGTCGCTAATATTTTAGATCAGTTTTTCTCCTGTTAATGCCCCCTTTGTTTGAGATTGTGAACTGGCTCATATTTGTTTAAAATCCTGAGTAGATCTAACTCTTCTTTTTTTTTTTTTCTTTTTTATTAATAGGCCTTTTTTAGAGTAGCTTAAAATTTAGACACAACTAAGCAAAGAGTTCCCTTGGGCCTAGGCCCTGGGATTTAAAAGTTCAGGACTCCACCTGGTGACTACATGACTCAAGAGGCATGGCTGTGACTGAAGCTGAAATGGGGGTGGCTGGCTGACGGACCCTGGTCCCCAACACCTTCACTCTAACAGGGGTGCAGATAAACCAGAGCAGCTATTGTAATGAGTGTGCAATACAAGGCATCAACAGACAAGCATGAAAAAGACCAGAAGATGGCACCTGCTCAGGGAGGTCCTGTGTGGAGGTGGAGGTGGAGGTGGAGGTGGAGGTGGAGGTGGAGGTGGAGGTGGAGGTGGAGGTGGAGGTGGAGGTGGAGGTGGAGGTGGAGGTGGAGGTGGAGGTGGGAGGCAAGGGGATGGTGACAGGGACAGAAAGACCTGACCATGAGCAGGAACCCACATGGATAAGAAACAGTCCACGCAGGGGTAAGATTCCTCAGTCCTTCCCAAGATGGTCCTGGCTGTGGAGTAACCTCAGGCCTCTTCCTGAACCTCAGCTCCAGTTCTCTAGGCATATAACTGGGGGAAAGTGGGTGTGCCCAATGGAGCCCTAACTCCTCTCTCTCTGCAACCTGTTTGTGGCCCTGGGGCTGCTATAGCAAGCACAACACACAGGGGTCCACAACATACTCTCTCACAGCTCTGGAATCAGAAGTTCAAAATCAAAGTATAGACAGGGTGACCTCTCTCCAGAGGTTGTCACAGAGGGTCCTTCCTGCCTCTTCTAATCCCTGGGAGCCCCAGGCACCCTTAGCTTGTGGCCACACCCTTCCATTTCTTTCTCCTCACTTGACTCTCTTCTTCTGCTCTGATAATACTCATCCTTGGACTTAGGACCCATCCAGGTAACCCAAGACAATGCATCTCAAGGCCTTTATTTTATTTATTTATGTATTCATTCATTCATTCATTCATTCATTCACTGTCTCCAGGGTTATCGGTGCCTGCGCTACGAATCCACTGCGCCTGGAGGCTACTCTTTCCCTTTTGTTGCCCTTGTTGCTTATCGTTTTAGTTGTTATTATTGTTGTTATTGCTGTCATTGTTGCATAGAACAGAGAGAAACTGAGAGAGATGGGAAGACAGAGAGGGGGAGATAAATATAGATACCTGCAGACCTGCTTCATCACTTGTGAAGCCACCCCCCTGCAGATGGGGAACCAGGGGCTTGAACCGGGTTCCTCACGCTGGTCCATGCCATGTACGCTTAACCCACTGCACTACCACCTAACCCCTGGTCTTGATTTTTTAAAGAGTTCTTTCATTTGTAATAGAAGGATAATCATGTGATAGAGAAAGAAGTCAAAGTACCACGATGGTACATGCAGCACCAGGGATAAAACTTCAAGATCAGGGAGCTTCAAGTATGTATGTCCTGGGCTCTACCATTTGAGTTATTTCCCCGACTGTTGAAGATCCTAGAATATTCCCAGCTGTGACCATTGATTACAAGTTCAGACTGACAGGAACTCAGAGGTTTCACAGGTTCCTGTGCTAAAATATGAATAGATACGGGCCGTAGGTCAAATCAATGGGGTAAATAGTTAATGGTGTTTATATACCTTCCTCAAATGTGTGAGCTACTCTCTGCCCTAATCCAGCTTTCTGGTCCTATTCTCAACTCTGACACCATCTTCCCAGACAATATTCTTAGGCCACCTGCATATTAGCTATCAGGCTCAATCAAAAATTACTAAAGTCATGGTCTCCTTAGAACATACCTAAAATAGATTTGCTAGCTTCTTCTCACCCAAAGAGCCCTAATTTCATCTGCTCTATTCCTACCTTTGGGTTCCTGTTTATTAAACAATTTGTTCTACTTTATATCTTACCAAGTTGCAGATGCTACTATCATGCCACCCTGACTTCTCTGGGCAGATCAGATGACCTCACCAGTGTGTCCAAAAGTCTCACCTCTCCAGAGCCCTACTCCACTAGGGAAAGATAAAAACAGGCTGGGGGTATGGATCGATCTGTCAACACCCATGTCCAGCAAAAAAGCAATTACAGAAGCCAAATCTCCCATCTTCTATACCCCATAAAGATATCTGGTCTAGACTACCAGAGGAATAAATAATAGGGAAGCTTCCAATGGAGGGGATGGGATACAGAACTCTGGTGGTGAGAACTGTGTGGAATTGTACCTCTGGTATCTTACAATCTTGTTAATAATTATTAAATCACTAATAAAAAATTACAATTGTCAAAATCCTTTTTTCAAGTGAGGTCACAGGTATAGGACCTAGGAGTTAGGATCTAGTCATTTCTTTCAAGGGTGCACTATGCATTAAGAACAAAACAGATGGAACTGGAAGTGACTGTGCTTGGTGATGTATGTGCACTAAGTGAGGGCCATAAAAATATCTATCACTGCAAAAAAATACATAATATCTAACATATTTAGCAGCTGAAGACATAGAAGTGAATTTTTTAATATTTATTTATTCCCTTTTATTGCCCTTGTTGCTTTTTTATTGTTGTTATTATTGATGTCGTTGTTGTTGGATAGAACAGAGAGAAATGGAGAGAGGAGGGGAAGACAGAGAAGGGGAGAGAAAGATACCTGCAGACCTGCTTCACTGCCTGTGAAGTGACTCCCCTGCAGGTGGGGAGCCAGGGGCTCAAACCAGGATCCTTATGCCAGTCCTTGTGCTTTGCACCACCTGCGCTTAACCCACTGCGCTACTGTCTGACTCCCAAGGTGAATTTTTTTTAATGAGCATTCACTTATACAGTAGGTAGAGATAATTGTTAGTTTGTTTTTATATGTTGTGTTTTTAGCCACTACTGGGGGCTCCATGCCTGCCTGCATGACAATGCCACTGTTTCCAGAAGCCTTTTTTTTTAACAGAGGGTGGAGACAGAAATAGAAGAAAGAAGGAGAGAGAGAGTGACAGAGAAGAAAGATACCTATAGCACTGCTCCACCACATGTGAAGCTTCTCCCATTTAAGTTGCAAGTGAGGAACAGGGACCTGAACTCAGTATTTCAAGCAGAGTAAGTAATGTGTACACTCTACCAAGCATGTCACTACCCAACCCCACCCCTGTGCCCTGTGTGGGAAGTTTGAAAAAAATAATAATAATAATAAAGTTCAAATCATCCAATTGATGTCAATTGCAGGTTACGATTTTTTTAATATTTTATTAATTCATTTTCCCTTTTTGTTGTTCTTGTTGTTTTACTGTTGTAGTTATAATTGCTATTGTTGTTATTGATGTTATCATTGTTGGATAGGACAGAGAGGGGAGAGAAAGATAGACACCTGCAGACCTGCTTCACCACTTGTGAAGTGACTCCCCTGCAGGTGGGGAGCCGGGGGCTTGAACCGGGATCCTTAAGCCGGTTCTTCTTCTTCTTCTAGTGTTTGCCCTTCTTCCGTAGCCAGTCAACAGCGTCAGGTTGAGCCTGATGTAAAGTTTCGAGACCTCCTTTGAATCTGGAGAGGTGGCAGTCGTTGACTATGTGGGTCATAGTCTGTCTGGAGCCGCAGGGGCAGTTCGGGTCGTCTCTGGCTCCCCAGCGATGGAACATAGCAGCGCACCGGCCATGGCCTGTTCGATAGCGATTGAGGAGGGCCCAATCATAACGTGCTAGGTCAAAGCCGGGTTGACGCTTGCAGGGTCCTGTGCTTAACCACTGCGCTATCGCCTGACTCCCTGATTTTTTTTTTTAATCAGAGCACTGTTCATCTCTGTTTTATAATGGTGCAGAGGACTGAAACTGAAATCTCCATGCCTCAAGCATGAAGACCCGCTGCATAAACCACTATGTTATCTTCCCAGCCCACAGATTATAATTTTTAAAACTCAAGTGTGTAGTCAGTAGCACTGTCTTTGACATGTAGGTTTTTCTGATCATGCACTAAAAAGTAATTGAAAAATAATGTCAAGATAATTTGAGTTTATATTTATATATAATACATACACAAATTCATACATATGCTCACATATATTTATATAAATAAACATCAGGAATTTCTTCCCCAAGGTATAGTTACAAATCTTAAAATTTTTTTTGGTAAAAATACTCCCAAAGGTGGGTTCCAAATGGTTTCATGTACATAGGTGACCAGCTGGGATTTATGAATCCATGATGTAGAGAGGAATAATTTTACACATGGCATATTCCTGGCAGAATGTCAGCCATACATGAGCAAAATTATTTTTAATTAAATTAATGTAGATATTTTTTTAATTTAAGTCATTGAGCAATTAAATTCCCTGCCTCTAAGCATTTTCACTTAAACAGATCCATTTGCTTTTTTACTAGTCAAGCAAAAATTCATAGGCCAAAAAAAAAAAAAAATAGAGGTCTGACCTCATCACCTCAGCTTCAGACCATGAACCTAACCCCTCTGAGTGTTAATCTGGGCCATTTGAAACTTACCCCGTGCAGCACTGAGCAAGTATTTCAGGCCTGGCTTTCCACTTCTTTACAGAGAATGAAAGTCACTGTAGACGCTGGTTCACTTGGATAGTGTGCTGCTTTGCCATATGCATAACCCAACTTCAAGTCCAGCTCCCACCACACTGAAGGAAGCTTTGGTGCTGTGGTCTTCCTCTTCCCTGCCCATCTCAGCCTCTCTGTTTCTATCTTAAAAATAAATAAATAAATAAATAAATAAATAAATAAATAAATAAATATTTTGAAGTCACTGTGGACTCCACTGGGCTGTCAATGGCTGGTGGGACAGAACCACATTATCAAGTTGCAAACCACCTGGGCACAGAGAATGGTACAGACTCTGCAGACTGTGCTGCCCAGTGCTCTCCAGTGAGGACTCATGCACCATTGCTCCTCTCAGAGCCTCACAAAATGGAATGACAAAGGCACCACTGTCAGCAAGGATGAACAGGGCAAATGGAACTCAAGCAGCATGGCTTGACCTCAGATTGGATCCTATTCAGTGGTTTTCCTTCCTCCTCCCAAGTCTTCCTTCTTTTTTAAAATGAGAAAGGAGAGACACCACAGTACTGCCCCACCATAAGCAACCTAAATGTACATTAGCAGATGACTAAGTAAAAAAAAAAAAAAAAAAAAAGATTTATGGGCTATATATTCCATGGAGTGCTACCTTGCAATAAAAAAAATTCAAAAAATGATGATGGGGGTCAGGTGGTGCTGTACCGGGTTAAGCACACATAGTACAAAGCATAAGGACCCACGCAAGGATCCCGGTTCAAGCCTCCAGCTTACCACCTGCAGGGAGGTCATTTCACAGGCCTGCAGGTGTCTATCTTTCTCCCTCTATATCTTCCCCCTCCCCTCTCAATTTCTCTCTATCCTATCCAAAAAAAAAAAAAAATTCAAAAAAAAATGGCCACAGGAGCAGTGGGTTCGTGGTGTATGAACAGAGCCCCAGCAATAACCTTGGAGGCAAAAAATAATAATATATATATATATGTTCTTTGGGATAAAATTGATAGAAATGGAGATGATTATACTTAATGAAATAAGGAGATGACAGACAGACAACTACTAGGATCTAGAGAACTGAAATTCATGAACTTGCAAAATAAATACACAAAGCGGAAGTAGCCAAACTATCTCTAAGACTTTGTGAGCACTCTAGTGGTTATCATTGGGTGGGGGGTGGTAAACACAGAACCTTGGTGGTCGATGAAGTTGGAATGATACCATTTAATCTTACAAACCACTATTTAAAAGAAATAGTAGGCTGGGAGTCGGGCGGTAGCACAGCGGGTTAGCACACATGGCACAAAGTGTAAGGACTGGTGTAAGGATCCGGGTTCGAGCCCGCCCCCCCCCCCCCGCTCCCCACCTGTAGGGGAGTCACTTCACAAGTGGTGAAGCAGGTCTGCAGGTGTCTATCTTTCTCTCCCCCCCCCCGTCTTCCTCTCCTCTCTCCATTTCTCTCTGTCCTATCTAACAACAATGACATCAATAACAACAACAATAAAAAACAACAAGGACAACAAAAGGGAAAATAAATAAATAAATAAATAGTTTTAAAAAGAAACAATAGGCTGCTGTGAAGATTAACTAAAACAGAACTGCTTATAAAGCAATGAAATTCAGAGAAACTACAGAACTTGCAGAGACTGGCGGTGGTGCACCTTGGTAGGTGCACACATTACAGTGCGCGCAGGACCCAGGTTCAAAATCCCTGGTCCCACCAGCAGTAGGAAAGCTACATGAGTGGTGAAGCAGAGCTGCCCTCTCTATCTCCCCTCTCCTCTCAATTTCCCTCTGTCCTATCCAATAAAATGGGAAAAAATGGCCTCCAAGAGTAGTGGATTTGTAGTGCAGGCGTGGAGCCATAGCATTAATCCTGGAGGCAAAAAAAAAAGGGGGGGCGGAATATGTTTGTTTCACCAGGCCCTGGATACCAACCTTCACAGCTGTTCATCTCTACCTTTGACTATGACAAGAGTACTAAACAATGCATCCCTGAGTATGTATGACTGTATTCCAATAAAATTTCATTTGCAATAAGTGATAG
The DNA here is from genome assembly GCF_950295315.1 of Erinaceus europaeus. Classification (NCBI taxonomy): domain Eukaryota; kingdom Metazoa; phylum Chordata; class Mammalia; order Eulipotyphla; family Erinaceidae; genus Erinaceus; species Erinaceus europaeus. The sequence goes on along the minus strand of NC_080163.1, from coordinate 119,725,616 downwards.
CAACGCTCCAGTTATAGTTTGTTGATTCTTGATAAAGATGGGACCAAACACTCCAGACAAAGGCAGAGTCTGGAAGCAAGGAAACCAAGGTGGGGAGAGGGGCAGTTCTGGCCAAAAAAGCAACAAAATGTGCCATGATCACAGAGCTAAGTCTACTTTCCAGGAGTTTTCAAGTATAACAGAAAAGAAAAAAAAAAATGGGGCATTGCAGAAGGGAAGAAGAGCCCTGCACAGTCTACTCAGGGCTTACAGAAGAGGCAGAATTCTATCTCTGGGATAGAAACTCTCAACTAGCTTCTAAACGACACACACCTTGGTAGTCCTGGGCAATTGGGAAGGGACTGATGGAGCCTGTAAGGCTCCTTGCTACAGTAAAGGCCTCCCACCCTGGGTCTCCTCCGCCAATTTATATGCAGTGGAACACAGAGTATTTGCCCCAGGCGAATTGCCCCAGGCCCCATCCATCTTGGGGCCTTTGCTCAAGCTCCTCCCTCTAGCACTACCATCCCACTGCCAAGCTTCTCCCCCTAACAGACTCCTTCCTCAGTTGGTAAAAAGTGTTAGTTCCCAAACACCACCTCCACTGCCTGGGCACCAATTTCTTCTAGCCAATTCCCCCCTCCCCTTTTTCCAAGCTCCATACACTAGCACCCCCACCCCCACAGCCCCAACACATGGTTCTACAATATTTCTTTGTCTCCACTCCAGCCTTGGAGCTCTGTGCGCACAGGAACCACATTGGTCTTATTCGCTGCGGTTTCCCCAGTTCCTCCTCAGGCTCAGACTCCAATATTTGTCAAACAAATTAATAAATGAGCAGGGAAAAATCCAAATGTACAAGTAGAATGCTTCCTTTCCAAAGGTGATGTGAAAACCCCATGGCATGACATCATCGGAATAAGTAGTAAGTCTGAACCCTTCTTTTTCTCTTCTAATATTTCTCACTTACTTGATTTCCAAGTTTATAAACTGAGGTAAGGTAAGTTCATGTAAAGGACTGAGCTCACCCTTTTTCTAAGTTTTTCAGTGACTGATGTCTTTAATTAGCATGGAAAACAACATAGTTATATTATATATTTTATACAAACTACTAATCCACATGCGTGCAAATTTGCCCCCTAGGACTACTTAGTGTTTTTATAATACGCTTTCAATACTTCCCCATTGTTCCTAGGTAATATTTTTGCTATTAAAATACATAATAAAATTCTAGAGGGGAAAAAAAAAAGAGTCACTTTAAGCAAGTAAAAGCAATAGACTAAGAACCTATATAGCCACCTTTTTTTTTTTGTCTTTGAGGAGAATATGGTCTGAAATTAAGTCTACCTCTTTGCTTATAAAAATACACTGAATTGAGATCGCTTTCTCTCCTCTCCTCTCCTCTCCCGGATCAACTAGGAATACCAAAGGAGACCACCCGGACCGAAACAAGACAGGACTAGAATGACCACAGGAACCCAGTAAATCACCCGTGAGTACAAACACGCGTGGCTGGTGACAGAGAGGAGAGAGGGGCCTAAGGAGAGGTTAAGTGACTGCTAACAGTTCAACAGTTTGTCGGTGGAGACACCACCTCCAGTCTGCTCCACCAACAAGGGGACAGCTGAAGGGAGGAAAGGACTTCCCAGAGACTCACCAAGTGCAACTCTGAGTCTCCATTGCTACTACCCTCAGAATCTGGAGCAGCAACAGGGAGGGACACCAGGGGACAGAGATCTAACCTGGAAACTCAGGAGAAGACCTATACCTCCTTGGCATAGCTGAGGGGCTGTGAAAGTCTCTTTGCATAACCACTGGATTATCTCTGCCACACCCTGCTTTATCTCTTGGTCAGGAGTCAGTGATTAAGCTAAAAAGCCTATTGATAGTTTAAAAGCCCCCAGGCTCCCATAGCCTATAGGGAAGAAAAAAAAAAGAGGCTTTTACACCACTGAGCTCCAACTCAGGGATTGAAAAAACTGTTAACTTCTACCACGGTAAACCCTTTAATTAAATTACTTAGACACAAGTCAATCCAGGGAATAGTGATCAATAATTTGAAAAGTACTGATAAAGGAAACTCATAACATAATATATAAAATGGTTAAAACAACAAGAAAAAATATTGGAGACTTGAACCAGGACAAGAGTCCAGCTAAAAGTTCTCCAGAGGGTGAAGCACAAAACAACGAGTTCAACATCCAAACATTAGCTAAGGAAATAATAACAGGCGTGAGTAAAGAATTTGAAAAAATTGTAATCAGAAATGCAGGAACAACAAATGAGAATATGGAAGAAAATTCTAATAATCTCATGGTTATTAGAGAGCTGAAAGCTGAAATCGCTGAGCTAAGAAGGCAACTACCTGAACAAGCTAAAACAGTATCAGAGCAGGGCAACAAAATAGATGAATTCCAGAAAGCAGTAGAGGGCAGAGAGAATAGAATCTATGAGGCTGAAGACAGAATTAGCAAGATTGAGGATGAATTAGAGACAACTAAAAAAGAAGTAAGAGATCTCAAAAAGAGATTAAAAGATGCTGAAAACAACAACAGAGTCCTACGGGATGACTTCAAAAGAAACAATATACGCATTATTGGCTTACCAGAGGAAGAAAGAGAAGGAGAGGAAGAAAGCATTCTCCAGGCCATAATAGCTGAAAATTTCTCTAGTCTAGACAACACCAAAGACATAAAGATTCAAGAAGCCCAGAGGGTCCCAAACAGAATTAACCCAGACCTAAAGACACCAAGACATGTCATACTTAGAATGGAAAGGAATAAGGATAAAGAAAGGATCCTCAAGGTTGCAAGAGAAAAACAAAGAGTCACCTACAAAGGAAAACCCATAAGATTAGCAGCAGACTTCTCCATACAAACACTACAGGCCAGAAGAGAATGGCAAGATATCTATCGAGTGCTCGATGAGAAAGGCTTTCAGCCAAGAATACTATATCCTGCTAGATTGTCATTCAGACTAGATGGAAGCATCAAAACCTTCTCAGACAAGCAACAGTTGAAGGAAGCAACCATCACCAAGCCTGCCCTGAAAGAAGTTCTGAAAGGTCTCCTATAAACAACCAGACCACCACAAATAGGACATATATCAAAACACTCTAAAACTCTACAAGAATGGCGTTAAAATATCTTCAATCTTTGATATCAATAAATGTCAATGGCCTGAATTCACCTAGTAAAAGACACAGAGTAGGAAGATGGATCAGAAAACACAACCCAACAATATGTTGTCTACAGGAAACTCACCTAACTCAACAAGACAAACACAGACTTAAAGTGAAAGGATGGAAAACTATCATACAAGCCAATGGCCCACAAAAAAGGGCAGGAACAGCTATTCTGATATCTGACAAGATAGAATTGAAAATAGATAAGATTAAAAAATATAGGAATGGACACTACTTAATGCTCAGAGGATCAGTCAATCAAGAGGACTTAACAATTATTAACATCTATGCACCCAATGAGAAGCCATCTAAATACATCAAACTTCTACTGAAAGAGCTACAGCAATATATTAACAGTAACACAATCATAGTAGGGGACTTCAACATCCCACTATCTCAACTTGACAGATCATCCAGGAAGAAAATCAGTAAAGACATAAGGGAGCTAAATGAAGAGATAGATAAACTAGAACTATTGGACATTTTCAGAGTCATTCATCCCAAGAAACTGGAATACACATTTTACTCAAATCCACATGGGTCATTCTCAAGGATAGACCATATGTTAGGCCACAAAGACAGCATCAGCCTATTCAAGAACACTGAAATCATCCCAAGCATCTTCTCAGATCACAGTGGAATTAAACTAACACTTAACAATCAACAAGAGATTAGTAACAGTCCCAAAATGTGGAAGCTCAACAGTACACTTCTTAACAACTTTTGGGTCAAAGAGGAAATCAAGGAAGAAATCAAAATGTTTTGAGAGTTCAATGAAAATGAAGACACAAGCTATCAAAATATTTGGGACACAGCTAAAGCAGTCCTAACAGGGAAGTTCATAGCTATACAAGCACACATTAGGAAACAAGAAAAGGCACAAATAAACAGCCTGATTGCACATCTTAAAGACCTAGAAGAAGAACAACAAAGGAATCCTAAAGCAACCAGAAGGACAGAAATCACTAAAGTTAGGGCAGAAATAAATAACATTGAGAATAGGAAAACCATACAAAAGATGAATGAAAGTAAATGTTGGTTCTTTGAAAGAGTAAACAAAATCGACAAACCTTTAGCCAAACTCACAAAACAAAAAAGGGAGAAGACCCAAATAAATCGGATAGTAAATGAAAGAGGAGATATCACAACAGACACTGCAGAAATTCAACATATCATGTGAGGCTTCTATGAACAACTATATGCCACCAAGCTAGAGAACCTGGAAGAAATGAATGATTTCCTAGATACCTACCAACTTCCAAAACTAAGTAAAGAGGAAGTGGATAACATGAACAGGCCCATCACAGCTAATGAAATTGAAACAGTTATCAAAAATCTTCCCAAAAATAAAAGTCCTGGACCAGATGGTTTTACAAATGAATTCTACAAAACCTTCAAAGAAGAACTAATACCTCTACTTTTAAAAGTCTTCCAGAAGATTGAAGACACTGGAATACTCCCTGCCAGCTTCTATGAAGCCAACATCACCCTGATACCAAAAGCAGACAGGGACACAACCAAAAAAGAAAACTACAGACCAATATCTCTGATTAACATAGATGCGAAAATATTGAACAAAATTCTAGCCAACCGGATACAGCAGTATATCAAAAAGATTGTTCATCATGACCAAGTGGGGTTTATTCCAGGCATGCAAGGTTGGTTTAATATACGTAAATCAATAAATGTGATCCACCACATCAACAAAAGCAAGACCAAAAACCACATGGTCATATCAATAGATGCAGAGAAAGCCTTTGACAAAATACAACATCCCTTTATGATCAAAACACTCCTAAAAATGGGAATAGATGGAAAATTCCTGAAGATAGTGGAGTTTATATATAGCAAACCTACAGCCAACATCATACTCAATGGTGAAAAACTGGAAGCATTTCCACTCAGATCAGGTACTAGACAGGGCTGCCCACTATCACCATTACTATTCAACATAGTGTTGGAAGTTCTTGCCATAGCAATCAGGCAGGAGCAAGGAATTAAAGGCATACAGATTGGAAGAGAAGAAGTCAAACTCTCCTTATTTGCAGATGACATGATAGTATACATGGAAAAACCTAAGGAATCCAGCAAGAAGCTTTTGGAAATCATCAGGTAATACAGTAAGGTGTCAGGCTATAAAATTAACATTCAAAAGTCAATAGCATTCCTCTATGCAAACACTAAGTTAGAAGAAATTGAAATCCAGAAATCAGTTCCTTTTTCTATAGCACCAAAAACAATAAAATATCTAGGAGTAAACCTAACCAAAGAAGTGAAAGACTTGTATACTGAAAATTATGAGTCACTACTCAAAGAAATTGAAAAAGACACAAAGAAGTGGAAAGATATTCCATGTTCATGGGTTGGAAGAATTAACATCATCAAAATGAATATATTACCCAGAGCCATCTACAAATTTAATGCTATCCCTATCAAGATCCCAAGCACATTTTTTAGGAGAATAGAAAAAATGCTACAAATGTTTATCTGGAACCAGAAAAGACCTAGAATTGCCAAAACAATCTTGAGAAAAAAGAACAGAATCGGAGGCATCACACTCCCAGATATCAAACTGTATTATAGGGCCATTGTCATCAAAACTGCTTGGTACTGGAACATGAACAGACACACTGACCACTGGAATAGACTTGAGAGCCCAGAAATGAGGCCCCACACCTATGGACATCTGTTGCTGAGGACTTATTCTGATGCAGTCTCCGCCCCCAGGTTTTTCTATGCTCCGCTAAATCCTAGAGTGCCCCCTTTCAACCAATCCTGGCCCTACACGTCACCCCTGGTTGTCGCCCAATAAAAAGCCCCCTCACCCCTCCCCTCTCTCTCTCTGGGCTGTCGGCTCTCCCTCTCTGAGGTCTCGCTCCCTGCTCTCCCCCCGTGGTCGGCCATTGCTGGCTGGCTCCACGTGGTCTGAACCAAACCTCCCCCCCATCCTATAATAAAGATCTGTGTACCCCTTTGCTCTGGACATCCGCTCTCTTCTCCACGGTGCAGCCCGACACCAGACCACCTCAACAACAGACATCTAATCTTTGACAAAGGTGCCCAGACTATTACATGGGGAAAGCAGAGTCTCTTCAACAAATGGTGTTGGAAACAATGGGTTGAAACATGCAGAAGAATGAAACTGAATCACTGTATTTCACCAAATACAAAAGTAAATTCCAAGTGGATCAAGGACTTGGATGTTAGACCAGAAACTATCAGATACTTAGAGGAAAATATTGACAGAACTATTTTCCGCATAAATTTTAAAGACATTTTCAATGAAACGAATCCAATTACAAGGAAGACTAAGGCAAGTATAAACCTATGGGACTACATCAAATTAAAAAGCTTCTTCACAGCAAAAGAAACCACTACCCAAACCAAGAGACCCCTCATAGAATGGGAGAAGATCTTTACATGCCATACATCAGATAAGAGTTTAATAACCAACATATATAAAGAGCTTTCCAGACTCAACAACAAGACAACAAATAACCCCCAACAACAAGACAACAAATAACCCCATCCAAAAATGGGGGGAGGACTTGGACAGAATATTCACCACAGAAGAGATCCAAAAGGCTGAGAAACACAGGAAAAAATGCTCCAAGTCTCTGATTGTCAGAGAAATGCAAATCAAGACAACAATGAGATATCACTTCACTCCTGTGAGAATGTCATACATCAGAAAAGGTAACAGCAGCAAATGCTGGAGAGGGTGTGGGGTCAAAGGAACCCTCCTGCACTGCTGGTGGGAATGTCAATTGGTCCAGCCTCTGTGGAGAACAGTCTGGAGAACTCTCAGAAGGCTAGAAATGGACCTACCCTATGACCCTGCAATTCCTCTCCTGGGGATAGATCCTAAGGAACCCAACACATCCATCCAAAAAGATCTGTGTACACATATGTTCTTGGCAGCACAATTTGTAATAGCCAAAACCTGGAAGCAACCCAGGTGTCCAACAACAGATGAGTGGCTGAGCAAGTTGTGGTATATATACACAATGGAATATTAATCAGCTGTAAAAAATGGTGACTTCACCGTTTTCAGCCGATCTTGGATGGACCTTGAAAAAATCATGTTAAGTGAAATAAGTCGGAAACAGAAAGATGAATATGGGATGATCTCACTCTCAGGCCGAAGTTGAAAAACAAGATTAGAAAAGAAAACACAAGTCGAACCTGAAATGGAATTGGAGTATTACACCAAAGTAAAAGACTCTGGGGTGGGTGGCTGGGTGGGGAGAATAGAGGTCCATGAAAGATGATGAATGACATAGTGGGGGTTGTATTGTTAAATGGGAATCTGGGGAATGTTATGCATGTACAAACTATTGTATTTACTGTTGAATGTAAAACATTAATTCCCCAATAAAATCTAAAAAAAAAATACACTGAATTATGCACATATATAGACAAGTAGTTATAGAAATAATAGTTAACCCATATCTGTAATCTTAGGAGAACTGCTGTAGCTTACAATGGAGGGATTAAGGATTCAGAACTCTGGTGGTGGGAACAATGTAGAGTTCTACTCCTGTTATTTTGTAATTTTGTAAATCTATACTAAATCACTACTAAAAAGTCATTAAAAAATAAATAAAAGCAACAATACACTGAATTTGCCACACTGCTGTGACTTTCTTCTTCAAAATCAAGGTGCAATTTGCAGCCCATTCAATTCTGCAAAGAAAAAGAGGTATGCAAGTAAATATCTTACAGCCCCTTTCAAATCCAGAAACTCTGGTTAACAGTATTTGCTGATTGTTGTGGTATAAATACTTCCTCCATGGCTGACTTCAACCTCCTGGCATCACACACAGACTCCATGATGGCACACAGCTTAGCGAATGGGAATAAATAAAAGGGATGCTGTCCTCACAGGGCACAGCAAGAACCTACAAGTGTGAGGTATTGTTTGATAGTCACCTTTTTTTTTTGCCTCCAGGGTTATCGCTGGGGTTCAGTGTCTGCTGCCAGTTCTTAGCAACATCATCCCGCCAGATATTTGTCGGGATGCGGCATCATCTAAGTTCATTTCCCACGTCTATGCTCGACCAGACCTGCCAATATACGCGGATATCTTCGCCCACCCTGTTCAACGCTTGATGTCTCGTCACCCAATCTGGTCCCCTAGGCCTACACTGAACTTCTCTGTTCCAGTCTCTTGGAAACAGAGTTGGCAGTCAGCTGAGGTAAAGAACAAACACCTCATCACAGACCCCTGCAAGCGTCAACCCGGCTTTGACCTAGCACGTTATGATTGGGCTCTCCTCAATCGCTGTCGAACAAGCCATGGCCGGTGCGCCGCTATGTTCCATCGCTGGGGAGCCAGAGACGACCCGAACTGCCCCTGCGGCTACAGACAGACTATGACCCACATAGTCAACGACTGCCACCTCTCCAGATTCAAAGGAGGTCTCGAAACTTTACATCAGGCTCAACCTGATGCTGTTGACTGGCTACAGAAGAAGGGCAAACGCTAAAAGAAGAAGTGCCTGCACTATGAATCCACTGCTCCTGGAAGCTATTTTTCCCATTTTGTTGCCTTTGTTGTTGTTGTCATTGCTGTTGTTGTTGTTGGATAGGACAGAGAGAAATCCAGAGAGGAGGTGTAGACAAAGAGGGGGAGAGAAAGACAGACACCTGCAGACCTGCTTCACCTCTTGTGAAGCAACACCCCCTGCAGGTGGGGAGCCAGGAGCTCCAACCAGGATACTTACACCTGTCCTTGAACTTTGTGCCATGTGTGCTTAACCCACTGTGTTACTGCCTGGCCCCCGATGGTCACCATTTTTAGTAACTACTCACATAAGAAGAAATCTAGGGGAGTTGGATCGTAGCGCAGCGGGTTAAGCACAGGTGGTACAAAGCGCAAGGACCAGCGTAAGGATCCCAGTTTGAGGCCCCGGCTCCCCACCTGCAGGGGAGTCGTTTCACAGGCGGTGAAGCAGGTCTGCAGGTGTCTATCTTTCTCTTCCCCTCTCTGTCTTCCCCTCCTCTCTCCATTTCTCTCTGTCCAATCTAACATGACAAGCACAGCCTCAGCAGTGATGCTGGAGGAAACAAGTTCAGCTCGTGGCATGCCATCATGCCCCCACCCCTGCTCTGTGTCTCAGGGGCACCCTAGCTGTGCTCACACACAGCAGGAATGAGGTTCAGAGAGCAGGGCTGGCCCCCCGGGTGTGGGGGGCGTAACAGAGGCTGTGGGTTTGGGGGAGGCATCCTGGATCTGGAACTCCAGGGAGGGAGGGTGAGGAGGGCTACAATAACAACAACAATAACAATAATATAACAATAAGGAGGGCTACCAATAACAACAACAATAGTAATTACAACAATAAAACAAAGGCAACAAAAGGAAATAAATAATTTTTTTTTTTCCTCCTCCAGGGTTATTGCTGGGCTCGGTGCCTGCACCATGAATCCACCGCTCCTGGAGGCCATTTTTCCCCCTTTTTGTTGCCCTAGTTGTAGCTTCGTTGTGGTTATTATTATTGCCCTTGTTGACACAATTCGTTGTTGGATAGGACAGAGAGAAATGGAGAGAGGAGGGGAAGACAGAGAAGGGGAGAGAAAGATAGACACCTGCAGACCTGCTTCACCGCCTGTGAAGGGACTCCCCTGCAAGTGGGGAGCCGGGGGTTCGAACCGGGATCCTTACGTGGATCCCTGTGCTTTGTACCACATGCATTTAACCCACTGCACCACCGCCTGACCCCCAATAAAACATTTTTTTAAAAAAAGAAATCTGGGGTTCAATCCCCCGCCCCACCATAAGCCAGAGCTGAGCAGTGTTCTGGTGTGTGTGTGTCTTCATCTCCCTCAAAAATAAAATTAATAAAAAAAAAAAAAAAAAAGAAATCTGGTACCTTGGACCTTTTCAACCACCCATTCCCACCTGCCTGGATGTGTCTGAGCACTGCACACAGGGGAAACAGTCACTGGAAGACTCAGCATCCCACCACCTCAGTGGAAAGAATTATGAGTCCCATTAACCTGAGTCTAGGAACCAGGTGTTTCCTATGAGGATGTAAGGGTCCCTGCCATCCTAGAACACCTGGAAATTTTGAGGTGCTGAAGATACAATGATCCAGGATTAAAAGGTATTTGCTCCCCACCTCCCTCCACAATCACTCTTTATAAGGTGGTTGCTGGAGAATTTAAATTACACATGTGATTCAAAGCTCTATTTGAAAGTACTGATTTAGATGGACCAAGATTTGTACTATTTACATAATGTACTATATGGCTGTGAATAATTCACTGCACCTCAGGTTCCTAATTTATGAAACATGAGTGGTGCTGGCACATAGAGAAGAGATCTTTTTATTTACTCCATCACCAGGCAAACAACCCTTCCAAATAGAACAGGTGTGTCTATTGGCAGTCTCTCCCTCCTGAAAACCATCCCCACCCCCTTTAGACATGGCAGGACCTATAGGATCACACAACCTTCCTGGGTGTGTGTGTGTGTGTGTGTGTGTGTGTGTGTGTGTGTGTGTGTGTGTGTGTGTGTTGGTAGAACTGGCAAGAGCTACTAAACAAGAAAAACAAACAGGGTTCCCTATGTGTGGTTATTTAGGAGACGTTCCTGAAAACAAGAAAAGGAACCACTGAGAGAAATGTAAGCCATTCATGAGACAGCCTTAGAACTCACTCCAAGCTCCAGGAGGAAGTGTGACAGCAGAAGAAGGATGCAGGAGAAGGAGAAAGGAATGCTCAACTCAAACCAACAGATGTTTGTTGAGAGTAAGCTGATGTGAAGCTCAGGTAAAAGGGGGGAAAGAGACCTCTGTATTTGCAAGTAGTTATTTAAACATTGTGCACCTTTCAAAACAACAGACAGCAATTTACAGCTCTAAACATCTTTTTCATTCCCCCACTACAGACACCCTCTGAACCTAGTTGGTGAAGCAGTACTTTCAACATGGCCTCTACCAAGCCAGAGAAAACATCTCAGCTGAGGTTGGAGAGAGGGGCATTCCATTGTGGTCCCTCAGAGTGCTGCCCTGGGTTGGGGCCACAGAGAAGAAATGCAAGGATGGCTTGTCTGCTGCCACTGGGATGGAACCAGCTGGAACCCGTTTACATCCTGAACCAGCAGTAGCGAATTGTGATGGATGAGGGTCAAGAAACCACCCCAGCCTATGTGTGGGAGATGGGAGGGTGGTAGGAGGGTTTTCTTAGAGTCCCTGAGTTTCATGGGGGGAGGGGTGGGAAGTGGAGGAATAGATGAACTTGACTAAATTTACTGATAGTGTTTATGGAAATCAACCCTTTGCCAAGGGAGATTTTGATGAGCAGGTAAGAGCCATTGGTTTTTGCGAAACTCAATAGTCCTACACCCTACAGTTTTAGCAAAGCCCCCACCAACCCCACATCATAGGCCAACTGGAAATGTTAATACTTAAGATGTTGAGAGATCAGGCATATAAAACCATTCACCTGGCCATTTTTCTAAGTAAATTCTGATTGAGACCTTGCCCAGGTCAAGCTAAACAAGTCCAGACTCTGCCTCCATTCCGGCCCCCCACAACCCTCCCCATCTGATTGTCACATCCCAGCCAGACTCCAAGAAAGTAGCATATGTGCCCTCTCTGCACCCTGAGTGCAATCCACCATCATTCCCTTCTTCTTCTCTTCCTCCTCCTAACTTTCTAGTGAAACTTCTGACACTCTTCTTCCAAATTCAGTACTCCCCTTAATCTGTCAGACAACTGTGGCCCCGCACAGCTACTTCTGCTTTCTTCTCTTCACATAGTCCTTATTTACAGATTTGCTCACTCCCATTTCCAAGTCTGGTTGCCCATTCCTAGAAGAATAAGAGCGTCTCCACCAAAGTCATCTTGACATTTACACAATACAGGTATAGATTGAATGAATGAGTGAATGAATGAGTGAATGAATATTGACTAGACAGTTTAGAGTAGTTCTGAGTTTATGGTTGAGTGCAAGTTACTACGTACAAGGACCCAGGTTCAAACCCCTGGCCTCCACCTGCAGGAGGGAAGCTTCATGAGTGGTGAAGCAGGGCTGCAGGTGTCTGTCTACCTACCCCTCCCCCCTCCTTGATTTCTCTCTGTCTCTAATAAATGTCAAGAGCACAGGCTCCAAAGTGGCCGAGCAATATCCCCTTCTACACTGTGTAACCTTGGGCAAGCTACTTAATGTCTCTCAGCTTAATAAATAGTACATGCCTCTTAGGGTAGCAAGTATTGGAAGACTTAGAACAGTGGCAGACACACAATAGGACCAGGATCCTCTGAGAGTTTCAACTGTAGTCATTTCACTGACACAATAAACAAAACCAAGACCAAGCATTTTTAATAAATTTCGGGTGTAGGTCCCAACAGTCCATAATGAATTCACTGCCTTAAAACAGAAGGTAAGGAGTTAAACTCTTCGGCCTCAGGGAAGAGGGATTAGCAGCAATGTGTCTGTTTAGTTACTCAGCTCCCTGCCTCTCCAGAGGAAAATAGCCTTGAAAGATTAGATTATGTCCTGCAAACCAGACCTCAGTTTAGGGAAGAGCCCTGCTGTCACCTCCCAGCCAGCCTGAGGTCTCAGGCTAATTTCCCGTAGGTGGTCCAAGCCAGATTTCCTGGAGGCCCAGGGACAGAACAAACAGCCTTCCCTGTCCCCCAGGGATTAGAGCGTGAAAGCACTTTTTCAACCTTAAATTAAAAAACTGAAAGGCCGTGTCCATCCTGCAAACTCCATGTACTTGATTTTTAAAACAGCAACACGTCAAGAGCTCTCACAAGTGACATCACTGTATTGGACTATTGAAAAACGTTCAGCTTCAAGAAAAATAATTCCAGCAGAGTGACAAGTGCCTGACAAAATGATCCAAAGGGCACCTTTCCTCTTCTGGAATGAACTTCGCTTCTGCAGGTGTTGGGGGCCTCAGGAGATGATGGCAAGGGAGGTTTGGAAATAGCTAGTGCTGGAAGATTATGATGATCTGAGGTGGTCATGGCTTAGCACCCCTGGAATGGGAAAGTGTCCTTCTTCCAGGTATGAAGTCGACCCTGCATGTGAGAAGTGAAGGCCTGGGTCCCTGTTAAAGGTTGGAAATGAGCATACGCCTGCCCTGCAAATTTTTGATGACTCCCAAAGACACTCACAAGGGGCCAACATTAAATCTGGAGCAAAGGAATCCATTTCCAGACATGGCCAAGATGGACAATGTCTGAAAAAGCACCACAAAGCTCAAATTCAAATATCTTCCCTGCTGCTTCCCAGCTGTGTGACCCTCGGTCAACTTCTTAACTTCTCTGAGCCTCAGTTTCCTTGGGTGGAATATGGTAAAGCTATCAGTACCCACTCCTAGAGTAGTAGTAAAGATCTTGTATTTTAAGAAAGACTCTGTTTTGGACAGTCTAACACAAAATCCAAATGCAAGTTTCATCTACCTGAGGATCACTGTATAGTATATCAACATCAATTTTTTTTTTAAACCAGAGCACTGCTCAGCTCTGGCTTATGATAGGGCAGGGGATTCGATCCTGGGATGTCAGAGACTCAGGCATGAGAGTCTGTTTATATAACCATTATGGTGTCTCCCCTGCCCTCATCCAAAAAAATCTTTAAATCTTACAAAACACCTAAATGTTCAAAGAGAGTGTCAGGAAGACCTTCGTTGACCTTTTTTTTAATTATTATTATTATTGGAAATCAACTTGATTTTCATCAGAACCCAGTGTCACCACTAAACATCAAACCATACAGAGCACAAGTATAAAAACATACTGAAATGGTCACAAAGAAATGTTTTATTAAATAGGAGGGAGGAATTTAGGTCCCAGCATGGCCACAACCTGTGAATTAGTGCATCTTTGTTCATTATTGAATCCAAAGCTCCCAGCATTACACCCAAGAAACAGCAGTGCTCAGATATATTAACTGAACCAATGACAAGGCATAGAATTAGCACAATGATGTGGTATTTAGTGACAAAAGTCTTACTATATCCACACATTATGTTAAATGCCCAAGAAGAGACTCTGAAGGAGGCATCAAATCACTTAAAATGATTCCCATTGGAATATTGCAACAAAGTAAAAGACTCTGGGGTGGGTTCGGGGGAGAGTTCAGGTCCTGGAAAAGGATAGCAGAGGACCTAGTGGGGGTTGTATTGTTGTGTGGAAAACTGAGAAATGTTATGTATGTACAAACTATTGTATTTACTGTCAACTATAAAACATTAATCCTCCAATAAAGAAATTTTTTTTAAAAAAGATGTGATTCCCTAGGGAGGGAATATCAACACCTTTGCTCTGAACTTCTGAATCATTTGACTCTTTAATCCTAAAAATAGAGTCTTACATGGCTTGTAATCTTTATAGTAATCTATGAACTAAAAAAGGCTCTTCACAGAAAAAAAATCAATATATGACCAATGCCCCCTACTGAATTACAATAATTCAGTAATCATTAGAAAAGAGTCATTGCAAATGTTATTGGATGTGGTATGTTGCATCAAAGCCACGAAGTCTGGGGAAAGAGACAAAGGAAGGGAACTGATGAGGCTTTGGGGTCCGGGTGCATGATGGTGCAAAGGGACCTAACTGGGGGTGACAGTATTATGCAGACACCTATCAAGGGGCAATGGAAAATTGTACCCATGTATCAACAACTGTACTACAGTGCATTAAACTCCCCCCCCCCAATAAAGTAAAGAAGAAGGAGGAAGAAAGAGAGGAAAGAAAGGAAAGAAGGGAGGGAGGGAGGAAGGGAGAAAGAAAGGGTGGGTCACTGGTGGGCCATAATTTGATCTTTTTATTTTTATTGCTGCCAGGGTTATTGCTGGGGCTCACTGCCTGCACAAAAAATCCACCAATCCCAATGTCCTTTTTTTCCTTTTCTTTCCCCTTCCTCTTATTTGATAGGACAAAGAGAATTTGAAAGGGAAAAGGAAGAAACAGACATCTGAAGCACTATTTCACCACTCATGAAGCTCCTCCAGTGCAGGTGGGGACCAGGAGTTTAAACCCCAGGTCCTTGCACATGGTAACATGACTTCACCCTGGTTCACCACTGCCCAGCCCCTCTGAAATTGAAATTAATAAATTCCAAGGAAAGCATTATATAAAACTCCTGCCTCCAAGAGTGTAAAACTACTGAAACAATAAAAGTTAGGAGTTTTTGATGTCTTGATGAAGAATGAGGATGATGAAGAGGAGGAAGACCAAAGCTGGAAATCAAAGCACTTCCAATCTTTGGCTCTGTATTCTTATTTTTAAAGATCACTTTGGGCAGGGGAGATAGCATATATTTATGCAAAATACTTTCATACCTGAAGGACCCAAGTTCAATCTCCTGCACCAGCATAAACCAGAGCTGAGCAGTGCTCTGGGGGGGAAAAAAATAAAGTGGAGTGCAAGAGAAAAATATGCACCAGATCAGGGAGGAAACTCAGGCTTGTGACATCAAGACAATATGACATATTTCCCACCTCGTGTTTCTTACACACAAA
Organism: Erinaceus europaeus; assembly: GCF_950295315.1. Classification (NCBI taxonomy): domain Eukaryota; kingdom Metazoa; phylum Chordata; class Mammalia; order Eulipotyphla; family Erinaceidae; genus Erinaceus; species Erinaceus europaeus. The sequence continues at coordinate 119,709,969 of NC_080163.1, read as the reverse complement.
CACATTTGCACATTCATGCATACATACACACACACACACACACACACACACACACACACACACACCAGCAGCCAAGGAACTTCTGACAAAAATTAATCCCAAAATGATGGTTAGGAAAGAACTCTCCCCCAGGACACCAATCATGTTTGAAATTAGGCTTCGTGTTTATTTGTTTTAGAGTTCTCACAATCTCCTTCCTGAACGGTAGGTGAAACTATCTGTGAGGATCAGGCAAGATCTCCTGCTGGCTTTTAGTCAAAGTTGAACAGATGTTTTAGCAACTAGAGAATCAGCCACTGAGACCCTCTACTTAGAGCTCATAGGTTTGTAGGACACCCCCATTGTTACCTCCACATTTCACTCAACCTATCATGAGAGCTCAGGTCATCAAAACTGCATGTCTATGTGACCCCAATACATCCATTAATTGCTACAGTCTCCCAGGAAGCACACAACACCCAAGTAGGAGGGATTGTGCTAAAGGGACAATCTAGCCCTGACATGAAAACTCTGCTATTATCCCCACCCCCAACCCCACCAAGCAAGACAGCTTTCCCAGCTGCTCCAGTTCCTTTATGCCCCCAGCCCTCAGGCTGGAGCTTCTGTAACTGCCGTGAGCTCTGCCCTCTAGCTCAGGTTTGTAGTGAGGTTGCTGAGGGAAGTTTGTTCCAAAATGGCAGTGGAGCTCTGGTGCCCACGCAGCCTCCACCAATAACCGAGGGTGAAGACTCACTCTGGTACAGAGCCCCCAGGTACAGAACCTAGTAGGGTATCAGAATCCCTGAGGTAAGAGAACCCCTCTGTATTGAATCCACTTAAGTGTCAGAATCTCTCAGTTATCAGAACCCACTCAAGTGTCACACAACCCTCAGGTATCAGAACCTGCTTAGGAAACAGAAGCCACATGAGTGTCAGAACTCAAGTACCAGAAAATCTTCAGGCATCACATTTGCTCTGGGACCAGACCCTGAACAGGCTGCACAAGGCACAGTTGTGACCCAAGCAGGGGTCTCTCCTGCTTCTCTCACTGAAGGGCCTTGTCTTGATTGCCTGTTACTTCTTTTAAAGGATGATCACTTGGGATACCCTAGCACACTGAAAAAATGTAACAAAGAAGTTTATACAAGTGTGCACAACAACTACTATAGAAATTCCACTTGTTTGTGGTATATATACATAATGGAATACTACTCAACAATTAAAAATAATGAATTCACCTTCTTTACCCCATCTTGGATGGAACTTGAAGGAGTCATGATAAGTGAGATAAGTCAGAAGCAGAAGAATATGGGATGATCTCACTCATAGATAGAAGTTGAAAAACAAGATCAGAAAAGAAAACACAAGTAGAACCTGAACTGGAATTGGCGTATTGCAGCAAAGTAAAAGACTCTGGGGTGGTTGGGTGGGGAGAATACAGATCTAAGAAGGATGACAGAGGACCTAGTGGGGGTTGTACTGTTATGTGGAAAACTGGGAATTGTTATGCATGTATGAACTATTGTATTTACTGTCGAATGTAAAACATTAATTCCCCAATAAAGCAATTAAAAAAAGAGAAGTTGAAAAACAAGATCAGAAGGGAAAACACTGGGTGGAGGGTAGATAGCATAATGGTTATGCAAGCAGACTCTCATGCCTGAGGCTCCAGAGTCACAGGTTCAATCCCCTGCACCACCATAAGCCAGAGCTGGACAGTCCTCTGGAAGAAGAAGAAGGAGGAGGAGGAGGAGGAGGAGGAGGAGGAGGAGGAGGAGGAGGAGAAGGAGAAGAAGAATGGAAAACACTAAGAAGAACTTGGATTGGAATTGGTGTATTGCACCAAAGTAAAAGACTCTGGGGTAGGGGGTAGGGCTCAGGCCCTGAAACACGATGGCAGAGTGGGGTTGTATTGTTATGTGGAAAACTTGGAAATGTTATGCATGTACAAATATTGTATTTTACTGTTGACTGTAAACCACTAATCCCCCAGTAATAAATAAAATAAGTAAATAAATTATATATCTGTAAAAAACAGAAAGAAAAGAAAAATAAATTCCACTTGTGAAGTTATCAAAATCTCACTGTTGTACAAAAAGACTATCTTACTAAACAATTACCTCTAGCAAGTACCAAGTAACAACAAGAAGAAAAGAACACCTTAAGTTTATCATTTAAATGACTAATTCTCCTGTCTAGGACAAATTGTTTTTATTTTTTATTAATGATTTACAGATTATAAGATAACCTGGGAGGTGGCTCAATGGATAAAGTGTTGTGCTATCAAGCATGAGGTCTCAAATTTAATTCCCGGCATTGCATGTGCCAGAGTGATACTCTGGTTCTCCCCCCCTTCTAATTAATTAATTAATATGTTTTAAATAGCAAGAGTATAGTTCCATGCCATACCCAGCACCAAAATTCTTTTTTATATAAATATTTATTTATTCCCTTTTGTTGCCCTTATTTTATTGTAGTTATTATTGTTGTCGTTGGATAGGACAGAGAGAAATGGAGAGAGGAGAGGAAGACAGAGAGGGGGAGAGAAAGATAGACACCTGCAGACCCGCTTCACTGCCTGTGAAGCGACTCCCCTGCAGGTGGGGAGCCAAGGGCTTGAACTGGAATTCTTACATTGGTCATTGTGCTTTGCGCCACGTGTGCTTAACCCGTAGCGCTACTACCTGACTCCCTGCGCCAAAGTTCTGTACCCCCCATGCCTTCCCCCAGAAATAACTTCACAGTTCTTTTAAAGTCTTTGAATATTTTTTTTGCAAGTTTGTGTATGTCAGTTCTCTAGTTTCCACACATGAGCAAAACCATCCAGTAGTTGTTTTTCACCTCACTTCATTAAGCATTATAACCTCTAGTCCCACAACTTTTGTCTCAAAGAATACAATATTGCCTTTTTTAATTTCAGAGCAGTATTTCGTGGAGTATGTAACGCATTACTTTTTTTTCTTTATTAAAAGGATTAATGGTTTACAGTAAAATACAGTAGTTGGTACATGTGTAACACTTCTCAGTTTTCCTCTAACCCCCTACCTAGGTCCTCCTCTGCCATCAAGTTCCAGGACCTGAGCACTCCCTCCCCACCCTTACCTCCTACCCCTCCATGCATAACTCTTTTTGCTTTGGCTCCTAGTCTATCACTTTGGCTCGGTGCTGGCACCATGAATCCACTACTCCTGGTGGCCTTTTTTTTTTTCTATTTTATTGGGTAGGACAGAAAAATTGAAAGAAGAAGGGGTTATAGAGAGGTAGAGAGAGAGATAGACACCCGCAGACCTGCTTCACAGTTTGTAAAGTATCCCCCCTACAGATGGGAAGCCCAGGGCTCAAACCCGAATCCTTATGTGAGTCCTTGCACTTAGTACTATGTGTATTTAACCAAGTGTGCCACAACTCGCCCACATAAATTCTTTACCCAATCATCTGCCAATGAGCATTTAGGTTGTTTCCATATTTTGGCTCCTATGAATAGTACAGTTATGAATGTAGGGATGCATATATCCCTTTGAATTAGTGTTTTCATGTAGGATGAATCACTCTTAAATGACTGGTAAAAATTCCTGAATAATAGAAAAGCTACCTAACTCAAACCACAAAAAATCATCTCAGCTGCTTCCATCAGAATGAGGCGGCATGGAACTTTTACAGTAGAACTATGTCTAGAATTAAACCATGTCTGGAAAGCCAGGTGGTAGTGCACCAGGTTAAGCGCACACAGTGCGAAGTGCAAGGACCAGCTCAAGGATCCATGTTCAAGCCCCCAGGTCCCCACCTGCTGGGGGAGGTTGCCTCACAAGCAGTGAAGCAGGTCTGCAGGTTTCTATCTTTGTCTCTCCCTCTCTGTCTTACCCTCCTCTCTCAATTTCTCCCTGTCCTATCCAACAACAACAGCAACAGTAACAACAGAAAAAAGATGGCCGCCAGGAGCTGTGGGTTCTTAGTGCAGGCACTAAGTCCCAGCAGTGACCCTGGAGGCAAAAAAAAAAAAAAAAAAAAGAATTAAACCATGGCTGACTTATCAAGTGATTAGTGGGGATGGAGTCACCAGCCACAGGAGATTCACATGAAACTAAATGTGAGTGTGGGGTGAAAGAACTTACCTGGAAGGGCACTTGCTTTGTCACATTTGAGACCCAAGTCTGAGCCCCTGGCATGGAGAAGTTCTATGGCACTGAAGGAAGCTTTAGTGCTGTGCTCTCTTTCTATCTGAAAAAGTTGATTCAACCCATGAAGCCCTCATAAGAATAAAAGTGAATAAATACAAAATCCAGGTAATAGGAAGAAGAGGACAGGGGGGCACTGAACTCTAACTCCATCAGGTCCCCAAGAGAGGGTGAAAAGGGGAGAGATATTTGGATGTACTAATAGGGTTATGTGTGACCTGGAGAGAGAAGATTGGATCTGGAAGTAAAAGGGAGCAATTACGTACAAATGTAGACAGTTATAGAGATGATGGTTAGCCCATGTCTGCAACCTTGGAAGAACCGTGGTGGACTGCAATGGAAGGATTCAGAACTCTGGTGGTGGGAATGGTGTGGAACTGTACCCCTGTAGACATGTTATTTTGTAAATTAATATTGAACCACTATATATATATATTCCAAGGAGTTAAGTTTTCCTAAGAAAATCACCTTAACATGTCCAGGAGGTGCTGGGTAGTTGCAAATACTTAAGAAATCCTAAATATGCTTTTCATATGGTTGAAGGACTGGAGGCAAAGTCTGCTTTGCAAATAAAGAGGAAAGCTCCCTCCTTGATGGAAGGGGAGGGCAGGGGAAGGGAAGGAAACATTTGGGATTAAATATTGTCGTTTGAGTGGCGCAGCTGATGAAAGCCAGGAAATTTGGAATGCACGCACGGAGGACCTGCCACTCCAATTTTACACAGCGGGGCTGAACAAAAGCTGCTCTGTGAGGTGCCTGGGGATGGAGGCTGGTGGGGCCGCCCAGGGAAGGGGCACAGGTTTCCTTTCCATTTAATGACTTTTCAGTGTTGAGTGTGAAAACCAAAATGTTGTTCTGTGATACTGGGCCCCTGCCTCCTCCCCTAGCAATTCCAAGAGATGGCTCCAAGGCTAAGGAATAAGCCACCCAGTCCCCTTCCTTCCCTCAAAACATTTCAATTCAAGATGTTTCCAACAGTGAGACCCTTCCTGTTCCCACCTGGATGACAGGCATGCCATCCCCATTGTGAGATTACCCGTACACAGGAACTCCAGTCTGGTCTGGCTGATGCCTGGCCCTCAACAGAAAGCCAAATGCTGGGCATTCAGAGTCAATTTAGGAAGGGTTTTGGTTCTGGACTGTGAGAGTGTTTACAACAAAAGGCCCTTAGGATGGCTGCTGCTGTGGACATTTCTAGGGAGAAATGACAGAGGGACTATAGGTCACAGCAACGCCTGCAACCTGTATTTTTTGCCAAGTTCAGCCAATAATCATGGAAATGAATTTGACAGTCCTCCTGATAAAACTCAGTGAATCAAAATGGGCTTTGATAAGCCTAACCTTGCCCAGGATGGGGACCGAGGAGGAGGGAGAGGGAGGAGGGTGAAGAAAGAGCCAGGAGATAGGAAGGGCCCCCAACCACTGCAACTACCTACTGGTTTGCGGGGCTGGAAGACAAGATGTCAAGACTTTTGCCTGAGCGAGGAGCTGAAGAAAGGCTTAGGACAAAAAATAGAGACTCCCTGACTAAGACTGGCGGGGAGAGATCAAGCATGGAGGAGGTAAGAGACAGGTAAACAGGTGTTAACTAGTGATTAATCTCTCCCTTTTGTGCATTTAAGAATAAACTCTCTGGATTCTAAGAAAATCCACTAAGAACTTCACAGGTGTCCTTCACATTGTGGTTCGGAGAGCAAACATTGCCTCCATCTGGCTTTGTCCTCCAGCTGTAAAAGACTTCTTTGTCTGACTTAAACGTCCCTCCTAAAGGCTTCCTTCCAGAAAGATCGTCTGAGGCCTGAGGGGTAGAGCTGGAGGAGTTATCTTTATTTTATTTTATTTTATTTTATTTTATTTTATTTTATTTTATTTTATTTTTACCTCCAGGGTTATCACTGGGGCTAGGTGCCTGCACTATGAATCCACTGCTCCTGTGGACTTTTCTTTCTCTAATAGGATAGAGAGAAATTGAGAGAGGAGAGGAAGATAGAGAGGGAAAGAGAAATAGACACCTGCAGACCTGCTTCACTGCTTATGAAGCGACCACCCACCCCACCCACAGCAGGTGGGGAGCCAGGGGCTCAAACTAGGATCCTTGTACTGGTCCTTGTGCTTTGCACTATGTACGCTTAACCCAGTGCATCACCACCTGACCCCCAGGAGTTATCTTTATACCAGGTTCCCTGTGCATACTAGGTGCTCGGTTAATGCTGGCTCCATTTCCCTGCAGCAAGGTATGTTCGAAAGGTTCACCACAGCCCAGTTAAAGAAAAGAAGTGTCAGAGGCACCTAACACCTGTAACTAATCTGCCAAGATATACCACCAAATCAGAGCAAGTTCCTCTCTATTGTAGGCATGGGGATAGCACTTTACATCCATCTTCTGCAACTTTGCAGCAACCTCCTGGTGCCTACACCTTTGTCTCTGCTTCTCAGAAGAAGAAACAGAGGTTCCTAGTGGTTTTTAACTTCCCTAGGGACATGGAGCAAGCAAAGGGCAGGACCCATGCACAGACCAGATCCTACCCAGAATTGGGTTTTCAACCTCACTCTCCCCTCCCCCCCAAATCCTGCAAGATTTCTAGGAAAAGTGGACCAGGAGGTGATGCAGTGGATAAAGCACTGGAGTTACAAGCATGAGTTTCTGATTTCAATCCCCGGCAGCACCAGAGTGATGTCTGGTTCTTTCTCTCTCCTCTCCTATATTTCTCATTAATAAGTAAATGAAATCTTGAAAGATAATAATAATAAATAAGATTTCCATGCAGAGTCTTTTTGTTTTCAATCCTCTCCTAACTCAAAAACATATCGTGTGAGCAGAATTCAAAACTAAGATATAGAACGTGAATAATGATTTGTATTTATCACTTTATTTTCTGTACTTTTTTTTCCCTTCCAGATAACTCATCTAAATGCCAAGATTTTCTCTTCATCTTCAAGTAGCATTTGGGAGATGGAACTGGGATTTTTTCTTCACCTCTGGGTCCATAAAATGTAAAACAGCGCCACCTTCTGGCCAGAAGGCACAGAACAGCAGGGATCTGGCATGGATGCGACTGTGGAGTGGAGCCCTGCCATCTGAGGAGTTTTGCCTTTCAATTCCAGCAACAACGGAATGCAAATGCAGACATGTGGTGCACACAAGGAAAGAAGTCTGGGTTGGTCTCCCTGGGCTTGCATAGCTTCCATTGTAGCTGAGGCACTGCCAGGGCTACCTAGGCTTACCTGACAATCAGCACCTTTCAAAGAGCAGGTACCAAAGGGCCATGAGCCAGAGGATGTGGACTCTCCCATACCGGGAGTTGGCCAACACCCAGGGTAGCAGCTCAAGGCAGCTCATGGGAGGAAGGAACCTGAGTCAAGGAGCCCCATTCATGAGCAATGCTGGGGTGCAGGTGGAGAAATCAGAGGCACAGAGTATCAAGTGCAAGGAGAGTTTAGACTATACAATGGCAAATTCCAGGTAGTAGGACCACTGGGCATCATGGAGACTGGCCACCATCATATGTCTGAGTTTGGTCCCAAAAAACACCATCCAAAAGTACAAATGCGACACCTGTATCTTCTTCTGGTGCATCACCAAGTGGCTATCATCTATGAGGACTACCAGAAGCACTTTGCCAGTTGCCTGAAAAAGATGGAAAGGCTGTGCCATGAGAGCAAGTGGAACGAACTCACACTGTGATTCTGGGAGCTGCTAGACAGCTGGCAGGCCAATATCTAATGCTCTGCAGGCCCAGGATAATCACTCAGCATATTAGCAGACTCAGTCTCACTCCAGTTTCAAAAACTCAACCAACCAATAATCAAAGCCAGAAGTTAGCTATGCTGGTTGTTTCAGATGGTCTTTTTTTTAAAAAAAAAAAAAAGAGTTTATTTACTTATTCATGAGAAAGATAGGAGAGAGAAAGAGCCAGACATCACTCTGGTACATGTGGAGCTGGGGATTGAACTCAGGACCTCATGCTTGAGAGTCCACTGCTTTATCCACTGTGCCACCTTCTGGATCACTGTTTCAGATGGTCTTAAACTTTATTTTAAGAGGAAGACTCTGAGATTGTACGTACAGGAGTCATCTCTGCCAATAATCAGCTTCTATCCCATCTGGAAGGACAGAAACAAGAAAGAAGCGTGGGCACCCTCAGCAAAATTTCTCCATGACGATTTAAGGGAACAGGGAAGGAAAATAGCTATTTAATAGGGAAATTAGTGATCGCTTTTTTTTTAATTGCCACTAGGGTTATCACTGGGCTTCAGTGTCTGCACTATCTTTCTTTGGTTGATAGAGACAGAAATTGAGAAGGAAGTGGGACAGAGAAAGAGACACCTGTAAGCACTGTGAAATTTCCACCCTGCAGGTGGAGACCAGGGACTTGAACCTGCAGGGGGGAAGTTTCATGATGGGGTGGGGGAAGAGGAATGGTATAGGTTTCTATATATCTCTGTCCCTCTTCTCCTCCCACCTTCCCTTCCTCCCTCCCTCCCTCTCTGTTTCTCTCAGTCTCTATCATAATAAAAGGAAAAGAAAAATGGAAGAAAAAAAGGAGAAAGAAAGTGACTACCAGGAGTGGTGGAGTGGTCGTGCACTCACCAAGCCCCAGATATAGTCCTGGTGATAGAGGAGGAAGAGGAGGGAGGAAGAAGGAGGAGGGAGGAAGAGGGAGGAGGAGGAGAGGACAGGGGAAAAGGGAGGGAGGGAGGGGTGGCCTACTAAGTGGCACAGTGGGTAAAGCATTGATTGTCTAAGCATGAAGTTCTGGGTTTAATTCCTACCACCACATGAGCCAGAGTGATGCCCTGGCTCTATCTCCCGCTCCAAATAAATTAATTATATTAATTAAATTAATAATTACTTAATCTCAGGGGGGCAGACAGTGGCACACCTGGTTAAGTGCACATAGCACTAAGTGCAAGGACCTGAGCAAGGATCTAAGTTCTAGTCCCTGCACCCCATCTGCAGGGGAGACACTTAAACAGCAGTGAAATGGGTCTGCGGGTATCTGTCTCTCCTCCTCTATCTCCCACTCCCCTTTACATTTCTCTCTGTCCTATTCAATAAAAATACTTTTAAAGTGGCCTCCAGGAGCAGTGGATTCATAGTGCCAGCACAGAGCCTCGGCAATAACCCTGGTGGAAAAATAAAATTAACCTCAGAAAGGTGAAGTCACTGCCTCCCCCAGCTGACTGGATATGTCCAATGACTGCAGGGCTGACAGAATAAAGCAGGATTCAACGTATTATGGGTGGAGTGGATGGGTGGTCAGACGGATGGATGGATGGATGGATGGATGGATGGATGGATGGATGGATGGATAGATACATGCAAAGATTAGAGGATGAAGTAATAGCATCATGTTCTGGTTATGACAAATTTAAATTCTTTTTTTTTTAGATTTTATTTATTTATTATTGAGAAAAATAGGAGGAGAGAGAAAGAACCAGACATCACTCTGGTACATGTACTGCCAGGGATTGAACTCGGGACCTCACGCTTGAGAGTCCAATGCTTTATCCACTGCGCCACCTCTGGACCACGACAAACCTAAATTCTTACTTTAGGAAAAGTATTGGAAATTTCCACACATTTGCTTTCCAGCCTTTGACAAATGTTCCACATTAGCACAAAGTTTAGTTGTGAAATACCTCTTCTTTTTCTAAGGAAAAACAGAATCTCTTTTTTCTTTTTTGCAAGTGATGCAAAACATTTCATGTGACCCCAAACAGATCTAGCACCTACAGGTCAGGAGCAGAGAACTTTCCCAAACACATACATCATTGAGGGTCCCTTGAAATTAATGTTATCAGCATTTCATGCTCGTGAACAAAACACTAAACAAGATTGAACAGCTAATTAACCAGTTAAACTACTCAGGAAGACTGTGGCTACATTTGAAGCCAATTAAGAGGCTTCAAACTGAGTCTCAGAACCACACAAGAGCCTGGCATATCCCTCTGCACATAGTAGGCACCTCATAAAATAGGGTACCCCTCCGCCAAGGATTAGATGACTCCTGCAATATGCTCTGTCTTGGATTCCACTCCCCACTATCGCCTAGACAACATATAAGTAGAACATTGCAATATTTGGTTTTTGTAAATGGCCTCCACAACAATGAAAGAAGCTTCAGTGCTGCAGTATCTATCTTGTCTGTCTATCTATCTATCTATCCATCCATCTGAAAAAGTCAGCATAGAGCAGTGAGGCCCCAAAGACAATACATAAATAAATACCAGAATGTGAGATCTTTAGTTTCATTTTTCAAGACTGTTTTAACTGTTTAGGAGGACATCTAAAGATGCTATATGAATTTTAAGGTTTTACCATTTCCACAAAAGATACTGAAATTTTAGTACAGGTTGAATATATAATTTATAAATCATTTCTGGGTAATATAGTATTTTAAGAATATCAAGTATTCTGTAACTATAAGCAAGGGGCAATTATATAACTCAAAGCAAAAGGACTTAATAGCCACCTATGATTAGATTTAGACCTAATAAGCCTGGAATCCTAGTAGAAGTGCCTAAAGAAGACATCATAAATTCTCTAAATTGATCAGACTTAGACCAAATTAGATTGGCAATCTAGCAGAAAAGGCCCAGAGAAGACAGATCCCAAAAACCTAATTCTGGGTGTTATAACAAATGACACTCAAAGCTTAAACAACTGGGAGAAAGTCTAAGGTCACCAGATAAAGGAAGGACTACAAAAACTAGGTAAGGGTAAGTATATAATCTTGGTTAAATATAATGTATTGGGAAAGGAGAATTAGCCCTGTGTGTTAGAGCACTGAGTTTGCAGATTTCAGGCCCCAAAGACCCCAGGTTGAATTCCCAGCACCACCATAAGTCAGAGTTAAGAAGTTCTCCAGTTTCTCTCTTTCTTTTATTTTTTTATATTAATTTATTTTTCCTTTTGTTGCCCTTTGTTTTTTATTGTTATTGTAGTTATTATTGTTATTGATGCTGTCATTATTAGGACAGAGAGAAATGGAGAGAGGAGGGGAAGACAGAGAGGGGGAAAGAAAGATAGACACCTGCAGAGCTGCTTCACCGCTTGTGAAGCGACTCCCCTGCAGGTGGGGAGCCAGGGGCTCAAACCAGGGTCCTTATGGTCTTTGCGCTTCGCGCCACCTGCGCTTAACCCTCTGCGCTACCACCTGACTCCCTAATTCTTTATTTTTTACTTATTATTAAATAGACACAGAAATTGAGAGGGAAGGGGCAGACAGAAAGGGAGACAGACACCTGCAGCCCTGCTTCACCACTTGTAAAGCTTTCCTCCCACAGGTGGGGACCACTGTCCACCTCTCTCCTCCAGCCACTCTCAGCTCCTAGCAGACCTCACACATCACAAACCTACCTGACCCTGGGTCTCTATACCTGCTGCCCCTCTGCCTGGTGCATTCTCTCCCTGCAACATCCCCATTCAATCCTTTAGCAGGGTTCTCTGTTTTTTTTTAATGCAGCTCCCACCCAGGCAGGATACCATCATTCAGTGTCCTTCCTCAGATAAATTTTATCAGTTTAGAGGAAGAGATATAAGGACAGACAGGAAAGACACCACAGACCCACTCCCTGCCAGGTATGATACCACATGGACCCACCACTTTATAGTATATTTTTTCTTTTGCTGCTTTACCAAGTCAGTCTTGCAGAAGGTAAAAGTAGTGACAAAAAACAGCATGTCTTGGTCCCCAATTCTGTTCACTGATGGACAGAGCTACATGAGGGTTTGGCTTTCCTGACTCATACTCACAGTCTCAGGGTATGAAGAGCTCTTGTGTCATGCTGACTTTCTGTTCATGTCTATGACCTCAGCACCCCACATCATGTCACACCCCAAAATAGCAACACCCTCTTATGGCATACTGGCATCCAAGAACATTCCAGTTAAAGGTTGTTTTCTTTTTGTGTTGTTTTCGGGTGTGTTGACTGAGTTGGCCAACTGGCCTCAGCTAGAACCATGTGAGCCAAAGGAAGGGTGGGCAGAGGCCGTGCCAGGTCATTTGTGGCAGAGGCAGTCAGTGCACATGCCAGTACATGTAAGAGGAGTTCCTGTCTTCGCTAAACAGTGCTCATCAAAACGGCCCAGCAACAGCCATAGCAGGTTTGCCTGTCAGATGGAAAAGATTCAAGAGAGGAGCACTGTTCCATGAAAGCCATGAGTAACTCATATGGACGCAAACACCCTGCCTAGTAATAGATCCCTGCCCAAATATAGCAGCACTGGCAAGCTCACCGTGTGCATCTGGTTCCCGATCATTGGAGGATGCTAAAACCTTCAGGTGATGCCTCAGTAGTACTGGCCTAACCTGCACTTACTGGTCAGTGGCAGCGCTGGAAGACTGGGACCACTGATTCAGGCAACTCCAACATAATGCCCAAGATATAGTTATGAAAAAAAAGTAAAAATAATGCAAGTAGCCTGGGAGGTGACAAAACTTTGGATCCTTAGGCTGGGGAGATAGCATAATGGTTATGCTAAAGACTTTCATGCCTGAGGCTCCAAAGTCCCAGGTTCAATACCCAGCACCAACGTAAGCTAGCACTGATGCTCTGGTTTCTTTCTGTGTCTCTCATTAAATAAAACTTTTTTTAAAAAAAATTGGATCTTAGGGAGTCGGGCTGTAGCGCAGCGGGTTAAGCGCAGGTGGCGCAAAGCACAAGGACCGGCATAAGGATCCCGGTTCGAACCCCGGCTCCCCACCTGCAGGGGAGTCGCTTCACAGGCGGTGAAGCAGGTCTGCAGGTGTCTATCTTTCTCTCCTCCTCTCTGTCTTCCCCTCCTCTCTCCATTTCTCTCTGTCCTATCCAACAACGACGACTACAACAATAAAACAACAAGGGCAACAAAAGGGAATAAATAAATAAAATAAAATAAAATAAAAAATATTTTTTTAAAAAAATTGGATCTTCAAGCATGAGGTCCTGAGTTTGATCCCAAATATTATATGGGCCAGAGTGGCTTGTGCTCTCTGGTTCAATATCTCTCTCTCTCTCTCTCTCACCCTCTCTCTCTCTCACCCTCCCTCCTTCCCATATCCCTCCCATATCCCTCCCTCACATCGGTCTTTCTATTTTTAAAGATCTATATTTTTCCTTTTTTATTTGTGATTAATACTAGTTTGCAAGCTTACAGTATATCCACATCACACTCACCACCAAATTTCTGTGTTCCCACCCTCCCATCTCCCAGATATAATCATTGTAGTTCTCACAAGTCTAAGAAATAGTTTGCTTGGGCAGGGGGTAGATAGCATAATGGTTATGCAAACAGACTTTTATTCTGAGGTTGCAAAGTCCCAGGTTCAATCCCCCACACCACCATAAACCAGAGCTGAACAGTGCTCTGGTAAAAAAAAAAAAAAAAAGACAATTTGCTTACTTCTAGTTTTTAATTTCTTTTTTTTTTCATTTTCAAGTCCATATGTAATAGTTCTCTAGATTCCACACGAGTGAAACCATCCAGCATGTCTTTCATTTATTAGTAAAACATTGTTATGAAAAATTTATCAAATAATGTATTAAACTTTAAAAAAAAAATTTATATAATATTTATTTTCCCTTTTGTTGCCATTGTTTTTTATTGTTGTAGTTACTGTTGTTATTGATGTCATCGTTGTTAGATAGGACAGAGAGAAATGGAGAGAGGAGGGGAAGGCAGAGAGGGGGAGAGAAAGACAGACACCTGCACTTGTGAAGTGACTCCTCTGCAGCTGGGGAGCCGGGGGCTCAAACTGGGATCCTTGAGCCAGTTCTTGCACTTTGTGCCACATGTGCTTAACCTGCTGTGCTACCACCCAACTCCCTGTATTAAACTTTTTTTCAACATTATATGGGTGAGCCTGACAGGTATAGTAGACTACACCTCAAAACCACAGAACTGAGCAATGATGACCTGGCCTTTTGCTGATGAAATGTTCAATACCTGGAACTTAGGGGCTTCACACCTAAAAGTCTTTTTTTTTTTTTCCTAAAAGTCTTTTTTCATAACCATTACACCATCACCACTACCACCACCACCACCATCACCACGCTTAGGTGCTTTCTCTTCTCTCCTTCACTCTGAGGTGAATATCCTATTGGAGGAATGGGCACAGAGTCAGGACAGAAACCCATGTGGACCTTTGAAAAAGCTCTGAGATCAATTAGTGATATCTGCTGCAGATTCAGGTGGGCCTGTGGGGGTGAGCGTCAAGGATTTTCATGGCTGTTCTGATTGAGCTTGGCACATAGTAGGTATTTCATTAGCACTTGCTGATTTGGGACATGTACCATTTTCTCTGGTGGGCCACCCACTGGGGTGTCTAAGAGCCCACTGGAACGCTTAGACACTTCCTGTTTTCACTTCTGCCATTTCCAAGAGAGCAGCACTGTTCGAGGGCACCACTTTTATGCTAAAACAACAAACCTCAGGGCTGATCCAGGAGCCATGAAAGGTGGTGGCATTCCAGAGGAGGCCAAGTCTGGCATTCCAGAGCATGGAGAATTTTGTTGTATCAGCACTAGCCAAGCAAGTGTATCCTTTCCAGATGTCCTACATTGGAAGTGGGGAGAAATACCAGAAATCGCAGCATACCCAGCTCCCAGGTCCCAGCCTGACTGACATGATCTGAGCTGACAGCATGGTCTTTGTGGGATATCAGGGTTTCTGGGCCCTAGACTGTCTTGTAAGGTTGGGCTGGTCATCTCTAAAGTGATTATTATCTCACTGTCTTACCTGTGTATGAGGCACTGGGCAATGCACCCCTGCACGCACTGTCTAATCCTTCCTCTCCAAGCAATGCTGTCTTCACCCCTCTTCTCTTTTTCCTCTTCCCTTCCCATCTCTCTCTCTCCAAGAAATTTTATGTATAAAAACAGGTGTATGAAAAAAAAAAACATGTGTATGAATGTGGATATTTTTTAAATGGAAAAGACATTTAAAGACAGTCACAACACCTCATCATTCTTCTTAGTTCCACATTGTAAATTCTTGTGTACATTTTAATTTTTAAAATTTTATTAGTGATTTAATATTTATTTACAAAATTATGAGATAACAAGGGTAATAATTATTCACCATTCTGACCACCAGAGTTCTCTGTCACCAGTTTCTCAATCAGAAACTGCAGTAGTTCTCCCAAGGTCACAGATATCGGTTGACTATTATTTCTATAAATATATATATATATATATATATATATATTTGACCTTTTTTTCTATAGTCCTACCTTCTCTTCCTTTCTAAGTCACACCTACTCCTATTACTATTTCTGAATGTCCTTCCTTTTTTCTTCTTCTCTCTGGGTCCTGATGGAATTGGAGTTCAGAGGCCTCTGATCATCATCTCCTAACATTTCTCCCCCTCTGGGAGTATGGACCAGAATTCTTTTTTTTTTATTTATTTTTTATTTTTTATTTTTTTTAAGAAAGGATTAATTAACAAAACCATAGGGTAGGAGGGGTACAACTCCACACAATTCCCACCGCCCAATCTCCATATCCAACCCCCTCCCCAGTAGCTTTCCCATTCTCTATCCCTCTGGGAGCATGGACCCAGGGTCATTGTGGGTTGCAGAAGGTAGAAGGTCTGGCTTCTGTAATTGCTTCCCCGCTGAACATGGGCGTTGACTGGTCGGTCCATACTCCCAGTCTGCCTCTCTCTTTCCCTAGTAGGGTGGGTCTCTGGGGAAGCTGAGCTCCAGAACACATTGGTGGGGTCTTCAATCCAGGGAAGTCTGGCCGGCATCCTGATGACACCTGGAACCTGGTGACTGAAAAGAGAGTTAACATACAAAGCCAAACAAATTGTTGAGCAATCATGGACCCAAAGCTTCGAATAGTGGAGAGGAAGTGTTAGGGAGGTACTCACTGCAAACTCTAGTGTACTTCTGCTTTCTTACTTTGGTGCCATACTCCAAACTCAGTCAATTTCTGCTTTGCGTTTCTACTTCTTTTTTTTTTTTACATGCCTAACATTCCCCAGATTCCCATTTAACAATACAACCCCCACTATTTCATTCATCATTTTTCATGGAGCTGTATTCTCCCCACCCACCTACCCACCCCAGAGTCTTTTACTTTGGTGTAATACTCCAATTCCATTGGACCAGAATTCTTTATGGGGTGCAGAAGGTGGGAGTTCTGAATTCTGTAATTGTTTCTCAGATGGTCATGGATGTTGGCAGGTTGATCCATACTCCCCAGCCTGTTCCTGTCTTTCCCTAGTGGGGTAGGGCTCTAGAGAGGTGAGGTTATGGAACACATCGGGGAGGTCGTCTGTGTGCATTTTTTTTAATATTCCAAAAAACTATCATGCCTGAGGCTCTAAGGTCCCAGATTCAATCTTCAGCACCATCTTAAACCAGAAATGAGCAGTGCTCTGCTTTCTCACTCTGTGTGTGTGTGTGTGTGTGTGTGTGTGTGTGTGTGTGTGTGTGTGTGTGTATCTCTGTGTATATCTCTCTCTCTCATTAAGATAAAGTAAATTTTTAAAATTTAAAAGAGAAGAAGCAACTAGATGCAGGAGCTTATGGGGTAAAAGTAGCCTGGATGGGTCTCGCATCTGCCACCAGCTTGATGAGTAGTTTGGGACATGGCATTGTACTCTCTGGGCCTCGCATTCCCATCTATGAACAAGGTGACTGAACAAGGTATCCCATGACCCTGCCCAGCCCCCAGGTCTTCTTCCAGGGTGATCAAAGAGCTCTTTAAAGGTAAAAGCTCTCTGCAGGGAGCCCACTCTGGGCTAGATGACGGGTCAGGGTGGCCTGGCCCAGCCACTGGGACTTTTTTTTTTTCTTAATGGTTTACAGTCAACAGTAAAATACAATACTTTGTACATGTGTAACATTTCTCAGTTTTCCACATTTCCATTCAACCCCCACTAGGTCTTCCTCCTCTGCCATCATGTCCCACTGGGAGTCTTATTTGCCCCCATACACCACCACTTTGGAGCTGAAATATAACACACTGCTTTTCCAGGTAGCCAAAGGCCCTAAGGAAGCAATCCACAGCACAAGTCCAGTCCAGCCTGACAGGAGGCTGGAGCAGACCCAGGATGTGATTATGGAGGTTATGACACCCCCTTTGACCAGTTCCTCAGAGGTAAGCACCCAACTCCTGAGCATAGGGCCCAGTCAGCAGGTCACTTTCCAGACAAGGGTTCACTTTTTCCTATACACTGCCAGAGCTGTGGATTCATTAACTCATTCAGAAAGATAGTTATTGAGTACCTACTATGTACTGAGCTCTACTTACATAATGTGAAGACTTCACAAACTTAACCTAGCAAACAGTGAACAGAAATCACTGCAACATGCTAACCCTCTGTGATGGGTATAGAAAAGTTAAGAGAGGGATTGTGGTGATAAAGACTCTTGCAGCTGCCCCAGGTGCAGCCCAGGCCATGCAAAACTACACTCAGATGTGAAGTGAGTCTATTATTAGCAATAAAGTACAGATAGGGATTTTTTTTTTTTTTAGAATTAGAGTTCTAAGTGACAACACTAGGCTTTGATCTGATATCAATAATGGTTTTGATTTCCAGTTCTGCGAGCTGTATGACTCAAAACAAGTTACTCAGCCTCTCTGAGCTTGAGGTTTCTCGCTTGAAATGGCTCTAACAGTAACACCTACATAGCTACACCTACACACACACACACACACACACACACACAACAACAGCCTCCTAGGCTATTGCCAAGATTCAACTTGAAAAAAGGTTACTTTTATTTCCAAGTTATTGTCCTTGTTGTCCTTAAAGAAAGTCTGCTTAGGACTGGGGAGACAGCATAATGATTATGCAAAAGATTTTCATGCCTGAGCTTCTGAGGCCCCAGGTTCAAGTCCCCAGTACTGCCATAAGCCAGAGCTGAGTAGAGCTCTGGTCTCTATCTATCTACTGCTATCTCTATCTGTATCTCTCATTAAATAAATTTTTTTAATATTTATTCCCTTTTTTTGTTGCCTTGGTTTTTTTATTGTTGTAGTTATTATTGATGTCGTTGTTGGGTAGGGCAGAAAGAAAAGGAGAGGAGGGAAATACAGAGAGGAGAGAAAGACACCTGCAGACCTGCTTCACCACTTGTGAAGCGACTTCCCTGCAGGTGGGGAGCTGGGGCTCAAACCAGGATCCTTACGCCAGTCCTTGCGCTTTGCACCACCTGCACTTAACCCACTGTGCTACCGCCCAACTCCCTAAAATACTTTTTAATTACAAAAAAAACTGAACAGGAATGTCACCACCCTGTATAAAGTTTGTCCCATTCTTCAGAGATGCAGACAATTAAGATTCTGGCATAAATAACTTTTCAGAAGATTCCTGCTATTGAACATGCTATTCAAGACTCTTGGGAAGGGTTATTTCAAAGAAAGCAAAGATGTCCGTCCACATCCTCATCTCATTAAACCTGATAGGAGAAGGCAGTTGTTGAAGGAATAAATCATGAGCAGCAAAGTAGGTAAGTTGCTGAGTTCAGTGAAGCCTCAAAGTCAGAAGTGCTATCACTTAAAGGAACCCAATAAATGTGGCCCTTAGCAGTCTGGATGCTTTTTTTTATGCTTTTTTATGTTTATTTATTTATTTATTCTCTTTTGTTGCCCTTGTTGTTTTATTGTTATAGTTATTGTTGTTGTTATTGATGTCATTGTTGGACAGGATAGAGAGAAATGGAGAGAGGAGGGGAAGACAGAGGGGGAGAAAAAGATAGACACCTGCAGACCTGCTTCATCACTTATGAAGTGACCCCCTGCAGGTGGGGAGCTGGGGGCTCGAACCAGGATCCTTAAGCTAGTCCTTGGGCTTTGCGCCACCTGCGCTTAACCTGCTGTGCTACCACCCAGTTCCCTGGAGGCTTCTTTTCTATGTGTGTGTCTTCGAAGCCTGGATACTTCTCTACTTGCCTTGGCAAAAAGTCGAGCAGTAGGTTTGAAGCCACACTTTAGCTTGAAAAGCACAATCTCTTCAACAGTTCCTGGCCTTCAGCCTGTTGCACATAGTATCTGGGATGCACATGGTTGCTTCATGAAAGCACCCTTACTCAGGCAGGCAGGGAGTGCTCTGCACAGCCATTGTGGGTGTGTGGGGGGGGTGATAATTGTGGCCTCTGTATTCACTGAAAGGGAGGGCCAGCTACCCCATACCTAAAATCACCAGTGGGCTCTGCTTCATCCTGAAATGAAGTGAATCATTTCTTATATGGAGCTGCTGACTACTATCAAGAAGCCCAGAGGAAATGGGATTTACAGCCCAGGGGCCAGCTCTTGACTGACTGTAAAAGAATATTTCTGAAAAAGGAACTTAGGGAAATTTCCTAAGGTTGAAGCAGGCTCTTTGCAGGATTCTTTCTAATCTAGGAACCTAATTCTTTTTTTTATTCTTTTATTAGCAATTCAATATTGATTTACAATTATATGTCAATGGGGGTATAATTCCACACTGTTCCCACTACCAGATCTAAGAACATAATCTGATCAATAGTTTTGAGGCCTTTGCACTCTAAAAAGACTGACATCTCAAACTGCTATTAATCACAAGAGCATTCTGCACACTACTGTTGGGGGAGGGGATGCTTAAGGAAAGAGACCTGGAGGAGGAACATTAGCAAGCCCTCCCCCTTGTACTCTGCAAGTAGCCAGGAAGAGGAGCCAGAAGCCTAGCACAGGGATCTCCCTTTTTACCTGACTGCTAAGGCCATAAAATGCAAATGAATGCAGATATAAGTTCCTGAAGACAATGGCTGAAGTAAATCCCCTCTGGATCCCAAGCATGCCCACAAGCCAGTATAAAAATTAGAAGAACTGGGCTAGGAAGATAACATTAATGGTTATGCAAAGTGACTCTCATACCTGAACTATGAGCTCCCAGGTTCAATCCCTTGCACCATTTGAAACTAGAGTTGAGGGAGTCTGGCGGTAGCGCAGCGGGTTAAGCGTATGTGGCGCAAAGTGCAAGGACCCGTGTAAGGATCTCTGTTCAAGCCACCAGCTCCCCACCTGCAGGGGAGTTGTATCACAAGCAGTGAAGCAGGTCCGCAGGTGTCTGTTTTTCTCTCCCCTTCTCTGTCTTCCCCTCCACTCTCCATTTCTCTCTGTCCTATCCAACAATGATGACATCAATAACAACAATAACAACTACAACAGTAAAACAAGAGAGAAACTAGAGTTGAGCAGTGCTCTGGCAAAAACTAAGCTGATATTAGAAGACCTGAAAACTCCTCACTCCTCACATTCCCCACCCACCTATCTATCTCTCAACTCTACATGCCTGTAAAGTGTGTATTTCCTTTTCTATCCCTGCTTTGTCTCAATAAATACCTATCTCCCTGAAACATGGTTGTCTCTCGTGATTCTTCCATGTAGATGTTGGTCTAGCACCCTACAGGCAGAGCTTAGAGAGGACCTCTTACACCCCTGCTACACTACCACCTCCACACACTTCACAGGAAGTTTTCTTCCCTCTCCCTAAACATTCTCCTCTGTCCACTATATTCTTTTATACTGTTTCGATGCTCTGACTACCAGGAAGTCTCATAAGCCCATGTTCCATGTTCCCATACTCCTCGGACTCTGCATCTTCCCCAACAGTATAAGGAAGTCTATAATCTCCAGCATCTCCGAGGCATCCAGAGAGAAATTGCACACTGCCCTCTAGTGGCTCTTGCAGTCAGGCTTCCAGAAAATTCATAGGCAAGGGAAGGGTGAGGAAGCAATTACAGAAGCCAGGCCTCCTACCTTCTGTACCCCATAATGACCCTGGATAAAGAATAGGAAAGCTATCAGGGGAGGGGATGGGATACGGAGTTCTGGTGGTGGGAATTGTGTGGAGTTGTTCCCCTCTTATCCTATGGTTTTGTCAGTGTTTCCTTTTTATAAATAAAATAATAAAAAAAAAGACAGTATACATTTAAAAAAAGGTTTCAAATCACATAGAATTTTATATACTGGGTGGAGGGTAGATAGCATAATGGTTATGCAAACAGACTCTCATGCCTGAGGCTCCAAAGTCCCAGGTTCAATCCCCTATACCACCATAAGCTAGAGCTGAACAGTGCTCTGGTTAAAAAAAAAAAAAAAAATTGGGAGTCGGGCTGTAGCACAGTGGGTTAAGCACAGGTGGCGCAAAGCACAAGGACTGGCATAAGGATCCTGGCTCGAACCCCGGCTCCCCACCTGCAGGGGAGTAGCTTCACTGGCAGTGAAGCAGGTCTGCAGGTGTCTATCTTTCTCTCCTCCTCTCTATCTTCCCCTCCTCTCTCCATTTCTCTCTGTCCTATCCAACAACCACAACAACAATAATAACTACAACAATAAAACAACAAGGGCAACAAAAGGGAATAAATAAATAAAATAAATATTTTAAAAAAAAAGAGAAAAAAAAATTTTAATTAAAGAATTTTATATACTTAGTGAGGCCTACCAGAAACATGCTTAAACCATTTAGATAGAGAGAGAGAAAGCCAGAGAGATACCTGCAGCACTGCTTCACCACTTGCAAAGCTTTCCCCCTGCAGGTGGGGACTGGGGGCTCAACACTGTACATTGTAACACCTGGTCCCTTAAGCCTTTTCTTTCTAAAGGAAAACCAGAGGTCACTTGTGACGTTAAAACAAACAGTAAAATATAAATTATAAATAAAATTAATTAATTTAAGGGCCAGAAAACAGCTTACCTAGTAGAGCTCTTTCCTTACCATGCAAGGGACCCTCAGTTTGAACCCTGGCACCACATGGGAAGACCTTAGCACTAGGGGAAGCTCTACAGATAATAGAGAAATGTTCTGATTTATTTCCCTTTTTGTTTCTCTCACTTTCTCTTGGGGAAAAAAAAAACAAAACCAATGGCCCAAGAGTGGTGGAATCACATATGCATGAGGCCCCAGCACCCACTTTTTTAAAAAAGTGACTACTTTAGAGTTTCACAAATAACATTTATTGAACAAATTCATAACAGGATTTTACCCACACTTATGGCAACTTTGAAACAACTAAGAACCCCCTACTGGTCATCTGGATCTGAATCTTAGGTGTGAATGATATGATCTGAGAAAACAATGGCTATGACTGGCTCCTCCTGATCTGATGACTTTGTTAAAGACCTTGACTGTGACTGACATTTCTGCTGATGTTCTCGACTGTAGCTGAAGAGTCCAACTTCAAACCCAAAAAAAATGGCTGGAAAGCAAAGAGAAAGGCAGTTACTAGGAACTATTTATCCCCCCAAGCTAAGCCAAGCAGCCCTGAGCAGGGTCTGCTGGAGAGCCTCAGGGGGTGGACAGTGGAAGTACTCCCACCGTCATTTGGGTTCTCCGTGTGTGCTCCATCCTTGAGGAGTGATACAAGAAAGGGATACAGGGAAGTACCAGTATCCAGGGGCCTAGAATCAGGAAACTCTCCATGAAGGAAACCAATCTTGAATATTATACTTTGGGGTAAATGAAAATCAAAGCAGTAGTGTGTCTAGTCCCCTCCCCATGTAAATTTATTCACAGTCTCTAGAATTGGAGCCAGGCATCTTTTCTTTTTCCATCTCTCCCAGGTCTTCCCCCTTCTTCTTTCCAATTTTTTTAAAATATTTATTTATTCCCTTTTGTTGCCCTTTTTTTTTACTTTTTTTAATATTTATTTATTTTATTCCATTTTGTTGCCCTTCTGTTTTATTGTTGTAGCTATTATTGATGTCACTGTTGTTGGATAGGACAGAGAGAAATGGACAGAGGAGGGGAAGACAGAGAGGAGGAGAGAAAGACAGACACCTGCGGACCTGCTTCACCGCTTGTGAAGCGATTCCCCTGCAGGTGGGGAGCTGGGGCTCCAACCAGGATGCTTAAGCTGGTCCTTGCGCTTTGTACCATGTGCGCTTAACCCACTGCGCTACCGATGGACTCCCTGTTGCCCTTTTTTTATTGTTGTAGTTATTGTTGTTGTCATTGTTGGATAGGACAGAGAGAAATGGAGAGAGGAGGGGAAGACAGAGAGGGTGAGAGAAAGACACCTACAGACCTGCTTCAACACCTGTGAAGCGACTTCCCTGCAGGTGGGGAGCCAAGGGCTCGAACCAGGATCCTTACACTGGTCCTTGCACTTTGTGCCATATGCGCTTAAACCACTGCTCTACTACCCAACTCCCCTTTTTTCCAATTTGTGAGGCAATTCAACATGTAGCCAATTGTCATTTGGTCCTACCCTGATATCTACTGATCATTTCCCATTTTTAATTTCTTTCTTCGTTCTTTCCAGAGGTGATACATCCGAGTCAAGTGAAATTTGATATTGGGGCGGGCAGTGGCACACCAGGTTAAGCGCACATAGTAATAAGTGCAAGGACCTGAGCAAGGATCCCAGCTCAAGCCTCCTGCTCCCCACCTGCAGGAGGGTCACTTCACAAGCAGTGAAGCAGGTCTGAAGGTGTCTTCCCTTCTGTCCCCCTCTCTATTTCCCCCTCCCCTCTCAATTTCTCTCTGTCCTAGCCAATAAAATGGGGGGGGGGGTGGCCAACAGGAGCAGTGGACTGGTAGTGCAGGTACCAAGCCCCAGCAATAACCCTGGAGGCAGAAAAAAAATAATATTGAGGTGGTAGACATAAAAACAAAGACAAGTCCCTATGGAAAGCAAAGAAAGAAATCCTTGGATATGGGTGGTGGTGGTGCACCAGGTTGAGAGCACACATTACAGTGCACAAGGACCCAGACTCAAGCTCCTGGTCCCCACCTGCAGGAGGGAAGTTTCATGAGCAGTGAAACAGTGCTATAGGTCTCTCTCTCTCTCTCCCCCTCCCTCCCTATCTTCCTTCTCTCTCTCAATTTCTGTCTCTATCCAAAATAAATAAATTATATACATATATATGAGAAATCCTTTATCATGACCCACCCACCCCCACATGCTCAAAGACCAAGCAAAGCTACAGACCTTCTTGGTCATATATGGATGTGATCACAGAGTCACCTGTGACCACAGAAGTTTCAGGTAACCTCAGCCTAACACTGGGAAAAGGGGTGCAGGAACACAGAAGAGAGGGATTATCAGCTTTCACCATAATCAAATGAAAAAAACTAAGTCAACCTCTTACTGTGAACAACTTAAAAACTCCAGCAAAGGATACCTACAACCAGTGTTAGCCACTAGACCTTTTCTAGAATGTTCCTCTTACAACTATGTGGAGGAGTCCACTTACAAGCAAACAAGTTCATCTATGTAAATTCAAACTGTGTACAATTTACATATTATTATGTATTTGCACACTTACTATTCACAAAGCTTTGTGTATGTATTCACACATAGTGGTTGTGAGAAAACTTGACTAGGAGAAATAAATGAGGCAGTGGTGGAAAGAACAGGTAAATGGGGTGGTGGGGAGCTGTTCTTAGGCCTTGTCAGACAGGCAAACTATGGAAGCAGTCAGCTAAGGAGAGATGCTGACTTGACCCCCCCAGGGGCTGACCCTGGGGAAAGGAGGAATGCAGGGTCTGAGCAAGGCTGGTGGGTCCAGCACCACTGGGAAAGGGCTGTCTAATATGGAGCCTTGCTAGTTGGGACTGGACCAGGGAAAAGGCACCTGCCAAGTTGTGTTCAAATACCAGAGGGCTGACTGGGTAAACCGGTCTAAGACTGATTAATCTGTGGCATGACAAATATTTATGAAGCCTGGGAGTCATCTTTGGAGGACAAGACAATGTTAAAACTTGCAAACAGGGAAGAGGTAGAAGGTATGGGAGACCTAAGATTTCCCCAGTGCCCCATCACTCAAATCTGAGTGCATGTTCACTCTTTTTTTGTTAAGTTATGCAGAGAGGCAGAAAGAGATTGAAAGATAAAATAACGCTAAATCTTCCTTCAAAGCAGTGAGGGTTGGGATCAAACCTGGGTCACAAACATAGCAAAGCAGCACACTATCCAAGTGAGCTATTCCACGAGCCCAGATCTGCTTACTCTTGCATTAAGTTTTCAATGACATCTATCACTCAAGACTCTGCACAAAGATAACAGTAATCACAGCTATGCCTAGCCTACACTCTTTAGGTGAACTATAGCCAAGTTCTCACACATCCTTGACTCAACTAAACCACCCTAGTCTCTGGGTGAAGCAGTCCAGAAAGTAAAGAGAGTGAGAAACCTTTGACACCACTGCTCTGGCCCATACCCGCTCACCGAATGACTGCAATGACTTTCAGGATAGCCTGGAAGAAGGTCAGGAAGTTGAGGTTGTTGGGTAGGAAGGGAGTCGGGGGGTTCATTCCCCACCCTGGGGCAGGCAGCTCATCTTGTTGAAGAGCCTGAAGCTGCTGCCACTTGAGGAGGAGATGCCCATCACAGCAGATCCGCCAGCGGTTGTACCAGGAACGCAAATCCAGGGAGGCTTCTAGGTAAGAAGGAAAAAGTCAGGCTCAGGCAGGTGTGGGGGCAGGGTACCCCTAGAGTTTGTAAAACTGAATACCTGAGAACCCTGCAGAATCCAGGGCAAGAAAGCTGGGTGTCCCAGAAAGACTGTAACACCAGGAAAGAAATAGTATTTACTTTTTTTTTCTTTCTTTTAAAGGTGAGAATTGAGTGAATGAAACTCAGATAAAATCAGATTGATGAGGAGATGGTAATGACTGAAACTGTGATGAGAACATGGGAGTTGATTTCAGTGTCTGAAATTCTCTACGGCCAAGGGTGTGGTCAGAGGGTAAAGCACAGGATTTGCATACTAACCCCTAGTACCACACAGACTAGATAAGTTCTCTACTGTCTCTCACTCTCCTCACTCACAGACTAAAAATAAATAAGTAAATCCACAAATGTGTGACTATGTGGAAGTTTCTTCTATTATTCTCATCTCACTGCCATAGAATTATGTTTAGTTATTTATTGGATAGAGAGACCCAGAAATGGAAAGGGAAGGGAGTGATAGAGAGGGAGAGAGGGAGAGAGACAGAGAGACAACTGCAACACTGCTTCACTACTTGCAAAGCTTTCCCCCCTTCAGGCGGGGACCACGGGCTTGAACCTGGGTCCTTACACATTGGAACATGTGTGTTCAACCAGGTGTGCCATCACCTGGCCCCCCCATAGAATTATTTTAGTTAAGTTACTACTGATTCTTTAACTTGAAATTTGAACTTACACACTGCTTTGTTTCTTTCTTTCTTTCTTTTTTTTTTTTTTTTGGAGGGGTTTTCTGTTTGTTTTCTGTTTCATTCTTAATACACCACTCAGAGTTTTCTCTTTGCAGGGTCTTTACCTATCCCCTTTTGCAACCTGCACAGTTCCCTGTGATTGTCAGCTCTGACACATACAACCCAGATCTTCATCTAAACCCAAACAGATTTAGCTTGTTAAATTGACATTGATAGAGCCTTCCTCTACAGACTTTGACAATGCTTGCTTTTCCACATTAGGATATGCCTGGAAGAATCTTTCCAAGTTATTCTATCTGGGTGCAAGTCACTGTCTCTAGCAGCAGAACACCTTAGGTAGCAAGTGCTACAGCTCTAATACACCCCCACTCGTGTCCACCTTCCCACTGAGATGTTGATTTCAATATCTGGCCAACAAACTCACTGCTGCAGACAGGGGTAGTGTGGGGGAGATTGGAAGACATTACCCAGACACAGGCTAGCTCTACCTAGTCAGAAAATATGACAGATGTTACCAACTGCACCCCCAGAAAAGCGGGGACAATTTATACTCCTACCAATTGCGTTACTTTTAGATCCAAAGAAAATATTTCTTTTTGCAGCACTAACAAGTGGATGTGTTGGCTGACAACATTCATTTCCCAAGATATTTCTGCCTAACTCCTAACCTCCAGCTCTGGGGGGAGCTCAAATTACTCATCCATCTCACAACTCACTCATCTAACCTCTCAGTACTGCTCTGCCCCTCCTTCAGATTCTGTCAAGGGTTACTCATTATGCAGAGTTTGACAGAGCATGGCAGAGGGAGGTCATGACACAAGCCCACAGATCATGTCCCCTCCTCCACTCAACGTGTAGCACAGACAAAAAGCAGACATGTCAGCCATCAGTGCTGGTGAAAGTGCCTTCAAGTGCAAGTCCTATCTGCTCATTTTAAAGACAAAAAAAAGTAAAAGTTGGGCAACCCAGGAGGTGTCTCAGTAGATAAAAGTATTCGACTCTCAAGTATGAGGTCCTGGATTCAATTTCTGGCATCACATGTGCCAGGGTGATGCTATCCCTCTCCCATGAATACATAAATAAAGCCTCTGGAAAAAAATTTCAAGAGAAAAGAAAAGGTGATGAAGAGATACTGTTTCCTAATATACTATGACATAAATCCATGAATGTACATATGCTCACAAACATATGAATGTGACATACTGTGTAGTAAAGATACACTACATCATGAATATAAACACGTGAGTTTGCACTGTCATGAATGTGGATGAGGACAAAGTAGTTTGTCATGTGAACATAAATATACACACACACATATATATATGCCATAGACCTATGATACATATGTGTCATGAAGTATAATAGAAAAGTAGAGCAATAAAAAACACACTTTGAGTGGGGTAGATAGCATAATGGTTACTCAAATAGACTGAAATGCCGAAGGCTCCATAGAACCAGGCTCAATCCCCCACAATACCATAAGTCAATGCTGACCAGTACCCTGGGACACAGACACACACACACACACACACACACACACACTTTAAATACCATCTAACTCCAGAAACAAGTTGGCTGTACTCTGGAGCCAGTGCTGACAGATAGCAGTCTGAGGCTCTGAGTTCACTGGGAAAATATGGGGGTGATTATGGATGAAAAATGAGGTAGGAAGTGTGCCATCCATGAGCAGACAAAAGTCCCCTATTCCAACATTTGCTGGGGAGAGAGGGAGTAGAGACACGATACACTAAGTTACCTTGCATGCCTTTCAAAGTCTGCCGCCTTTTCAATACCTAAAAGAAAAGAATGCAGGCAAGTATGTTCAGCTTGGTGACCCACCAAGAGGGGTCCAGTGATTTGATCTGGAAACCTCAAGGAAGGAGTCATGTTTGCCTTTTACAAGGACTGCTGGGTCTTAATACTGAGGACAGCTTGATTTGATGAAAATCAGCAACTAGTATATGGAAGAAAGGAAGCCTTGGACCCAGGACATTGAGAAAAGCACTGAGGGTGAAAAGAAGGTCAGATCTGTCCTCCATCGCCCTCCCTGTAGCCATGGAGCAGGGGAACTGTGGAGATGAACAGAGACCCTCCCTCCCTCATACCTGCAAGGGCTGGGACTACAAGCACAGGGTGAGGCAGAGATGAGGAAAGGAGGTGAGTGAGGTAGAGAGAAAGAGGCAAAGGGGAAAAAAAAAAAAAAAAAAAGGAAGAACAGCAGAGGAGATGGCAGAAGAGGTGGCAGCAGTGAGAGCTGTCCCCATCAAAGCACTTTGACCCTTCCCAGCACCCATCAGGATACCCAACTCAGCTCTCCCCAAGCAGCGCTAGGCTACCAGCTGACCCCTGGAGATCTATGGACGCCAATGTGGGCAAAGGACCCCGCATCCTTCCCCACCCTCTCACTGGGTCAAACCTTCCTCTTACCTTCCTGGTAAACCTCAGGACTGGTGGCACCCAGTAGGGCATCACTGCCTGATCCCGAGGCATTGGGAGGTGGCCCCCAAAGCGGTGGCAAGAGCAGGGACACGCCTTGGTGGTCTGGGGAGTGTAAAACCGGATCATCTTTTGGATCTAATGGAGGAAGGGAAGAGAAGGAAGGCCCCAAAGGGATGGAACCATGCCTCCAACAGCCTGGGTCGAAGCAGGGCCTGGAGAGCTTCCCTGCACCCCCTCCCAAAAGTGTATCTCAAATGCATGATCTTCCTTTGATGATATTCGTGGAGTGATTGACATCAAAAGCTCCCTGGTCCCTATTTCCCACATCTGCATCCCTGTAGTGGAAGATGGGCTGAGTCAGGAGACTGGCTCTGTCCTGAGCCCAGTACCCCATAGGCAAAGGCATGGGCACAACATGTTGCCTCTCTGGGTTTCTGCTTTCAGCTATAAAGGCAGCTCTTACAGTAGTCTGTGAGGTGGTGCAATAGATGTAGCTTTGGACTCTCAAGCATGAGGTTCTGAGTTTAATCCCCAGCAGCATATGTACCAGAGTGATATCTGGTTCTTTCCTTCTCCTACTAACTTGCTCACTAATAAATAAATAAAACCTTAAAAAATAAAGATAGAAGAAGTTGGGCTGCAGCACAGCAGGTTAAGCACACACGCAAAATACAAGGACTGGTCTAAGGATCCTGGTTGGAGCCCCCGGCTCCCCACCTGCAAGGGAGTTGCTTCACAGGTGGTGAAGCAGGTCTATAGATAACTCTCTTTCTCTGCCCCTCTCTATCTTCCCCTCCTCTCTCCATTTCTCTGTCCTATCCAACAACAACAACATCCATAACAACAATGATAATAACTACAACAATAAAACAAGAAGGGCAACAAAAGGGAATAAATACATAAATAAATATTTTAAAATATTTTTTAAAAAAATCTAAAAAATAAATAAAGATAGCTCTTCCAATATTCTTTTTTCATTGATATGGAAAAAATTAGCATTCCCAAAACCCCAAAAATATATTACTAAGTCAATAATATACCAGTTAGGAAAATTCTATTTCAGATAGCACAGGAAATTTCTATAACTTAAGTCATCCTGAAGCCACTGAACCTTTAAGATTCTATTTTAAAAGAATAGTATCATTACAAATGCCACTAAAACTAAAAGAGTAATAAGAGCATGCTGTAAACACATTATACCAATCTATTCAATAAAAATGATGTAGTGGGAGTCCCGCTGTAGCGCAGCGGGTTAAGCGCACGTGGCACAAAGTGCAAGGACTGGCGTAAGGATCCCGGTACAAGCCCTGGGCTCCCCACCTTCAGGGAAGTCGCTTCACAGGCGGTGAAACAGGTCTGCAGGTGTCTATCTTTCTTCCCCCCACCCCGTCTTCCTCTCTGCTCTCCATTTCTCTCTGTCCTATCCGACAACGACATCAATAACTACAACAATAAAACAACAAGGGCAACAAAAGGGAATAAATAAAGATTAAAAAAATGATGTAGTACCCTTGAAAGATACATACTACTAAGGCTCACTCAGGATGGAATAGATAACTTACAGAGCTTTTTATCTATGAAAGGAATTAAATTTGAAAGCCTGAGGCCCACATGGCTTCACTGGTGTTTCTAGAAAGATATAAATACCAGTTTATATAATAAAGAAGATATAATACCAGTTCTACTCAAAGTCTCCCAGAAAACTGAAAACAAGGTAATATTTCTAAACTCACTCTATGAGACTAGCATTACCCTAAAACAAAAACAAGTAAATATATAAAAAGGTATGTTTAAGGTTCTGAAGGTCAATCATTATAGTTTGTCATATGAACAAGACAAAAAAGAAAAACAGTATGAAGATTTCAATAAGCAAGTAGAATCCAATATTCATTTCTGATGGGGGAAAAAACTTTCAGGAAACTAGTAACAGAAAAAAGCTTGCTCAGCCAGAAGAGGGCATTTGAATTTATAGCTCATATTACAATGCTAGTGGAAAATATTTTAAAATGATACAATCACTTTGGAAAATTGTTGGCAGGTGGAGGGTAGATAGCATAATGGTTATGCAAAGAGTTTCTCTTGCCTGAGGCTCCAAAGTCCCAGGTTCAATCCCCTGCACCACCATGAACCAAAACTGAGTAGTGTTCGGCTTAAGAAAAAAAAAAAAGATTTGGGGGGGGGGGTCTCTGTTTTGTAGATAGTTAGTAGGCCTATTTTAGGTATATTCCAAAGAGCCCATGACTATACTAGTGTTTGTTTGTTTTTTCTGAGCCTGACATCTGATATGTAGGTGGACCCAAGTTATTGTCAGGGGAGAAGATGTCATAGCTGTAAAAAGGACCAGAAAGCTGGATCAGGGAAGAAAGTAGTTCCCAAATAGGAAAGATGTATAAATATTGTTGACTGGGAGTTGGGTGGTAGCACCTCGAGTTAAGCACACATGGTTAAGGGTTAAGCACATGTGGTTAAGGGTTAAGCACATGTGGCGTAAAGTGCAAGGTCCATCAAAGGTCCTGCCCCCTTCCCCCACCCACCTCCCCACCTGCAGGGGAGTCACTTCACAGGTGGTGAAGCAGGTTTGCAGGTGTCTATCTTTCTCTCCCCCTCTCTGTCTTCCCCTCCTCTCTCCATTTCTCTCTGCCCTATCTAACAATGACAACATTAATAACAGTAACAATAAAAAAGTAAAAAAAAATGTGGTCTGGGAGGTAGCACAGTGATGAAGCTTTGGACTCTCAAGCATGAGGTCCTGAGTTTGATCCCCAGCAGCACATGTGCCAGAGTGATGTCTGATTCTTTCTCTCTCCTCCTATCTTTCTCATAAATAAATGAAATATTTTTTTAAAAAGTAAAAAATAAATAAATAAATAAATATTGTTGACTGTAAATCCCATGGATTTGATTTGATTTGATCTGGGGCCCATATCTGCACTAATCCAGCCTCTAAGTTCATGATTAGTCAACAATTTGTTTGGCTTTATATGTTAACTCTCTTTTCAGCCACCAGGTTCCAGATGCTACTGTGATGCCAACCGACTACCCTGGGCAGACAACCCCACCAATGTGTCCCAGATTCCCCAGAGCCTTGTCCCACTGGGGAAAGAGAGAGACAGGCTGAGAGTATGGGTTGTCTATGCCCATGTTCAGCAGGGAAGCAATTACAGAAGCCAGACCTTCTACCTTCTGCACCCCATAATGACCATGGGTCCATACTCCCAGAGGGATAAAGAATAGGAAAGTTATCAGGGGAGAGGAGGGGATACGGAGATCTGGTCATGGGAATTGTGTGGAGTTGTACTCCTCTTATCCTATGGTTCTTGTCAGTGTTTCGTTTTTAGAGATAAAAACTATAAAAAATTAAAAATAAAGTAAATATCCACCTAAAAAAAGAAAGAAAGAAAAAAGAAAATTGTTGACAGTTTATTACAAAGTTAAACACTGGGGCCAAGGATATAGTTCCATGGTAAACACATACTTCATATACATGAGACCCTATTTCTGACCCCTGACAAATCAACACACACGTTAAACATACATCTACCATATTACCCAGCAATTCCACTCCTAGGTACTTGTCCAAGAAAAAGTGAAGGCCTGTTCATACAGAAATGTCCACAGTTATTTTATTAATAATAGACAAAACTGAAAGTAAGTGATCTTCATCAAAGAGAATGAAAAGGAAAAGGATGGGAAAAAGGATGATCTACTTATCCAGTGGAACACTACTCAACAGAAAGAAAAAGAATGAAGTACAGGATGCAGAAAACCATGTGTATAAGCACCAAAACCAACACACTACAAAGTCAGACACAATGTTTACACGCTGTATGATCCCAGTTTTATACATACATATGACCTGAGGAAACGCAAACAAATTTTAATGAAAGAAACAAATCACTGGTTTCCTTGGGACTTTAGGCAGGTGGGGGTTGGGTGAAGTTATAAAGAAACACAGGGGTATTCCAGGAGGTGGTGCAGTGGATAAAGCATTGGACTCTTAAGCATGAGGTCCTGTGTTCAATCCTCGATAGCACATGTACCAGACTGATATCTGGTTCCTCTCTCTCTCTCTCTCCTCCTATCTTTCTCAATAAATAAATAAAATGTTAAAAAAAAAAAAAAAAAAAGGAAGGGGGAGTCGGGTGGTAGCACAGTGGGTTAAGCACAGGTGGCACAAAGCACAAGGACCAGCGTAAGGATCCCGATTTGAGCCCCCAGCTCCCCACCTGTAGGGGGGGTTCGTTTCACAAGCGGTGAAGCAGCTCTGCAGGTGTCTTTCTCGCCCTCTCTCTGTCTTCCCCTCCTCTCTCCATTTCTCTCTGTCCTATCCAACAATGACATCAATAACAACAATAATAACTACAACAATAAAAAAAAAAGGGCAACAAAAGGGAAAATAAATAAATATTTTAAAATATAAAAAAAGAAGAAGCACAAGGAAATCTTTAGGGTTACATATATGTGCAGCATCTCCATGATGGTGGTGGTTTCATGGATATACACACATGTCAAGACTTAGCAGACAGTACACTCTACTTGTGTGGAGTTACCATATATCAATCATATCATCATAAATGTTCATATTCTGAATTTTTTAGTATTTTTATTTTATTGTGATTATTTTTTTTTTTTACCAGAGCATTGCTCAGCTCAGCTCTGGCTTATGGTGGTGCAGAGGGCTGAACCTGGGACTTTGGAGCCTCAGGCATGAGAGTCTCTTTGCATAACCATTGTGCTATCTACCCCAGCCCTATATTCTGATTTTTAACCTGCTGCGCTACCACCCAACTCCCCAATATTCTGATTTTTAAAAGCATAAAAATGTCTCCCAGAATTTTTAAAATATCATCCACATACTGCATAGCATTCTGAGAAGTACCAGGGCTCCTAAAAATCACCTGGTTGAAGTCACTTACCTGCTTGCGAGGTCTCAGCGACAGAGGGACCCAGTAAGGCAGCGTTGCTTCACTCCTAAGCACTGGCAAGTGGCCCCTGAATCTGGCCTGGCATTCACAGCAGATGGTCTTTGGATGAATGGTGCCAGGGACAGGGCACATCTGGTCAAAAATCAGAAAAGAAAGAAATAGACATGATGCTGTATTTGCACCACCAGCCAAAGAAGTCTCTGGAAGTCAACAGGTGAGGAAGCTTGGGTCGAGACAGGGCATCTAAAGGCTGAGAGAGGGGCCTGGGATCTTTCTGCAGCTTAGAAAGGTAGGGTACAGTAGTTCCCCTTTGAAAGGCATGACGAAGGGAACGACACAACCTATATAGACCAAGTGTGTTTGAGGCTCTAAACCTCACTGACCATGTTACTGTCAACAAGTCTTGCCTTCTCCTCTGGCTATAGGGAAGTACAGTCAGCTCCAGAGGGAAGATATCTGCTTGGTTTGTGGTTGTATGCATCAATCTGTACATGCTGTACTCCTGCAAAGATTTCCACGTCCAACCCATATACACAACATCCACAGCAAAAAGAGGGAGGGAGGCATCCTCTGCAGAGTAGACGGAGAAGCTGATGCCCAGAGCAGGTATAACAGAGGGTAAAGTTCCCAGATCTCCTGAATCCGTCATGAGCTGCCCTGAGGAACTGAATGGATGGGGAGGTAGTGGGTGGACAACATCTGAACTATAAACCTCTGTGTCCATCACTCCTCTTGTGAGATACTGCCTCTGAACCAATATACTCCACTCTCCCCACCCCACAGGGCCTGCTAGGTTGGGGTGAAGTAACTGAGGGTTTGTTTTCCTTACCAAATGTTCTGTGAGGCATACTTCTTTCTCAGAAGTTTGAAGTGTGCTTTTCCTAGAAAAGAACAGGAAGGTTTAGAAAGTTCCAGACTTTGTGTAAATTGGGATCGAGAGTACTAAAGGCCTGGAACAGTCTTATTGAGACTAACTCACATCATTAAACCTCAGAGACAGAAGGGATCATCCTTTGAGCCTAAGAACAGGTACAGAGTGACATCAGAAGCAGGTGTTTGTGCATTCATGTACCCAGGCACTGGGATATTATGGGACCCTGGATTTCTAGACCTACTTGCTTCAAGAATACCACTAAGCCTATGTTAGGCCCTTTCCTTTGGAAATGACTGGAAGATTCCGCCTGACACTTTCCAAGACACAGAGCTGCCAATCATAACATCTATCTACACTTGCAGTTTTTTTGTTGTTGTTTTTTATTTTATTTATTCATTCCTTTTTGTTGCCCTTGTTGTTTTATTGTTGTAGTTATTATTGATGTCGTTGTTGTGGGATAGGACAGAGAGAAATGGAGAGAGGAGGGGAAGAAAGAGAGGGGGAGAGAAAGACAGACACCTGCAGACCTGCTTCACTGCCTGTGAAGGGACCTGCCTGCAGGTGGGGAGCCGGGGGCTCGAACCGGGATCCTGATGCCGGTCCTTGAGCTTAGCGCCACCTGCGCTTAACCCGCTGTGCTACAGCCCGACTCTAGACTTCCAGTTTTATCAATACTTCAACTTACTTGAGATACTGAGGAAGAAAAACATTGTCAGAAACTGTACATTGGGTGTATTGCACCAAAGAAAAGAACTCAGTGGGGAGGAGGAACTTTCAGATCCAGGTGCAAAATGGTGAGAGTGTTTTGCAGACTGCTGAGAAATTTTATACATGCACCAACAACTGTACTCACTGTAAACTATTAATCCCCCTAATTAAAAAAAAAAAACCTGTACATTGACTAAAATCCTTTCCAGTATAAAAGGCTAGGTGATTTGTCTCTGGGATGACAAACCACTTGAAACTACAGTTTCTGTGGCAGTCTTCTTTTTTTTTTCTTTTTTTTTAAATTTCTTTATTGGGGAATTAATGTTTTGATTCGACAGTAAATACAATAGTTTGTACATGCATAACATTTCCCAGTTTTCCATAGAACAATACAACCCCCACTAGGTCCTCTGTCAATTGTCCTCTGTGGCAGTCTTCTTTATTCAACCAACAGATGGCTAGAACTTCAGCCATATCTATCTTCTATCGGTATAAATCAAGCACAAAGCAAAGCCTGTCTCCGTTAGAGTAATGTGTCAGAGTGCTTTGAGACATGGACAACTGAAGAGTGATGTCAACTGTCTTGTTTCAATATTATCACAATAACTGTCATTACTGACATCTCAGGCCATTAGATTCAACTCCCCTAGTGATAATGGGACTTGGTACAGATAGGACTTGATACCTTTCCTTACATAGCATCCAAGCTCCTAGTAGGACTCCCAGCACAACTGTTTCCTTTGTGGGGGAGAGAAGAGGGAAGTTGGGGGAGGATCCATCCTCAGGGCTGGACCTGCCACACCCCAATCAGGAAGATGAAGTTGCTGCTGGTGTCAAATGAGTTGAAGGATGTCACCGCTCAAGTTAACTCAATGGCAATCATTCTGGGACTTTGTGCGGAGGTTAAGGAAAACAATCTCCTATTCTGCAGAGGCTGTACATCTGCAGAGGTCTTAAGAGGTCATTTTGCCTCCAGAATGGGTCCCCCAGGCGACAGGGAGTCTGGGCCACCCCCAGCTTCGTGGCTTGAAAGTTCGGCTCTCCTCAGTAATTCTGGAAGGATCTTCCCAGGTGTCTTAAGATATAATTCCCAATAACAAGGGGAAGGGAGGCAGAGTTTGGTTTGGTTTTGTTTTGCCATCAGGGTTATCGCTGGCCACTCAGAATACACCGCTCCTGGGGATCTTTTTTTTTTTTTTTTCTATTTTTATTGCACAGGATAGAAACTGAGAGAGGAGGGGAAGACAGAGAAGAAGAGAGACACTTGCAGACCTGTTTCACTGCTCGTGAAAAGCACCCTCCCTCCAGGGTCCTTGTGTATGGTGCTATCTGTGCTTAACCAGGTGTGCACCGCCAGGCCCCAAGGAAGCAGTTTTCTCTGGGGACTAGGAGACGCCCCCCGCCCCGCCCCGAGTGAATAGACAGTGAACTGGGTCTCCCCGAGGTGGCTGACGGGGGCGACTCCTCCATCAGATTCGGAGGCTGGAGCTGGGAGCAGCCCGTGTGACTCCGGGAACAGGGCGAG
This sequence comes from Erinaceus europaeus, assembly GCF_950295315.1. NCBI lineage: Eukaryota > Metazoa > Chordata > Mammalia > Eulipotyphla > Erinaceidae > Erinaceus > Erinaceus europaeus. The sequence continues at coordinate 119,673,242 of NC_080163.1, read as the reverse complement.
TCGGGGGCTCCAGGAGCAGTGCTCCCACACCCGCAGCAGGACTCAGAGGTGCACTTGCCTGTCATGACGCGCTCGGGGCGTGAGTGCATCCTGACAGACCTCACGGACCCCGAGGGGCCCCCGAAGAGCCCGCTGCGGCTCAAAGAATGATACGGCGATGATGTCTGCAGTGCCGACCAAGCATACAGTCGGACCGCCTCACCCGCCCAGCGCCACTCCTCAGACACGCCCTCCGGACACAGCCCGCCGCTCCGGCCCGGGCCCCGCCTCTTCCGGTCGCCTGGCGCCAGCGACCATACCCCCTCAGGCCGGACAAACCCGCCGAACGCGTCGGTCCGCTGATTGGTCCCAGTTTCACCAATCAGCGTTTCTATTCTAGGCATGTGATCTTATCTGGTGATTGATTGGTCTGAGTCTCCGGCCGCTGCGAGGTAGGAGAGGCGGGGCGGAGGTGGGAGCGCTAGCGCTGAAAAACCCTGAAAGGATCTGGGCGCTGGCGCTCCTGATAAAGCACACGCATTACAGTGCACAAGGACTGAGGTTCAAGCCCCTTGCAGGGGGGAAAGCCTCAATAGGGCTGCAGGTGTCTGTCTATAATAATAATAATAATGGCCCTGGGTCCTCCCAACTAGGTGCCCGCCCTCCACCGAAGAGCCCACCTTACCAAGCAGGGCCGCCCACTCACCTTCTCGGATGGAGGATCCTGCGGGCCCTCGGGGCGTCCCCTGCAAGGAGAGGAGGTGGCGACACAGGTCCCAGCTGGCACTTTCCCCGAACGTGGGGAGGAGGTGGGGAGCTTTCCCCAAGTGGGCGACAATTCGGCATTGCCCCGGGGAGCAGCGACTATTTTCGGCTCCTTGTGGCAATCCCCTTAGTGCTCAGGATACACTTGTACATAAAGCGGGTCGTTTTTTCTGGAAATTGGGTTCAATTGTGCGTCCAGAGTTCTAGGATAAACGTGCCCACCCTGTCTGGGGCGACTTTGAGGGCGCTGTGTGTTTCTTAAACCCCCAGGCCTACTGGGGGCGGCAAGTTGATGACCTCAGCTCATCAGGGAGAGAAGTGCCCTGGGAACTTGGTCCCTTCATCCTCCACCTTAATTGTGCATTTAGGACAGTTGATGAAATGGAAATGAAATGTGCATTCACAACGTTTTGTAAAACCAGGCCCTCTCTGCCTCTTCATACTCCTTAAGTTTGTCACAAGCGCCAGTTTGTATTTCGTTTCTTACTTTGCAGAACTTCCATATTTAGTGATCTCAATCAATATTGGCATTTGCCCAAACCATCAAAAGCACTCTAGCCCTAGTGGGTGGCGTCCAGATGCGCTTCGTTCTTGTCGTGGAGCAAGGAGGATGAGCTCAGGCACTGCTCAGACAGCCTGACTCCAATATTTAACTGCTAAGGTCAAGACCTATGAGTAAGGCAGAGCTTCCAGGCAGTATACACATGCTTGTTTTCCTAGCAGGCACACTTATGATTGGGCAGTGCCCCTGCCACATTAGCTGCTAAATACTTCAAGCACCACGCTGTCTGTGTATGTATGTGAATAATGTTGTCATTAGTCTCTTAGTAGCTAGCCACAAAATTATCCAGTTATCTTTTCATTAGCCTAGCAGTTTATTTATGGCTGACTTGTTTCTGCCTGCCTTGTAGTACTCTTAGCTTCACTATCTTCATTTTCTCCTGAGCCCACTGGGACATCACTATAGCATATCATTATAGCACTTCACCCTCTACTCCCCAAACTTGCCCTCACTACTACAACACTCTTGCTGCCATTTCATGTCAAGAATAGCTCATCAGTTCAGTCTCCGGCATCACCATAAGCCAGAGCTAAGCAGTGCTCTGGACAAAAAAAAAAAAAAAAAAAAGAACTGACACATTCTGGTTTCTCTTCAGATCGCATAAATCTTTCGCCTTTTTACTAAAAGACTGATAATAAAGCTGGGAAGGGAGTTGGGCGGTAGCGCAGTAGGTTAAGCGCAGGTGGCGCAAAACACAAGGACCGGAATAAGGATCTCGGTTCGAGGCCCCAGCTCCCCACCTGCAGGGGCCTCGCTTCACAAGCAGTGAAACAGGTCTGCAGGTGTCTTTATCTTTCGCTCCCCCTCTCTGTCTTCCCCTCCTCTCTCCATTTCTCTCTGTCCTATCCAACAACGATGACATCAAGAATAATAACTACAGTGGTCCGGGAGGTGGCGCAGTGGATAAAGTGTTGGATTCTCAAGCATGAGGTCCTGAGTTCAATCCCCGGCAGCACATGTACCAGAGTGACATCTGGTTCTTTCTGTCTCTTTCCTTCTATCTTCATGAATAAATAAATAAAATCTTTTTAAAAAATAAATAAATAATTAAAAAAATAAAAATAATAACTACAACAATAAAACAAGGGCAACAAAAGAGAATAAATATTTAAAAAAAAAAAAGAAGCTTGGAAAGTATCACAGTGACTAAATCTTGGACTTCAAAGCATGAAACCCTGAGTTCAGTCCCCAGCATTACTTGTGCCAGAGTAATCCTCTAGTTCATTCTATCTATTGTTAATAAATAAGTCAAAAAAAAAAAAAAACTGGGGCCAGGTGGTGGTGCAGCCAGTTGAGTGCACATGTTACAATGTTCAAGGACCCAGGTTCGAGTCCCTGGTCTCCACCTGCAGAGGGAAAGCTTCACAAGTGATGATGAAGCAGTGCTGCAGGTGTCTCTCCCTCTCTATCCATCCCCCTTCCCTCTCGATTTCTGGCTGTCTGTATCCAGTAAATAAATAAAGATAATAAAATTAAAAACAAACTAAAAAGAACTGACTACCAATTATGTTGAGGGTGGAAACGAGAGTCTTTTACATTATTCGTGGAGCTTAAACAACCATATTGGAAAACTTCCTAACAAAGCCCAGGCATTTACAAAAGCAAAACAGAAACACCATGACCAGGAAATGCCTCATTTAGGTATACACAAGACAAATGGGAGCTCATATCCAGAAGATAGACAAAATATCTACAACACCTTCTTCTGTTAGCCCCAAACTGTAAATGGTTCAAATGCCCATCCATAGATTTGAAAAGAAAGTTATGCTTTCGCAGGCCAGGCAGTGGCGCACTTAAGCAAAACATTACAGTGCACAAGGATCAGCGTTCAAGGGCATGAAGCAAAACATTACAGTGCACAAGGACCAGCGTTCAAGGGCATGGTCTCCACCTACCATGGAAAAGCTTCCATGAGTGGTGAAGCATATCTACAGGTGTCTGTCTCTCTCCCTCTCTCTCTCCCTCCTCTCTCAATTTATCTGTCTTTATCCAATAATAATAAAAATTTAGAGGAAATTTATGCTCTTTTTTTTTATGTTTTGGGACTGAGAACCAGTCACTGGGTAGGGTGCCTGCCTTACTATGTGCATCCTGTTGACAGTAGAATCTGTGAAGAGTGGGAAGTGCCATGAGATTGGAAGAAGTTTAGGGGATAGACTAGAAGATGGTGCAGTGGTAGCTCATGCCACATGCCACTTATGTATAAGAGGTTTCAACTTTTTTTGTTTAAGATTATTTATGAGACCATGATGCCAACCTGACATCCCTGAGCAGATGACCTCATCAAAGTGTCCTGGAACCCCACCTCTCCAGAGCCCTACCCCACTAGGGAAAAACAGAAACAGGCTGGGAGTATGGATCAATCTGCCAATGCCCATGTCCAGCAGAAAAGCAATTACAGAAGCCAGACATCCCATCTTCTGCACCCCATAAAGATCTTTGGTCCATGTTCCCAGAGGGATAAAGAATAGGAAATCTTTCAATGGAGGGGACAGAATACAGAACTCTACTGGTGGGGATTATATGGAATTGTACCCCTCTTATCCCACAATTTTTTTTATCATTATTAAACCACTAATAAAAATACTGCTTATGAGAGATTCAGAGTATCACTGGCATATGCAATGCCAAGAATCAAACCCAGGACCCCATGCTTGAAAGTCCAGTTTCACGCTTTATCCACTGTAGCACCTCCAGGGCTTCTTCTTCTAGTGTTTGCCCTTCTTCCGTAGCCAGTCAACAGCGTCAGGTTGAGCCTGATGTAAAGTTTCGAGACCTCCTTTGAATCTGGAGAGGTGGCAGTCGTTGACTATGTGGGTCATAGTCTGTCTGGAGCCACAGGGGCAGTTCGGGTCGTCTCTGGCTCCCCAGCGATGGAACATAGCGGCGCACCGGCCATGGCCTGTTCGATAGCGATTGAGGAGGGCCCAATCATAACGTGCTAGGTCAAAGCCGGGTTGACGCTTGCAGGGGTCTGTGATGAGGTGTTTGTTCTTTACCTCAGCTGACTGCCAACTCTGTTTCCAAGAGTCTGGAACAGAGAAGTTCAGTGTAGGCGTAGGAGACCAGATTGGATGACGAGACGTCAAGCGTTGGACAGGGTGGGCGAAGATATCCACATATATTGGCAGGTCCGGTCGAGCGTAGACGTGGGAAATGAACTTAGATGATGCCGCATCCCGACGAATATCTGGCGGGGCGACGTTGCTAAGAACTCAATCCCTAGCATCACACATACCAGAATTGAGTGATGCTGTGGTTCTCATAAAAATGAGTACACCTTTTTTTTAAAAAAAAGTGAGCAAAATAAGTCTCCTGGGAGGGTGTGTGCCTTGGCAGGCATGCCACCCAGATTTGAGCCTGGCTTCCACCACACTGAGGGAAGCTTTGGTGTTGTATTATCTTTCTCTACCTCTACCTCTATCTATCTATCTGAAAAAGTCAGTTCAGGACAGTGAAGCCCCTCTGAAAACAATAAATAATAATAAAATTAAAGTAACTTATGGAATACTCACACAGGACAACCCTACTTGAAGCTAGAACAAATGCAACCCACAATAATGCAAGGCACTCACAAGCCAGACCCCAAGTTGTATAACATCGACTCCACGTGAACCACGTCCAAAGCCAGCAAAGCACATCCATCAGGATATGAGCAGGTGATCCAAAGAAGACCCATTCACCGTGTCCCCATTCTTCAGAGTAGCAGAGCCTAGTCCCAATCTCAATAACGTACCAAGCACACTGATACCAATGTGTATCAGGCAGGTTAACTAATTTCGGTTCCTCGGTTTCATCTGTAGAACAGTAAAAACTAGAAGCAATCCCACAAGAAGTGTGAAAAGCTCAGATGTCAATTCCAAGTGTTGGAGAAAGTATAAAAATAAAAAACTTTCAATCATGACTTCCCAAAAGCAGGAACTTCCTCTTGGGTGGGAAAAGAGAAGGGCTCACCATTCATTCCAAAAGAATACTTAACCATTTGGTCAGGAGCTGTGGTGACCCCCCCCCCAGCAGGCTGGAGAGGCCAGGGGCAAACACCTCTGGAACACCTAACAAATAGTTGTAACCCCCCCCCCCCAAAAAAAAAGGCATTCTGTGCATGTCATCTGTCACACAGGAGTAGGGCAGTCTTATTTCTCCCCTATATTTCCTACTGGAGGCAGGAGTTCATTAACTGCCACTACCTCAGGGGAGGAACTAGGGAGAGAGATCACGGCTACCTAAGGCTTCTAAGGCAGCTATGCATGTGTTCTCTGACAGGTCCTGGCTGGCCACCAAGAGAAGCTAGCATTGGGCCTGGGCCTGCTTCCAGGAGCTGCCTTACATAACTTTCACGGGAGCACTTTGAACTGGTGGTAGGCCTACAGAGGAGCTTGACTAGGCCCAAAGAGACCTCTGTCTGACCTGGCTAAAAAGGAATAGTGAGGCAGCATACTGCTGAGTGCCTATACAGCCCCCATAGCAGACATGCTGATGGCCATGCCTGTTATTGCCTGACTGAGTCCCGGTCACTAGAGTCTCCTGATCTGGGTCTGGAAAAACAAGATTAGAAGAGCAAACACAAGTAGAACCTGAACTGGAATTGGAACATTGCACCAAAGTAAAAGACTCTGAGGTGGGTGGGGGGGAGAATACAGGTCCTTCAGAGGACCTAGTGAGGGTTGTATTGTTATATGGAAAACTGAGAAATGTTATGAGGTTCTAAGTTCAGTCCACAGCATCATATGTGCCAGTGATGATCTGGTTCTCTTTTCTCATAAATGAACAAAGGGGCTAGGTCATGGCACACCTAGTTAAGCACATGCTACAGTATGCAAGGGCCCAAGTTCACACCCCCTGTCCCCACCTGCTGGGGGAAAGCTTTGTGGGTAGTGAAACAGTGCTTCAGGTGTGTCTCTTCTATTACCCCCTTCCCTCTCAGTTTCTGGCTGTCTCTATCCAATAAATGAAGATAATAAAAATTTAAAAATTTTTAATGAATAAATCTTTAAATCTCATACCTTTTGCATCAGAAGTTAAACAGTCCCTTCCCAGCACATATCTTGGGGCTGTTTGGTTCAAAGTCACACCAGGCACTCTGCCTCGAGTGTCTGTGGGGACTGCCCCGGGTTATAGGATGCCTGTCTTCTCACCCAGCTGGTGAAAAGAGCCTTGCAACATGGTATTAGTCATCATTGGTGGACAATACTGTGCAGTCCTTGCCTTTTCCTAGTGGGATCCCAGCTTTCATGACTGCCCCTCACTCTCCCTGCCTCTCAAGAGTGTGGCATTCTCCAATTCTCTCCTAGGTCTCAACGTCTTGGTCTCTTTTCCCTTTTCCACTAAGTCCTGCAGTCTGTGGGGGACAAAGTGTCAGCATTATGACTGTCATCAGAGCACCTGTATAGAGGGTGCACCTGACTAGGCTCTAAGCAAGTTTATTCATTTCCAGTCTGTCACCAACTCACCCCCCAGACCTCTGAGGACTGAGGTCCAAGTTCCTTTCCCGAAATCACCAAAGTCTTCTGAGAGAAGAGGATTCCCTGTGCCATGTCTCTGTGTCCATGGAGCCTCCTGAGTCTCAACAGAACTAGAACATTGAGACAGAGGACAGTGCCGTGGTGACAAGAATGGACCCCTCCCCAAGTCTCCCTGGCTCACAAAGCCTCTTGACCTTCCCTGAATCCTGAAGAGCAGTGGGACTTGAACTTGATTTTTTTTTTTCCTGAGAAAGAGCCAGTATATTACTCTGGCAAATTCAACACCAAGAATTGAACTCAGGGCCACATGTTTGTAAGGTCAGTGTTTTTATTCACCATACTACCTCCCAGGCTGCTGTACTTGAGGTCTTTTATCCATCTTCCCACCTGATATATTATACCATTGTATGAAGTTGGTTCCCCACCTGCAGGGGGAAAGCTTCACAAGTAGTGTGAAGTAGCTACTGGTGTCTTTCTCTCTCTCTCTCTCTCTCTCTCTCTCATCAGAGCACTGCTTAGCTCTGGTTTATGGTGGTGCAGAAGATTGAACTCAGGACTTTGGAGCCTCAGGTATGAGAGTCTCTTTGTATAACCGTTAGCTATCTACCCTCACCCAACTGCAGGTGTCTGTCTCTTTCCTTCTGTCTTTCCCCTCCCCCTCTTAATTTCTCTGTCTCTATCAAGTAAATAAATAAATAAGAAATGAAGTTGGCATAGAACAGACCTGGCAAGGCAGGTTTAGTGTGAGGTGGGAGTTAGTTCCTATGTGTCAGGTACTAGTGCGAGAGCTTTCTTTCGGCTCACTTATTCCCTCACACAACCTGAGGTGGGTACTGTCATTGTCACCATTTTCCTGATTAGACAAACTCTTCTGTCAGATAAATGAACTTATGGACTCATCAGTACCCAAATTCTACTCCTCCAGATCCTTGATAGGCAAGAAATATTTGTCAGGTTCTTGAAAGTTTGGAGAGAGGCTCTGTGTTCTTTGCAGAGCTGGAGACAGTTTCCTGTTCAATCAGGTGCTGAAGCCACCTCTGGGCTCCTTAAACACACCATTTCTTTTTTTTTTTTTTTTAATATTCTCTTTTGATGTCCTTGTTGTTTTATTGTTGTAGTTATTGTTATCATCGTTGTTGGAGTTTTTTAAAGATTTTATTTATTGATTCATGACAAATGATAGGAGAGAGAAAAAGAACCAGACAACACTCTGGTACATGTGCTGCCAGGGATCGAACTTAGGACCTCATGCTTAAGAGTCCAATGCCATATCCACTGCGCCACCTCTCAGACCACAAACACACCCTTTCCTGGGGCCCCATGATCCCACTACTGGGTACAGGAATAAAATCACATGGCTAAGCAAAAGTTGGCACACAGGTTTTGGTAGTAACTTTAAATTGTATAAAAGCCAAACTGGGGGGAGTTGGGTGGTATCGCAGCAGGCTAAGCACAGGTGGCACAAAGTGCAAGGACTGGCAGAAGGATCCCGGTTCGAGCCCCCAGCTCCCCACCTGCAGGGGAGTTGCTTCACAAGTGGTGAAGCAGGTCTGTAGTTATCTATCTTTCTCTCTCCGTCTTCCCCTCCTCTCTCCACTTCTCTTTGTCCTATCCAACAACAATGACATCAATGACAACAACAATAAAAAACCAACAAGGGCAACAAAAGAGAATAAATAAAAATAGCATTAAAAAAAAAAAAAAGCCAAACTGGAAACTCAAATATCCACAGCAGGTGGTGGGAGAGTGGCAGCATGTGCCTGGGGACAGTGAGAGGAACACAGTGTCTCCATGTACCATGGAGGACCTCTTACTCTCTCTCTCTCTACATGGTAGGAGCATTCCAGAAGGTGAAGCACACCCAACTCTGGAGTCTAAAACACAGCTATGCACACAGTGTACAAAGAGTCTGCCTGTGTGTTCAGATTCCACAAGGAGTCTTAGATAAAATGTCTACAATTCCCCTCTACGCCTTGGAGAGGAATAAGAGGAGACTGAGAAATGCCACTGAAAGCAAAGCTACTGCTTGCTGTATTGTCCTCTTGTGTGACCTGGAATAGACAAAGCTCTGGTCATACTGGGGCAGTGTCAGGGACTGGGCAGTGACAGGGCATTCTGTACCTTTCTGCATGCACGCCAGCCCAGCTGTGTGTGATAATCAAAGCAACACATATTTACAAATACATCAGAGTAAATTATCGCTTAGAAACCATTTTGAAAAGAGAAAATCTCAGTCCTTTCCCCCTGAAGTACACAGGACACCTACTTGTTACAATGCTCAAGTACCCCGGTTCGAGCCCCTGGTCCCCACCTGCAGGTGGAAAGCTTCGTGAGTGGTGAAGAAGGGCTACAGGTGTCTCTCTCTCTCCCTCTCTGTCACACCCTTCCCTCTTGATTTCTAGATGTCTCTACCCAATAATAAAAGTTTTTTTTTAAGAATTTTTTTAAAAAGCAATCATCTAAAAAAAAAATCACATCCCTTGGGGCATTTTCTCAAGTGATTTTTCCTTTCCTCTTGCTGGTTGAGATCAAAGTGCAGTGATATTACATCCCCACTAGAGGTCAGGATACTGAGACACACAAATTAGGAGGCTCCTCAGTGCTGGATGTCAGACCTGGGACAGCCTGGGAGTGGAAGAGGAAGATGAAAGCTCCAGGACTTCAGGAACAGGACTAAGCAAATGCCCTAACCCCAGGGGGTTGGAGACTAAAGTCCCAGGCACCCACAGAAGGAAAAGCACACTACTTGGTGCAGGCCCAGCATTTGCTGCCTTTGTCTACTGTCCCTTGGGCTGGCAGCACAGTCACAACAGACTGGAGAGATACCCAAATTCAGGGTCTTGCAGGTGCTAGGAAGAACCCTGGGGAGCACAGGGGGACAGCAACTGAGGTTAGTGGTGTCTGCTAATCTATGGCACTTTCTCACTTTAAAAGGTGTTCAGCAGAGAAATGTAGGCAGTGGCTTTAATCCACAGTGAGGGACTTCCTCACCTGACATGAGAGGTGGTTCTCCCCTCCTGATAAAGACACAGGCCACGGGAGTCAGGCAGTAGCACAGCGGGTCAAGTGTATGTGGCACAAAGTGCAAGGACCAAAATAAGGATCCCGTTTGAGCCCGCGGGTCCCCACCTGCAGGAGAGTTATTTCACAAACGGTGAAGCAGGTCTGCAGGTGTCTTTCTCTCCCCGTCTTCCCCTCCTCTCTCCATTTCTCTCTGTCCTATCCAACAATGACGACATCAATAATAATAACTACAACAATAAAACTACAAGGGCAACAAAAGGGAATAAGTATTAAAAAAAGAAAACATAGGCCACTTCCTGGGGTCTCTCTTCTCTGTGACTGAGTTAGTGACAAATGTTCTCTGGCATCAATCCTTGGCAATACCACACGTTCCACTGTCTGGCCAGTTTATGACATCATTTTATCACATTTCCATGACAAACTTCCTTTAAAACTGCAGGGTAGATGTATTAATTAGCAAAGGGTACTTTGGGAAGACTGAAAGGAACACAGGGTGCTTCTGTTAAAGTTTTTGTATGTGAATTGTTTAAATTTAAACAAGAGGACTGGGAAGCTAGCATAATGGTTATGCAAGACTTTCATACCTAAGACCCCAAGGTCTCAGGTCCAATTCTGAGCACCACCATAAACCAGAGCCGAATAGTGCCCTGGAATTTCTGCCATTTTCTCTCTGTATCTCTCTCACTTATTAAACGTTTTTTTTTTTTAACTGAACAGGAATTTATTGTGCAGCCCAGGAGGGTATCATAGTGGCTAGAGCATTGAACTTAACAAGTATGAGATGCCATGTTTGGCCCCTGGCATTACATATGCCAGAGTGATGGTCTGGCTCTCTTGATTTTTTTTTTTAATGTACTTGGATGGGGGGAGATAGTACAATGATTATGCAAAAAGACTTTCATGCCTGAGGCTCCAAAGTACCAGATTTAATCACCTGCATCATCATAAGCCAGAGCAGAGTAGTGCTATGATCAAAGGAGTAAGTTATTGCCGTAACAGGAAAGAGCCTTAGAGTCTCCAGCAAGAGCACAGCCCCTGCCCTGATCCATCCTCTCTTACCCTGTTCTCTGAAACAGCAAAGACACTTGGGCTTCAGTCTAAGAGGCTATCTGTGGCCCACACTCCCTCAAGACCACCAGATCTGGAATGGAACACATTAGACCAAAGTCAAAAGCAGGGCTCAGGGAGATAGATGCCCTGTTCTGGGTTCCCAGAGGCGACCCTCCATGCCATCCTCTAGACAGGTTAATTAGAACCCAAGGTACCAGGAGTCAGGGTAAGGAGCACGGGGGGGGGGGGGGGGGGGGGAGGGCAGAAGCTGGAGGAAGAGACCCCCTCCTCCCATCCAGTTCCTCTAGGACCTGTAGCCTCTCAATATTCATAGCCCATGTGTCTTAGACTGCCCCCCCCCACCATACACACATGCACACACCTCTGAATCATACTCCAAAATAAGCAATTATGAAGCAAACAACATGGTATCAAAAATTTATTTCTGGAGTAGTCTTCATCCAGATGAGGAGGTCTCTGCCAGGATCTTAGCAGCCTCCCCTCCCCCATTGCCCACTCCCAGTCTAGCCCAAGAACAAAGAGAGGCAGCTCTTCCAACTCAACTTTTAAGCCTAATTGGCAGAAGTGTACTTCCCCAAGTAGGGCTGCATGATTTCAAATGAAAACCAGAAGCAAAATAAGACTGAAAACAAGGACAGTTTCTGACCCTGCATGTGTTCTAGATAGCTCCTACCTATGATCAAAGTAAGGACCCCAAATTTCCATTTGCAACACTAATAATGCATGGTACCAATTCAGCACTGCATAGTGTCTGGTCTTTATTTTTTTATTATCTGTATTTATTGGATAGAGACAGCCAGAAATTGAGAGTAGGGGGAGATAGACACCTACAGCCCTGCTTCACCATTCACAAAGCTTTACCCCTGCAGGTGGGGACCGGGGGCTTGAACCGGGGTCCTTGCTCACTGGAACATGTACACTCAACCAGGTGCACCACCAACCGGCCCCAGCATCTGAAGTCTTAGCCACACTATTCCTATTGGGAAATAACAGTAGTCACATCCAATGTCCTGGACACACTTAAGCAGATGGTGACAAGGGAATCTGGTGCCCTGGGACAGGAAAGTACACCAGCACCCTCTTAGTTCTATCTACCACCTTCCTCAAACCAAGCACCACAGGGATGCATGATCAAGTCTGTTGGCTTCCTCACTGACCTGTATCTAGATCCTGCAACTGCTGGGCCTCAATGGCATCAGCCACTGCGAATCTCACCTGCAGCAAACCAACAGCTGGAGGTCTGCCTGGCCCTCCATCAGGAGGAAAAAGCCCTGCTGACTCAAGGCTTTCAGTCATCCCAGTGAAAACCAGGACTGCCGAGGCAGTCAGAGCAGAGAAGGGGTGGTGTGTTGATAGGTTTGGGCTTTTACCTTTCTGGGCCTGTCTTGTATTATCTAGCTCAGCCTCAAAGCCCTGCCTGACACCAAATAGGGCCCAGCTTGGAAGCTGCCCACAGTCAGGATGTTTAGGTGGTTACTGGGGAAACCATTCCTGGCTGAGCATGGGGCGTGGGTTTTAGATCTGAGATTGTGAAATTAAGAGCCCTCATTTTGTAGCTGCAGTGTGCTAGAGCCTTACTGAGAGCCAGTCTTTGGTTCTGGATAAAAATATGTTCCTTGACTTTCCTGAGCAATGGTGCACCTGAAGTGTGGCAGTTCCCTACACACTCCTCTCGATTTTCATTTCCTTGAGGCTTTGCAATCAGCTATCACCTTTCAGGGCTCACCATAAGAGACTCAAGACAAAAGTCACAAAAGGAAGAGAAAGTAACAGTGCTCTCAGGGTCAGTCCTACAACTGCACCATGGGTCCTGCTGGAGACAGGGAGAAGCCCCGGTGACAGCTCTGGGTGAGCCCAACTGCCAGGAGCTACACTTGCCTCCTTCCTAGGACCAACCGAACCTCCTGCAGGTACCATTTTGCCATCTGCAAGACTGTGCCCCAGAGTATGCTGGTGTTCTAATTCTCAGGAGCACAAGAAGATGTGTTTTTGTTCTGTTTCTCTCTCATCAGTGTCAGGGATGGAATTCTGGGCTTCACACATGCAAGGCATACTCTTTACCCACTGAGCTTTCTCTCAACCCGGGAAGTTCAAATATACCAGAGCAAGGGCAATGAGGATGTTTTTATTTGAAAAGGTTGGTCAGATAGAAATTGGGAAAGCACAGAACATTTTTCATGGGGCATCTCACGCTGGTCCCCGTGAAGGCACTGCTGAGCTGTCCCTCTCCTGAGTCCCTCTTCCAGAGCATTAGCAGGGACAAGACACAGAAGCACAGCACTCGAGTCTCAGGGAGGCTGCAGCTGTGCAGGCAGCAGGCTGGAGAGGGTCTGGACATGAGTTCAATGCTGAGAGGTTGATGCTGGGGAGGGGGGAGTTCTCACTGGAGAGTCCCAAGAGTTTTTCATCCCCAAAGTGCACCTCCTCCACATGATGGTGTCTAACTCTTCTGGAAGTGGTCCTCTTGCCTGCAAAGGTGCCCCAAAGTTGTTTTGTGCCAGTGCTCCTTGGATTTTTTTTTTTTTTTTTAAACCAGAGCACTGATCAACTCTGGCTTATGGTGGTACAAGGGCTTGAATCTGGGGCTTCAGAGCCTCAGGCATGAGAGTCTCTTTGCATAACCATTATGCTACCTACCCCCAGCCACGCCAGTGCTCTTGACATGGGGGCACTTCAGAAACAGCAGTGGACTCAAGGCATGTAGAATCAGTGCAGGTCGCATCAGACAGACAGCTCTAGTCCAGTGCTGCAGGAGTGGCTGCAGGGTGCACTTCCGACACCAGAGCGCGTGCAGGGGAGTGGCGTTGCACAGCACAGAAGTCCTATCTGAGCTGGCTATGGTGCAAGCTAGAGAGTGCTCGCTCAGGGACCAGGGCCACCAAACTGCTCAAAGGCCTGCAGCAACTTCTACAATTAGCCCCATGTTGCCAACTTGGAACTGAAACTGGAGCAATTCAGTAGAGAAATGGGAATTCATCTAGTGTCCTGAACTGCTCCCAGAAGCCCCCTTTGTACACCCACTGCCCCTCCCACCTGCTGAACCCCATCAGTTACTTCTCAGGAAAGCCTTGCTGAGCCCCACACAGGCTTCACCCACTTCTACTAACCACCCATAGATACATGCACACACACACACACACACACACACACACACACACACACACACATATACACCACAGACATACACTGCCCCTATTCTCAACCCACTCACAGTCCATTATAAACTTCTCAAAGGAAGATGTTTTCCCTACCAAAGTGCCACAGGCCAAGGATAAACCCAATTTCTCCCAATTACATTTACACATCCCTGCAGCCAGTTCTCTAAGTCAGTTTTGTTCTAGTTCTTCCTGGTTTTGTTGTAAAACATGCTGTCAGCATTCCTTTGGGGAGCTGCTGACAAACGTACAAGTCTAGGTTACACACAGTGGACAGTGTCCAGGTGGGAGGCCAAGCTCCAAAGTGCATGCTGCTTCTCGCCCTGGTGCAGGCCCAGAGTCCCGGGAGCCCTCAGCACAGACAGGCCATCAGGAGGTGAGAGACTGGATATTCTTGAGCATCTCCTCAAAGGCCTGCGGAGATGGTGCATCTGCGTTCTGGAAGGTGGCCTGGACCCTGCTGTACAGGCTAAATGACTTCAGCTCCAGCCAGATAAACCCAAAACGGTCTTCATCAAACAGGATAAAGACCCCAGGGGTGCGCTCAGGACTGGTGAAGCCATGGCCAGCGATGAGGCCTGTGCCATAGAAACTGCGCAGAGACAAGAGGGAGAGAGTGAGAATTTGGAGGGTCAGAAGGGGTTTTAAGATGACACCCCAGCCCACCACAACCATGAGCAGCTGCCCCGAGGTATGGCCAGAGGAATGGCTACTCAGTTGTCTGCTGTTGAGATTTGGAGAGCTGTTAGTTTTTTGTTTGTTTTGTTTTGTTTTAATATTTTATTTATTAATGAGAAAGGAGGAGAGAAAGAAAGAACCAGTCATCACTCTGGTACATGTGCTGCCGGGGACTGAACTCAGGACCTCATGCTTGAGAGGCCAGTGCTTCATCCACTGTGCCACTGCCCAGACCACAGAGCTGTTAGTTTTTGGTTTTTTTTTTAATGTTTATTTATTTATTTTCCCTTTTGTTGCCCTTGTTGTTTTTCATTGTTGTTGTTATTGATGTCATCGTTGTTGGACAGGACAGAGAGAAATGGAGAGAGGAGGGGAAGACACAGAGGGGGAGAGAAAGACAGACACATGCAGACCTGCTTCACCACCTGTGAAGTATCTCCCCTGCAGGTGGGAAGCCGGGGGCTCAAACCAGGATCCTTATGCCAGTCCTTATGCTTTGCGCCACCTGCATTTAACCCGCTGTGCTATCTATCACCCGACTCCCGTTTTTTGTTTTTTTTTAATCTTTATTTATTGGATAGAGATAGTCAGAAATGGAGAGGGGAGAGAGAGACAGACACCTGCAGTGCTGCTTCACCACTCGTGAAGCTTTCTCCCTGCAGGTGGGGACTGGGGGCTCAAACCAGGGTCCTTGGGCACTGTAACATGTGCGCTCAACCAGGTGAGCCACCACCCAGCCCAGTTTTGATTTTTTGTTTCGTTTTGTTTTGTTTTAAGATTTCATTAATTTATGAGAAAGACAGGAGAAGAGAGAAAGAACCAGACATTACTCTGGTACATGTGCTGCCAGGGATCGAACTCGGGACCTCATGCTTTAGAGTCCAAAACTATCACTGTGCCACTTCCCGGACCACGAGCTGTTAGTTTTATAGGAATCTCAGAACTAATTTAAAAATGCCATTCATTTGGAGGAAAAAAAAAAAATTAAGATTCTGTTTTCTTTTTTGTCACTAAGTATCTGAGGTATAGTGTATATGACAACTATCTACTATTCCCAGTGGCCAGTTCCCCCCACCCCACCCTTTTTTTTTGATAGAGGGTGAAAGACAAAGTGGATTCAAGTCTGCAGAAAGGGGAACTTCATGAGCAGTGGAACAGTGCTGCTCCTTCCTGCTGATCTCTGACCTCTCCCCGTTTCTGTTTCTCACACTCTACCAGAATAAGACGAAAAGGAGGGGCACTAGTAACAGTAGAGTCAGGTAGGCACTGAGGCCCAGTCATAACCCTAATGGCAAATAAAAGATTTTTACTAAAGAGATACCACAGCACCACTCAGTTCTGAAATATGGTGGAGCTATGGATGGAAACAGGGAAATCTAGACTTACAGGCACGCAAGTCCCATGCTCCAACTTAGCAATCTCCCCACTCCCCATTCAAAAATTTTCATCAGTTGGAGGTCAGGAGATAGTTCAGTGGATAAAGAAACATCTTACTATGTGTGAGGCCCTGTGTTCATGCCCTAACACCATATGGAAACACTACAGACAGCACTAAGGGAACTCCATGGATGGTTGGAGTAGTGCTATAGTCTCTCTTCCTCTCTGTATCTATCTCTGTCTCTGAGGACACAGAATTAAAATTCTGGGCTGAGAAGGCTGGTCAGTGATGAAGTACATGTGCCAAGCCCTTGGCTCATTCCTCAGCACATTAAAAACAAACAAAAATAAAGAATGTAGGGGGCTGAGTGGTAGTGCATTTGATTGAGCACACACATTACCATGTGCAAAGACCAGGGTTCAAGCCTCTGCTCCCCGTCAGCAAGGGGGACGCTTCACAAGTGGTGAATGAGGTCTGCAGGTGTCTTTCTCTCTCCCTATTTCCCTGTTTCCTCCAAATTTCTCTCTGTCCTATCACATAAAATAGAAAGAAAAAAAAAATAGGGACTAGGCGGTGGCTTGACTAGTACAGCATACATGTTATAATGTTCAAGTCCTCAGTCTCCATCTACAGAGCAGGAAACTTTACAATTGATGAAGCAGTGCTACAGTGCGCTCTCACTCCCTATTACCCATTCCATCACTTTCTGTCTCTATCCAAAGATAAATTTAAAAAATATTTAAAGAAATAATAAAATGTTGGGAGTCAGGCGGTAGCGCAGCAGGTTAAATATAGGTGACGCAAAGCACAAGGACCGGCTTAAGGATCCTGGTTGGAGCCCCCAGCTCCCCACCTGCAGGGGAGTCGCTTCACAAACGGTGAAGCAGCTGCAGGTGTCTGTCTTTCTCTCCTCCTCTGTCTTCCCCTCCTCTCCCCATTTCTCTCTGTCCTATCGAACAACAGTGACATCAATAATAACTATAACAATAAAGGGCAACAAAAAAAGGAATATTTAAAAATTTTTTTTAAAAGAAATAATAAAATGTTTACATCTGCTGGAGTTGGAAGACTATTTGTATGTCTCTCTGGAAACCCAAATTTGACCAATTCTATCATAACTGTGTAGAAGAAAATGTATGCTTTCTGATATCCTAGTTCTTTCCTTCCTTTCTTTTCTTTAACCAGAACACTGCTTCTCTGAATTACAATGGTATCAGAGACTGAACCTGGGAACTTGTAGCCTCAAACATAAAAGTCTGCATAAACATGATGTTGTCTCCTTCCTGCCCCTCACCCCTACCCCAACTCCATTTGAGGCTCTCCCAGGAGATGAGGAATGGATCCCAACTGTGCAGTCAGTCTGCCCAGGGCCTAAGCAGGAATGAGATCCATGTGCTCAGAGTTCCCCCTAGTGCAGTAAACCCACCCAAGCTCCCTGTCAGTCCACCCATAGTGCCCTCACCAAGTCCTGCAGGTACGGGGGTAGTCCTCATTCCTCGAGCTCACACCCACAGGCAGTACAAATGGCTGCCCCTGCCCAGACTGGGCAGGCTGCTCAGCTTCTGCAGCTGCAGCCTCTCCATCCCCTTCTTGGCCCTTCTCGGTGGGTGGCTCAGCACTGTGCTGCACCGGAGACTCATGAGGGTTCTGTCGGACCCGGGCATCCTCAGGCCCGCCCTCCTGCTGCTGCTGCTCCTGGCGCACCTGCTCCCGTACTTCCAGTACAATACGGGAGAGCTCATTGAAGTTGCGAAGGTTTTCAACATCAGGCAGTTGGATGCGGTGTGTGAGGTCTATCTCTACTGTTTGCTGCCCGGCAGGGATGTTGGGGTCACCCTGTGGATAAGTGGCCAGCAGTTAGCTAAGCAAACACCACTTTTTGAGCAACCATTCTATTAGCCCCACTTCCATCAGCCTCCAGTGTTTCTGTGCCTACTGCCTGAATGGCTAAAGAAGCCCTCAGATAGTGCTGCATGGAGGAAGTCGCCTCTATGAAGCCCATGGGGACTAGAAGTGACAGTACCAATGAGTGACTTCAAGGTCTTATCTGTATTCAGACACCTCAGCAACCAACCCAGAGACAGTGGGGGAGAACTTTATAGCCCCTCCGAGGTCAGGACCTTCCCCCCAAACCCCCATAGCGTGAGAAGTTGATCCTTGCTCAGAGGGTCTGGCTAGGGCCTAATAATCTGCATTCCCAGAAGCATCCCGATTCCCACTCCCAGTGAAGTGGATCTGTATAGCCAAGGAACTGCCAAGTCATGACACAGCAGGGTCAGTCTGATTCTGTCACACAGCACCATCCCTCCAGCCTACCCCACCCCAACCCACCATCTCCACCCCACTCCAGACAGCCCCTGGGTTTACTGTAATCTTGGTGCCCCGTGCATGCTTTCCATGGAAGCTGAGCATGACGATCTCCAAGCCATGGCTGCCGTAGGTGCCCTTGAAGAGGCCAGGCTTTATGAGGTCATCTGGATGGTTGGGTGGGAGGTAGATTCGACGGTAGGTCAGGCAGTTGCTGGAGAGGAAGGAAGGAATAGGTGGCATGAATCTCACAGAACACAAAGGGACTGTGCTCCAAATACTATCAGGAACTGCACTTACTCATACTGACTGGTGTAGATGAACTTCATCAGGATGAGCTCCTGCATGTGTTCGTGGAAGATGTCCTCCAGAGTACGTCCCCATTCTTCCCTCAGCCATGTTCGGAATTCCTTCAAAAGAACATAGATCAGGGAACATTATGACAAAGGCGGGGGGCGGGGGGGGCGCGCCACATGCCTGTTGGCTATGATGATGAGTAAGAGTTTTACAGGCACATCTCTAGCCAAAGTCCCACTTGGGGGGGGGGACAGGGTAATGACAGAAGGAGAGAACTCCATGCCTCCAGCCTGCCTTCTTATTAAGAGACCACACTAATGAAAATGAGGGGGCTCTAGCGCCCTCTTCCCACTCTGCACAAGGACCCAAACTCCTGGGATAGAGCTAAAGCCATAGCCTGTGTTCAGAGCTCCTGGGGAGCAGTTGCAGGCCTCACTTCTGGGTGCACTCTATGGGATGAGAAGCAGCTAGATACTATAACAACCTGAACCTGGTTCATAGGAACCAGGGAGCACAGAAGCTCATCACTAAATCCCATGCTGGGCAAATTGGCTAGACATGCTCCCTGGAGCTGCTAATGAGTCTTGGGATAGCTGGAGAGATTGTGGGTGGATTTCCCTTTTCAAATCCTAGCTATGTTTGTATCTTCGATAAGCATATTTGTACAAAGAGAACCTTTACAAATACCTGGTCTCTAAGGCTGAATAATTTAATATGGAATCAAACAATGCAATATATATTTAGTGCTTAGTTCTTCTTTTAGTCTGCATGTTTCAAATACTTAGCCCACAGCTCTGAGTTTTTAACTCAATGATTATCTAGAATTAGTTCTAAAAAAAAGAAACAAATGCAACTGGGGCCAGGTGGTGGCACACCTGGTTAAGTGCACTCATTACAACAGTGAACAAGGACCTGGGTTCAAGCCCCCAGTCTCCACCTACAGGGGGAAAGCTTCACAATTGGCGTGCAGTGCTGCAGGTGTCTCTCCCTCTCTATCCCCTTCCCCTCTATTTCACTATCCTATCAAATAAAATAAATGAAGTTTAAAAAAATTTTTTTAAAAAGAAGAAAATACAATCTACCAGGAGGCTGGGAGCCTGGTAGGTAGTGCGCTTTTAAAGTTTTATTTGTTTATTTATTATTATTATTATTATTATTTTGTCTCCAGGGTTATTGCTGGAGATCGGTGCCTGCACTAAAAATCCACTGCTCCTTCTGGAAGCTCTATTTTCCCCTTTTGCTGCCCTTGGTGTTTTCTTTATCTTTATTGGATAGAGACAGCCAGAAATTGAGAGGGTGAGGGAGATAAAGAGGGAGAGAGACAGAGAGACACCTGCAGCACAACTTCACCACTTGCAAAGCTTTCCCTCTGCAGGTGGGGACCAGGGGCTTGAAGCCAGGTCCTTGAGCACTGTAACATCTGCACTCAACCAGGTGCACCACCACCTGGTCCCTGTTTTTTGTTTTTTTTTTTAATCATTGTTGTGGTTATTATTGTTGTTGTTGTTGATGTTGTTGTTGGATAGGACAGAGAGAAATGGTGAGAGGAGGGAAAGACAAGAGAGGGGGTGAGAAAGATAGACACCTACAGACTTGCTTCACCGATTTCGAAGTGACCCCCTGCAGGTGGGGAGCCAGGGACTCAAACCAGGATCCTTGAGCCAGTCCTTAAGCTTTGCACCATGTGCACTTAACCCACTGTGCTACCGCCCGACCTCCGGTAGAGCACTTTTAAGCTTGAGGTCCCAGGTTTGATTCCTGGCACCACATATACCAGAGTTTTGAACTGGCTGTTTCACTCTCATTAATAAATAAATCTTAGAAGGAGAACAAAAATGCCACATTCTATCAACTATTACTGGAATACTGTAACTAAAAGACAGTACTGGAACTAAAAGACAAATACATAAAAATCAATTAGCAAAAAAAAAAAAAATCCTAGCAGCACAAAATTAGGAAATGAACATGCTTACATTTTATTTATAATAGTTGAAGAAGACCTAAGACTTAAGAACGCATACTGACCGTTGAGATAAAATATGTACAAACCCTCTGCTCTGAAAAGAGAAAATTGCTGAGAGGAAGAACAGTATCACAGTCAGAGGTGTATAAGCCAGAAGACTCAGTCAACTCTGTCCAAACTGCTCTCTAGACCCAACGCCATGCCAACCATAATTCCACCAGGTATCCTACAGAAACTGGTAAAATGATTCTGAAATCCACATGGAGACAAAAAAACACAGAATACCCAAAGTGATCTCATAGGGAAAAACACATGCAACAACAAAGATAGTGGTAGCATAAGCATGAAGACTGACATGCATCCACATGGCAGAATAGAGCCTGGAAACAGACCCCCCTTAAGCTGACTTCCAACAAAGGCATTCATGCCATCCAATAGAGAAAGGAAAGTCCTTTTAATAAAGGGAGCTTGAGGGAGTCGGGCTGTAGCGCAGCGGGTTAAGCGCAGGTGGCACAAAGCACAAGGACCGGCATAAGGATCCCAGTTCGAACCCCGGCTCCCCACCTGCAGGGGAGTCGCTTCACAGGCGATGAAGCAGGTCTGCAGGTGTCTATCTTTCTCTCCCCTCTCTGTCTTCCCCTCCTCTCTCCATTTCTCTCTGTCCTATCCAACAACGACAACAACAATAATAACTACAACAATAAAACAACAAGGGCAACAAAAGGGAATAAATTAAAAACTAAGGGAATAAATAAAAAAATAAATAAATAAATAAAATATAAAATAAAATAAAATAAATAGAGTTGCTGTGGTTTCCGTCTTAGTTTTTAAGTTGTGGGTGTCCTGCAGTGAACCTCTGGGACATAACGTCCCGCATTGGGAGCAGCGTCCTTTTTTTCGGACCAGGGCCATCCCCCTGCCTTTGCCACTCGCTGCCCAGATCTAGGTCGCCTGCCTCTGGCGCGGCTGAGAAGGCCGCTGGCGAGATGTTCAAAAACACCTTCCAGAGCGGCTTCCTCTTCATCCTCTACAGCATCGGCAGCAAGCCCTTGCAGATCTGGGACAAAAAGGTACGGAATGGGCACATCAAAAGAATCACTGATAATGACATCCAATCTCTGGTGTTAGAGATTAAAGGAACAAATGTCAGCACCACATATATCACATGTCCTGCAGACCCAAAGAAGACATTGGGAATTAAACTTCCCTTCCTCGTCATGATTATCAAGAACTTAAAAAAATACTTTACCTTCGATGTACAAGTACTAGATGACAAGAATGTATGTCGGATGTTTCGGGCAAGTAACTACCAAAGTACCACCCGGGTCAAACCCTTCATTTGTACCATGCCCATGCGGCTGGATGATGGTTGGAACCAGATTCAGTTCAACCTGTCAGACTTTACTCAGCGAGCATATGGGACAAATTACATTGAGACTCTAAGAGTACAGATCCATGCAAACTGTCGTATCCGACGGGTTTACTTCTCAGACAGACTCTACTCAGAAGATGAATTACCAGCAGAATTCAAACTGTATCTTCCAGTTCAGAATAAGGCTAAGCAATAACTGGAAAGCAACTCAAGGGATAGACCCTGGATTTGACTTAGTTTAAAAAGGAAACTATCTGAAGGACAATGCCAAAACCAAATATTTATATTAGTTTACTGTGCTACAGTTCTTTTAGTACGACTTGGTGTCTCTTGTTGTGGGCACTTAGTGACCAGGGCATAATTGCATTGTAAGTACAGTAAGGGATAAGCTGTCCTTTGACACACGAATGCTGGAGTTTATCCTGCTGCCTCCCCAGTGTGTGGGGGAAGATACATTTACCATGAACTTACAGAATTAAAGATGTCCCACAGGGAAATTTCAAACCAATATTTCTTCCTACGGTTTGCTCTTTGTTTTATATATTATCTAGATATATGTATATGTTGTGTAATACTCATAATCTGGAAATGAATAAAATGTTAATATTCTTGGTTTTAAAAAATAAATAAAATAAAATAAAATAAATAAATAAATAAAGGGAATAAATAAAAAAAATTTAATAATAAAGGGAGCTTGAACAACTAGACACCCATTTGGAGAAAGTGACCCATAAACCCTATCTATACCATACAAGAAAACAATCCAAGGCCAGGGAAACAGCCCAATGGTCTTATGTGAAGCCTACCTACTCTCATATGTAACAAATGAAGCAGAAGCAAATTAATTACAAAACAAAAAGAAATAATCCAAGATGGATCACATACCTACATTATCACATGAGGACACCAAACTTCTGCAAGAAAATTTTTTACTATCTTTGTAACATGGGAGTTAGGTAAAATTGTTTGAAGATACAGAAAACAGTAGGCATAGAAGAAAACAGACGTAAGGACCGGCGTAAGGATCCCGGTTCGAGCCCCCGACTCCCCACCTGCAGGGAAGTCGCTTCACAAGCAGTAAAGCAGGTCTGCAGGTGTCTATCTTTCTCTCCCCCTGTCTTCCCCTCCTCTCTCCATTTCTCTCTGTCCTATCCAACGACAATGACAACAACAAATGGTAACTACAACAATAAAACAAGGGCAACAAAAGGAAATAAATAAATAAGAAAATAAACTTGATCAAATTAAGAAACTTCCATACACAGAGTTGAACTTACAGAGGAAAAGCCCTAAAAATCAAATGGATACATAACAGAAATGCAAGTGAATTCCTAATCAATAAGGCCTGCAATGTTGCTATGGAAAACAATCAGACGAGCTAAATACCAGGAAGATGCTGGTGAACAGATATAATCTCATTTATTTTGCAAGAAAAGGTCAAAGTCATTGGGAATGCCAACTAGACCCAATTACTCAGAATAGCATTTTAAAATATATCTCTTATGAAGTTATGCAATATGCAAGCACAGGAAAAATACAGGGGCTTAGCACATCCAAGTCCTGAATGAGTCAGTGTCTCCCCCAGGCTGGACTGGGTGACACCTTATAATCATCATCCTTCATTTGCACAACTGCCCGGGAGGTGGGGGCTAACACCTGCCTTATTCTATAGACTACAAACTCTAAAGCAAAGAAAAACTGATGAGAAAACTGTTTGGTTCATCTGACTGGAGGGTGGCAAAGAACAGAAACCAGAGTTTGTCCACAGGATGCATTTCTAGAAGGTGTCAGACACACTTTCTGTACCAATAACATTAGTATGAACCATTGAGACAGCCCTTTTGTGGACCAAATAGCAGTAATTTCAAATTTTCAAGTTCATGTCTACTCCATATAGACAGGAGGGGATTGCCTATACTTCAAAATAAAAAGACATGGGGGCCAGGAGGTAGCACAGCAAGTTAAGTACATATGGCAGGAAGCACAAGGACTGGCACAAGGATCCTGGTTCGAGCCCCTGGCTCCCCACCTGTGAGGGGGAGAGGAGTCGCTTCACAAGTGGTGAAGCAGGTCTACAGGTGTCTTATCTTTCTCTCTCCCTCCTCTCTCGACTTCTCTGTCCTATCCAACAACAAAAACAGGAATGGCAACAATAACAACAACAACAAGGGCAACAACATGGGAAAAATGGACTCCAGGAGCAGAGGATTCATAGTGCAGGCACTGAGCCCCAGCAATAACCCTGGAGGCAAAAAAAAATTAATACAAAATAAAAAGATATTCTTCTTTTTAAAAAATTGTAGGGCTCAACAAATTGTTTGGCTTCATATGTTAACTCTCTTTTCAATCACCAGGTTCCAGATGCCACCAGGATGCTGGCCAGGCTTCCCTGGATTGAAGACCCCACCAATGTATCCTGGAGCTCAGCTTCCCCAGAGACACACCCTACTAGGGAAAGAGAGAGGCAGACTGGGAGTATGGACCGACCAGTCAACGTCCATGTTCAGAGGGGAAGCAATTACAGAAGCCAGACCTTCCACCTTCTGCATCCCACAATGACCCTGGGTCCATGCTCCCAGAGGGCTAGAGAATGGGAA
Organism: Erinaceus europaeus; assembly: GCF_950295315.1. NCBI lineage: Eukaryota > Metazoa > Chordata > Mammalia > Eulipotyphla > Erinaceidae > Erinaceus > Erinaceus europaeus. The sequence continues at coordinate 119,648,632 of NC_080163.1, read as the reverse complement.
AAGCTATCAGGGGAGGAGGTGGGTTATGGGGATTGGGTGGTGGGAATTGTGTGGAGTTGTACCCCTCCTACCTTATGTTTTTGTTCATTAATCCTTTCTTAAATAAAAAATTTAAAAAAAAATTGTAGGGGCCAGGTGATGGCGCACATAGTTATGGGCTCACATTATAGTGTGCAAGGACCTGTGTTCAAGCCACTGGTCCCCAGCTGTAGGGGAATGGTGAATCAGGGCTGCCAGTGTCTTTCTGTCTTCTTCCAACTCTCTAGCTCTCCCCACCCTCAATTTCTCTGTCTGTACTCAATAATAAGCAAACAAATAAAAAGATTTATTGAAAAGAGAAAGAAAAGAGAAACAAACTATAAATTTCTTGTTTTGTTTGTTTTTCACTCCCTCACCCTACCCCCACCAGAGCTCTGCTCAGTTCTGTCTGGCTGATGGTGGTGTGAGGAGACTGACTGGGACCTGGCCTCAGACATAAGTTTCTTTGCATAACCATTAAGCTATCTGCCCTGCTGTTTGTTTTGGTTTTTGTTGTTGTTGTTGTCGTCGTTGTTCTGGTTCTACTTGTTTTTGTTTTTAAGCAGAGCACTGCTTAGCTCCAGCTTCATAGGGGGTAGAATTGAACTTGAGCATCAGGCATGAAAGTCTAAACCACCAGGCAATCTCCATGACTATTATTATTTTTTGCCTCCAGGGTTATCACTGTGGCTCTGTGCCATGCCTGAACTATAAATCCACTGTTCCTGGAGGCCATTTTCCCCAATTTTGTTGCCTTTGTTATTGTTATTGATGTCATTGTTGTTGGATAGGACATACAGAAATGGAGAAGAGGGGAAGACAGAGAGGGGGAGAGAAAGATAGATACTTGCAGACCTGTTTCAGCCACTTGTGAAGTGAACCCCCTGCAGGTGAGGAGGTGGGAGCTCAAACCAGGATCCTTACACTGGTCTGTGAGCTTTGTGCCATGTGCACTTAACCCACTGCACTACCACCTGGCCCCCAACCCTATTATTTTTTTTTTTTAATTTTTATTTATAAAATGGAAACACTGACAAAACCATAGGATAAGAGGGGTACAATTCCACACAATTCCCACCACCAGAACTCCATACCCCATCCCCTCCCCTAATAGCTTTCTTATTTATTTATTTTTTGCCTCTAGGGTTATTGCTGGGGCTCAGTGCCAGCACTACAAATCCACTGCTCCTGGAGTCCATTTTTCCCATTTTGTTGCCTTTGTTGTCATTGTTATTGTTGTAGGATATGACAGAGAAAAATGGAGAGAGAAGGGGAAGACAGATAAGGGGAGAGAAAAACAGACACCTGCAGACCTACTTCACCGCCTGTGAAGCAAACCCCCTGCAGGTGGGGAGCCAGGGACTCAAACCAGGATCCTTGAACCGGTCCTTGCGCTTTATGCCATGTGCACTTAACCTGCTGTGATACCACTTGACTCCCAGCTTTCCTACTCTTTAACCCCCTGGGAGTATGGACCCAGGGTCATTATGGTGTGCAGAAGGTAGTTTCTGTAATTGCTTAAACATGGGCATAAACATGGGCACTAGTAGGTCGATCCATACTACCAGCCCCTCTCTTTCCCTAGTGGGGCAGAGCTCTGGGGAAATGGGGATCCAGGACACATTGGTGGAGTCATCTGCCCAGGCCAACCCTATTATTTTTATAGCGACATATGCAGTGCCAAGAATCAAAGTCTAGGACCTCAGGCATGCGTGTTATCTGATTTGCTGAAAAGAAAATGTTTCCAGCCAAGTTCAAGTGTTTCCTAAGATACTTTAAATTTTTTTAGGAGCTGGGTGGTGGCACATCTGGTTGAGTGCACACATTATAATGTGCAAGGCCCCAGGTTCCACCTGCAGGGGGTTAGCTTTATAAAAGGTGAAGCACTGTTACAGTTCTCTCTCTCCCTCTCTAACCTCCCCCCTCTTGATTTCTTTCTCCAAAAATAATAGTAATTCATTAATTTAATTAAATTTTTATTTTTACTTATAATCATTGCCACCAGGGCTACTTTTGGGATTCAGTGTCTGTATAATTCCACCACTCCAGGTGGTCTTTAGCTTTTTTTCTTTCTTTTTTCTTTGATAGAGGGTGAGAAACCAAGAGAAATAGAGAGGGATAGAGTGACAGAGATGGTTATGCAAACAGATTCTCATGCCTAAGGTTTCAAAGTCCCAGGTTCAATTCCCCACTCTACCATAAACTAGAGTTAAGCAGTGCCCTGGTTAGAAAGGGGGGTGCGGGGGGAAGAGAGGAAAGGAGGGACACCTGCAGCACTGATTTCACTGCTTGTGAAACTTCCTCCCAAAAGTAGGGGCCAGGGTATGGAATCTGGGTCTTTATACGTGATAACACATGTGCTCTAGTGAGTATGCCAACACCCCCCCACCCCCACACCTTTTAAGAATATTTTCAAGTGGCCCGAGAAGTAGCTCAACTGGTAGACCATACATTGTCATGTCTGAGGCTCCAGATTCAATCGCTGGAGTGATACTCTGGCTTCATCCTCTCTCTCAATCTCTCTCTCTCTTTCTCTCCCTCTCTCTCATGAAACTCTCCCTTGTATGTAATAAAAAGCTTTTTTAAATCTCCTGATAGTTACTTTAAATTTTTACTTATTTATTAATCAAAGAGAAATAGGATTCCAGGGTCTAAACTCAGGACCTCATGCTTGAGAATTCAACACTTTATCTACTGTGTTACCTCCCAAACCCATAATTAATCTTTCCTTTCTTTCTTTCTTTCTTTCTTCCTCTCCTCCTCCTTCTTCTCTATCTTTATTTCTTCTTTTCTTTCCAGAGCACTGCTCAGCTCTGGTTTATAGTGGTGCAGGAGATTGAACCTGAAACTCTAGAGCCTCAGGCATAAAAGTCCTATGCATAGTCATTATACTATCTTCCCCATCTATAATGAATCTTTTTTAAAATAGTATTTTCAAGCCAGCAAAATATCTTACTTGGATAGTGCACTGCTTTGCCATGGGCACCACCCAGGTTCAAGCCTGGCCCCCAGTGTACTGAAGGAAGCTTTGGTGCTATGGCCTCTTTCACTCCCCTCCCTACCTCTCTGTCTCTAGATAGACAGACACAATATTTTCAAACGACAGTATGACTGAGATTCTCATAGCAGACTCACCTCCTGCCTCCCACCGGACATCCTGTGATGATCCGTCTGATTACACTTGGTGGAGAACTCGTCCTTCTTCACAATCTGGAGTGTTCATGACAAAGGAGAAAGGGTAAATGATCAGTCACAGCAACCCCAGAATTACCATACATTTCAGTCACTGAAACACCCCATTCAACTGCAGAAGCCCAACACACCAGGAAATCATAGCCAACAAGTAAGGGAGCACCTTCTTGGAACGGGGCTCATCCAAGACAGGCATTCATGTTTCCAGGGAGGGATCTCAGAACAAGCAAAGCAGCTGGCACTTTCCCAGGGTGTTAGGTACAAACCTGCTCACTGGGTGGCGACTTGCCAAATTGAAACCAGAGTGCAGGGTATCATGTTCCCAACTAATACTCTTGCAAATAGGACAAGGAACAGTGAGGGACTATAGCTGTAAAAGGCAAATAGTTCTAACAAAAAGCAGGTGCCAGTGAATTCCTTTGAGGAATCATAACACATCACAACAGCATAAAAAATGTACCAAAGGAAGGACCTGTACAGGGAGGACCATCACACCCCTGCTGATCTCAGGGAGACCCCATCTATAGGTAAGATCCCCACCACAAGGGCTGGACAGTGGCACACTGGTTGAGCACATATGTTACAATGTTCAACCTCCAGTTCCCAACTGTAGTGGGCATGCTTTGCAGTGGTGAGAGGCAGTGCTGCAGTTGTCTAGCTCCCTCTTACCTTTCAATTTATCTGTCTCTAGTCAGAGAGAGAGAGAGAGAGGTGCAAAAAAGATCCCCACCACAGACAGCTTGTCCTGGAACTAAACCAACCCTGTCCTGTGCACAAAATCAGAGCTGGGTGCCACTCACCTGGACGTGGCCATTGTGGGGGCCCCTGTGACCATACATGCACTCCACAGTGGCAGACTTCTTTTCCATCAGGTGGATTCTAAACAAGGGTTTGAATCGCATTGGGTCATCCACGTGAGGGTCATGCGGTGGCAGGTACATCCAGCCAATGATGAATAAGCCATCCACCTGGGAAAGGCCAGAGCAAGTGTGCAGGAGGGCAGGACTGGTAACAGGAAGGGCACTCCCACCACAGCTGAACCTCACCCCCACCCCGACCACCCCACTCCGGCTAAAAATTGAAGACTGTGGGCAGCAGGCATTGGGGATGCGAGAGGGGCAATCTGGCACATCTGAACAAGCACAGTCCTACCCACCAAGTGCCTGTCAATTGAAAAGTATCCCTGGCTCCATACATCCATACATCCATACATGGCAGAGTGCTAGTTTAGTGCTTCTCTCTCTCAAAATAAATAAATCTTAATAAATAAATAAATAAATAAATAAATAAATAAATAAATAAATAACTGCAATGGGCCAAGTTTGAGGCCAAACTCTACTTCACTGAAGAAAGCCTCAGTGCCATGGTATCTCTCTCTCTCTCTCTCTCTCTCTCTCTCTCTCTGTCTCTGCTTTAGGGGAGAGAAAAGGCAAAGCTTGAAGCAGTAATGTTCTGGTGATGACAACAGAAGTGGTGGCGATAGAGTACTCCTAAGTGACCTGAAACAAGGTCAGGCTGGCATTGTTCATCTTGGCTTCCCTTTTCCTCTAAACAGCACACTTCCATGAGTTGTGTGTCTCCCCCCACTACCCCCCACACACTTTTATTACGGTCAGTAAGAAATGATCACACTCGGGGGGGTCAGGTGGTTAAGCACATGTGGCGCAAAGCACCAAGGACCGGCGTAAGGAACCCAATTCGAGCACCCGACTCCCCACCTGCAGGGGAGTTGCTTCACAGGCGGTGAAGCAGGTCTGCAGATGTCTGTCTTTCTCTCCCCTCTGTCTTTCCCTCCTCTCTCCATTTCTCTCTGTCCTGTCCAAAAACGAACAACATCAACGATAACAAAATAACCACAACAAGGCTATAACAACAAGGGCAACAAAAGAGGGAAAAAATGGCCTCCAGGAGCAGTGGATTCATGGTGCAGGCACTGAGCCCCAGCAATAACCCTGGAGGCAAAAATAAATAAATAAATAAAAATTAAAAAAGAAATGATCACTCTCCCCAACTCAAAGAAAGGAAAATATATGCCAGCAGTGGGAGCTGCCTGGCGCATCCCTGTATGAAGCAGATTGCCCCTGTGATATTAAACATAACCATATAGGGGCTGGGAGATAGCTCACCCAGTAAAGCACATGCCTTGCTGTTTTGTAACACCCTGGATTTGAGCCCCAGTGCCATACAGGAAGACCATGAACAGCACCAAGAAAAATCCACACATGGTAGAGCAGTGCTTTGGTTTCTCCCTCTCTCCCTAAGAAACAAAGAATGAGCAGTCCCAGTAGGTGGAGCACTGGCTGAGCACTGAACTCTCAAGCATGAGATCCTCAGTTCATTCCTCAGAATCATGTGCTAAAGTGATGTTCTGGTTCTCTTTCATCTTCTCTCTCTCTCTCTCTCTCTCTCTCTCTCTCTCACACACACACACACACACACACACTTAAAGGGGGGATGGGAAGAAACAGCAAAGATGAAAACAAAAAACTGAGTCAGGGAGGTTGCTGTCAGTAGTGGTATATAAGCACAAGACCCTGGGTTCATTCTCTGGCACTACTTGAAGAGAAGAAAAAGAAGACAATAAAAAATATAGCAAATATAAGAGTGCCTCTTAATGGATGTTCCCACTAAATCATAAAGAACTTGCTATACTATTTGTCTCTGTCCAAATCTATACCCAGAGAGCAAACTACAGAGTATCAAGGTAAGCACTCTCCTAAATGGTCCCTGGAAATCAGGCTGGGATGTGCCCCCACCAGGTCAGCACAACCCAACTAACCATGTGCACCCATGCCAGGACTCTTGAGTTAGGCCAAAGGACAGGAGCCCAGGAAGTGGCTTGAGTAAGTTCTGCTTTCATGTCTACTGGTCCCAAACCAGTAGAAGGATATAAGGACCCAGGAGGTCCTATGGCTAAGAGGTCAGCCAGTTGTGGAAGCCAGAGGAGAAACGCTGGAATCCAGGGCTTGAGAGGGGAGTAGGGCTCAGCACCCAGGCTTTTCAGTGGTACCCCTGGTTTAGCACCAAACTGTTGTATAGCCCCAAACTAGAGCATACTGAGAATTTGAGTGTGCTGGACCCCACCTCCAAGAGGCAGGGTCCCAGACAAGGAAAGAGACCCATACAGTGGCCTGAGCCTTATCACCAGTCCTGGCAGGTAGTGAGGAGTCTGGGAGCTACTTAGTAGGAATTTTCACTAAATTTAGGAAATAAAACTGCCACCTACAATGCTGTCTGCAGAGAGGCTGCTTGGGATGGGCCTGCTGCTCAGGAACAGTAGATGATGAAATCATCACATGAGGGCACAAGCCACATCCCCAACTTACCACAACATTAAGCAGTCCTCCGTACGGCCCAATGTCCGGCTGCCACAGTCCCAGAATGTGTCGGTATCGGTGAAGCACTGCAGGGACAGAGAGATCAAGTCTGTCCTCCTCAAAAATCTCAGGAGGACCGTGAAGAAATGGCTGAGGAAGGTGATGAGGGAACTGTGTGGGTATCCTTAAAAACTGTGAAAGAGAGATGGTCTTTGAAATCCATGTGCAATCAACACCTGGGACAAGAGCCTGCCACTTCTCAAGAAAGAAGGGAAACAGGTTTCAGATCCTGGGCAGACAGAGTTGGAGGCCCAGAGAACTACATTTTCAGTCAGTTCACAGTGAAAACAATACTATTCTCTGCTCCATATGGTTATGACACATGCATAGCAAATGGCTCACTTTGCACCAAATAAGGCTGTGTAGAGGGTTTCCCAGTTACTGGTGTCCACACTAGCATGGTTATGTTCCATCCCCAGCCCAGACAAACTCTAAGAAAGTCAAGAGACCACTTAGCTCCAGTGCTCACTGACAGTTCTGTACTGACCAGTACTCACTAGCTCCAACCTGCCCATAGCAAGGACATGTAGGACTCACAGAACAAAGACAGAACTAAACCTCAGACCTGCTCCCTGAACAGATGACCAGATATCACAGTCTTCCCTATCCCCATGGGACATGATTCTGCCCCCCCCTTTTTTTCTTTTACCTTTATTTATATATTTATTGGATAGAGACCATCAGAAATCAAGAGGAAAGAGGAAGATAGACAGTGAGACACAGAGAGACACCTGCAGTACTGCTTCACCACTCGAAAAGCTTTCACCCTGCAAGTGGGGACCAGGGGCTCAAACCTGGGTCCTGTGCACTGTAACACATGTATTCAACCAGGTATGCCACCACCCGGTCTCCTGTGCTTTTTTTTTTTGTTAGACTCCAGTGGCAGAAGGACAGCAGCTTCTTTATTTGTTTGTTTATTTATTTATTTCCTTTTGTTGCCCTTATTGTTTTGTTGTTGTAGTTATTAGTGTCATCGTTGTTGGATAGGACAGAGAGAAATTGAAAGAGAAGGGGAAGACAGAGAGGGGGATAGAAAGACAGACACCTGCAGACCTGCTTCACCGCCTGTGAAGAGACTCCCCTGCAGGTGGGGAGCCGGGGGCTCGAACCAGGATCCTTATGCCAGTCCTTGTGCTTTGAGCTACCTGTGCTTAACCCGCTGCACTACCTCCCGACTCCCAGGACAGCAGCTTCTAATTAAAGCAAGCCTGACCATTACAACTAAGAGTCAGAGCTCCTTCTAGAATCACCCTACCTCTGAAGGTCCAAGGCTCTACAGTAGGGTGTGGCTGTGTGTGTCACTCTTGCCAAAAAGGAAACTGGAAATGGAACTGTGCTCAGGAAAACAGTAAAGTACAATAAACTTGCATCTTCCATGGCTGATGCACCAGATGTCCCAGGTCAATTCCTGGCAACATCATAAGCCAGAGGTGAGCAGTGCTCTGGTTGGGGGAGGTGGAGGAAGGGACAGGGGTATCCACTGAAGAGCCAATGGTGGCCCAGCCACTAGAGAGTGGCTTCAAGACACATCAGGACACTTTGGCAAGTGGACAACAGGGGGTACTCCCTCTACCAGGCACACTCCACGAAAGTCTGACCCTGACCCCACCCACCCACCCACTCACAAAGCCTTCTCTCTGCTCTGCCTTCTTCTGTGACTGTCCCCCAGGTGTGTCATGGGTTCCATATGGCAAGTAGGGACTTTGGAGGCACCTTTCCATCAGGCTCAATTCTGTGTAACTAAATAATCGTGTCACTGGTTCTGGAGGGATAAGAAAGGACTGTCCCTCTCAACACATGGTAGGTGATAGTCCACCCAGGTCCTGCTCCTCCTTGGACACCCAGACCTTCAAACTCCGAGCCCTGTTACATATTTGGACAGCCACATCAACTTGTCGTGGAAACAACACACCAATACCACATAGCCCCTCAAAACCTTCCATGCAGAGACTATCAAGGTCAGGGTTAACAGTGAAACAGGGTTAACAGTGGTCAGGGTTAACAGTGAAACAGGGTTAACAGTGGTCAGGGTTAACAGTGAAACTCCTGGGTCAGTCTCCAACACTGCATGTAGCAGAATAGTCCTCTGGCTCCTGTCTCTCATATGAAATAAGTAAAGGGGTCAGGGAGATAGCAAAAGAGTTATGCAAAATACTTTCCTGCTAGGGCCAGGTGATGGCGCACCTGGTTGAGCGCTTATGGTTCGAGCCCCCAGTCCCCACCTGCAGGGGGAAAGCTTCCCGAGTGGTGAAACAGTGCTGCAGGTGTCTCTCTGTCTCTCAACCTCTCTATCCCTCCCTTCCCTCTTGATTTCTGACTGTTCTAGGCAATAAATAAAGATAATAAAAATTAAAAAAAAAAAAAGATTTTTCTGCCTTAGGTTCTGAGGTCCACAGACTGCCTGGGAAGACAGAAGTCAGAGTGAACCTGAGTAGCCTGAGTGGTCCTTAGCTGTTGGTCATTATGCTTGCCGCTGTGGTCTATTTACATAATCATTATTTTGCCTGAGACCCGCCCTGCCTGCAGGATACTGGTTTAATCCCCACTGGTTAGATGGAAGCTTGCTACCTTTGCGCTCTTTTCTTCTCTACACCCCCTCTCCTAGCCATTTCCTTTTCCGATCTGCCACTTCCGTTTCAAAAGATATAAATGTGTTTTCTCTGATCAATAAAGGCACTGCATTGTGTTTCCACTCAGCCATGAGTTTCAGAGTCTCTGTCTTTGGCGACGCTAGCTCGGCATTTAGTCATCAAATGCTGGGGGTATTTGGGTTCTGGACATCTGGGCAGACGACAGAGTACTATGTGTGGTCATTGAAACTGGTTTTCTCATTTTGTGCATATTAACTCTTTACCTTATGTCTTAGCAGAAATGCAATTGACAAACCTGGTAATACTCATTCTATTTCCTCTGTTTTCCAGATTTTCCATGATGAAGACTATTTTTGCAACTAGGTTGCAATGATAGAAGAACAGGAGCCTCCAATAAAAGTAAGCCTAACCACAAAACATTATAACTACTGGGGCTGGGAGGTGGTGCACCTGGTTAAGCATACATGTTAGCATGCAAAGGGATCCAAGTTCAAGCTCCCAGTGCCCCCACCACTTGGGGGTGGGGTAGGGTGGAGAGAGGAAGCATCACAAGTGGTAAAGGAATGCTGCAGGTGTCTTTCTTCCTCTGCCCTATCTCCTTCCTCTCTCAATTTCTCTCTCCTCTGTCAAATTACTTTTTAAAATATATTTTATTTATTTTAATGAGAGAGACAGAGCTAGAGATACCAAAGTACTCTTCAGCTCTGGCTTATGGTGATACTGGAGATAGAGCCTGAGACCACAAGAGCCTCAGGCATGAAAGTCATTTGCATAATCATGCTGTCTCCCCAACCCTATCCCATCAAATTAAAGAAATAAATATTTAAAAAATTTTTTTTAAATCAACATTATTGCTGGGCCTCTTCCTACACACTCCCAGAGATTTTTCTTTTTCCTTTCTTTTCTTTTAAATTTTTTATTAGCTTTATTTATTGGATAGAGACAGCCAGAAATCGAGAGGGAAGGGGTGATAGAGAGGAAGAGAGACACAGAGACACCTGCAGCTCTGCTTCACCACTCACAAAGCTTTCCCCCTGCAGGTGGGAGCTGGGGGTTCGAACCCTGGTCCTTGCACATTGTAACATATGCGCTCAACCAGGTGCGCCACCACTCTGCCCCAGAAATAAATATTTTTAAGAGACTGTATGGGGGGCTGGGCAGTGGTACACATTACCAGATGCAAAGAGCCGGATTTGAGACCCATTCCCCACCTGCAGGGGGATGTTTCACAAGTTGTGAAGCAGCTCTGCAGGTAATCTATCTTTCTTTCTCTCCCTCTCTATCCCCCATCCCCTGTTTCTCTGTCCTATCTAATAAAATATGTGTGTGTGTGTGGGGGGGGGGGGGTGACCATGAGATACAGTGGATTCATGATGCTGGTGCCAAACCTCAGCAATAACCCTGGTGGTAACAAAAATTTAAAAATAGGGGGCCACATGTTCAGTGGAGAAACAATTACAGAAGCTAGACCTTCCACCTTCTGCACCCCACAATGATTCTGGGTCCATACTCTCAGAGGGATAAAGAATAGGGAAGCTATCAAGGGAGGGGATTGGATATGGAGTTATGGGAGTGGGCAGTGTGTGGGATTGTACCCCTCTTTATCCTATGGTCTTGTCAATATTTCCATTTTATAAATAAATTAAAAAAAAAAACAAAAAAACAGGAGGTGGCGAACTGGATTAAGTGCACACAGTACAAAGTGCAAGGATCCCAGTTCAAGCCCCTGGCTCCCCACCTGCAAGGGGGTTGCTTCACAAGTGGTGAAGCAGGTCTGCAGGTGTCACTCCATCTCTCTACCAAAAAAAGTAAAAAATATATTTAATTAAAAAAATAAATAAACACATTACTAAGTACCAGAGGGTTTCACTTACATGTAGAAATGTAGATAACTAAAACACATGAACTGCAAGAAAAGGAGGAGAAAGAAGACAAGCTGTCTCTAAGACGTTTTAAGATGCAAAGTGGATTTATTATTACATCCCCTAGTCTTTTTTTTTCTCCCATTATATTTATTTATTTATTTATTTATTTTTCTTTTTACTAGAGCACTGCTCAGCTCTGACTTACGGTGGTACAGTGAGATTGAACCTGGGACTTCAGAGCCTCAGGCATGAGAGTCTGTTTGCATAACCATTATGCTATCTACCCCTGCTCTCCCCCATTATATTTACTTAAAAACAATGGGGTGCTAAGTTATGCCACAGATTTTTTTCAACTGGTGGGAAAAGGAGTAGAAAATCATAGCACCACAATTTTCTTTCTTTCTTTCTTTTTTTCTTTCTTTAAAACAGAAGTCATCTCCAGCTTTTTTAAATTAATATTTATTTATTTATCCCCTTTTGTTGCCCTTGTTTTATTGTTGTAGTTATTATTGTGGTTGTTACTGACGTCGTCATTGTTGGACAGGACAGAGAGAAATGGAGAGGAGGGGAACGACAGAGAGGAGGAGAGAAAGACAGACACCCGCAGACCAGCTCCACCCCCTTTGAAGCGACTCCCCTGCAGGTGGGGGGGGGGGGCCTGGAACTGGGATCCTCGCTTTGTGGTACGTGCGCTTAACCCGCTGCGCTACCGCCCAACTCCCTATTTTCTTTCTTTTTTAATAAGAGTATTGCTCAGCTCTGACTCACAATATTGCTGCAAACTGAACCTGTGACAGTAGACCCTGAGGCCTGAAAGTCTTTTGCATAACTATTATGCTACCTCTCCCACCACACCCCAGTAGTCTTATAGTCTTGTAAACCATCACTAAATCACAGAAAGGATTAAAAATAAAAGTAAAATAAGCCTGTCTGCACCAAAGTTGTCATACACACTGGGGGAATAACACAGATGTTGGCTAAAATCCTAATGCTCTAGAAATTGTCTCTGAGAGACATGGTGATAAGTCTGGCCTCAAGACTCATCCTCATAAATTAAGAAAGCTCTGTCCAATCCTAGAGGAGAAAAAAACAAAAAAAAATCAGGCCAGGGGGCCGGGTGGTGGTGCACCCGGTCGAGCACACATGCTACAATGTGCATGGACCCAGGTTCAAGCCCCTGGTCCCCACCTGCAGGGGGAAAGCTTCACAAGTGGTGAATCAGGGCTGCAGATGTCTCTCTCTGTCTCTCTCCCTCTGTCACCCCCTTCCCTCTCCATTTCTGGCTGTCTGTTATCTAATAAATAAAATTAAAAAAAAAAAAATTAAAAAAAACAACCTCAGGCCAGGCAGTGCCTAAGCCTGGTCTTCCCAAAGGTGCATCAGAATTCCACTGTAGCTCAAGAGCACGAGTTTCCAGATAAGCTGTTGTTCCAGAAAAATTCTGAGGCAAAGGAATGATGTAATGAATCCCTAAGTGCTTGTCCATTTGTATTTATAAGCCTGGGCCAGGATGTTCCCGTCAGCAGGTCCTGAGAGCCATCAATTATGCTCCTGTCAACTACTCTCCAGGGCTAGAAAGGGCACCTTTGCTCCCTAGTGGTCTGTGAATAAACATAAGCTATTCCCAAAGGGCTTGGGGTAAAAAAAAAAAAAAACAGTCAATTCCTGGGAGTCGGGCGTAGCACAACGGATTAAGCTCAAGGACCAGTGTAAGGATCCTGGTTCAAGCCCCCGGCTCCCCACCTGCAGGGAGGTCACTTAACAAGTGGTGAAGCAGGGTCTGTAGGGTGTCCGTCTTTCTCTCCCCCTCTCTGTCTTCCCCTCCTCTCTCCATTTCTCTCTGTCCATCCAACAACGACAACATTAATAACAACAGCTACAACAATAATTTTTTTTAATATTTATTTTATTTATTTATTCCCTTTTGTTGCCCTTGTTGTCTTATTGTTGTGGTTATTATTGTTGTTGTCGTTGTTGGATAGGACAGAAATGGAGAGAGATGGGGAAGACAGAGAGGAGGAGAGAAAGATAGACACCTGCAGACCTGCTTCACCGCCTGTGAAGTGACTCCCCTGTAGGTGGGGAGCCGGGGTTCGAACCGGGATCCTTATTGCTGGTCCTTGTGCTTCGCACCACCTGCGCTTAACCCCAACAATAAATTTTTTAAAAAGTCAATTCCTATCTTCACACTAGATGTGATTCTTCCTTTCATGCCCCCACCCCTCTTGGCAGCCCCCCACCTGGTCAGATTACAAACAGGGCACAGAAGAACAGTTGTTTTGTTAGTGGCATGTAGAGGGCAAAGACATCAATCACCCAAAGCATATGAACCAGATCCTGACCTCACCACGGGGCCCAGGGCTGTACCTATTGCCAAGTGGAATGGGCAGAAGACCTGAAGAGTCCAGAGTCTCTCAGGACCTAGGAAGAAATTCTAGAGGGCTGTTCCTTTGGCAACCAAAGCCACAGGAGGGGAGGGGTATTAAAAACAGTGCACGTGTCAAATTCCTTCCCACTGACCCCAGGCAGTGCCCAAATTAGCTGGAGCAATGAGTGAGAGGGGTACCTCTGTGCTTCTAGAGACATACAGGGCTTTTGGTGGTATAAACAGGGGTTTTTCCCCTTAGGTTTTATTTACTTTCATAAGAGAGAAAGATATACGCACACACTCCAATACACTGATCAGATCTGGCATATGCTGGTGCTGGGGGTTTAACCTGAAACATCTGGCTGTGTGCTAGCTCTGTGTTATCCGGCCCAAGCAAGTGTTTTCTGTTTTGTTGTGTTTTGTTTTGCTTTAACATTTTTCTTGAAAACTCAAATTCCTTCTTTCCACTCCAGTTCAACTTGATACAAAGTAGAGGTAAATAACATTGATCATCTATAAATGATGGCATGGGAAGATTTCCAGAGCCACTCAACACAACTACCAGGCTCTAAAATCATCAGTGGGGCCAAGAGAAGGTTCATCCAGTAGAGCACATTCCTTAGCATGCAGACAGCTTTGGGTTCAAGCCCCAGCACCACACAGGAGCACCATGTATTGCTAGCATCAGGGGAGTTCCACTGATGGTGAGGTGGTTCTGTGATGTTTCTCCTCTCCTGTCTCTCTTGGGGAAAAAAAGTAAGAATGGAAAACTGGGTTGGGGAAATTACTCAGCAATAATATACATGTAACAAGGCCTTGGGTTCGTTCCCTGTCACTGAATTATAAATAAGTAAGATATAATAATACTAAATGATCATCTGCATCTATGTAATCCTGTCTGCTGTGGATCTGTGTGTATGTCACTTTTTTAAATACACATTTATCAGGAAAATGTGGTTGACTAATTTAACACCACTGGGACTTCATTCTGAAACAAAAAGGTTTCAAGACTTCTCTGCTCTCTCTACCTCAATAAATGATAATCATTCAAATGCCACATCCAGAGTCTGTGGACTAGCATGACCCCAAACCCCAAAGCTGATGCACAGTCCCACTGCCTGGCACCATGCTGGCAGAATCCCAGTCCTGGCAGAGCCACAGAGACTCAGTGGCAGTTAAGAACATGGCAAAAGCAACGTCAGAGGGCTGGACTAGGCGACCGAGGGGTCCTTGTGCTGTGAGTTAGGGCACCTATCCATGCAACTGCTCGGCCGTGCTTGCCCCACAAGCAAAAGAGAGCAGGAAGTACATACGGCAGGTGTACACATCTCGATACTCCATGTGCTCATAATCAGGAAGGATTTTCATGAACCGCCCTGACTTCACACGCGGGTTTATACCTGAATAGACACAGCAGGGAAAGGGCTAAAGCTGGTTTGGTTTACATGACTGTGTGACCAGTTCTCACCTGACAGTACTCCCCCTCTCTCTCCAAGCTCCCTGCACTTTTGACAAAGTCATCTGAAGGCACTGAGAGATAGCTAACCCCGTAGAGGGCAGTCTTCATTATGTTTGAGGGTGCAGGTTCAAACACTAGCTCCATGGTAGTATCACTGTATGTATGTGTATAGGTATAATAAAAACAATTAAAAAAAAGAATTACAGTTAACCTGGAAGTGGTGAAATCATCTATGCAAAGCCCTGGTAGCACCAAAAAACAAAAACAAACAAAAAAAAAAACAAAGATAACACCTACTGCAAAGAAAATGTTGTCACAACCAGAGAGACAATATACATCAGACTTTTGTTCCTCAGATCCCAGAGGTCCCAAATTCAATGTCTGGCACCACCATAAGCCAGAGCTGATCAGCATTCTGTGCTCTGGTTTCAAAAAATATAAAAAAGCACTCATTCAAAAAAAAAAACTTAAAAGGGAGTGCGGAGAGAGAGAACCCAAATCTATAAGATGGTTCTAAAGTTTATACTTAAGGGCAGAAATATTAACAGATGACGTCTGGGGCTGGCAAAATAGTTCACTTAGTGGTCTGCTTTGCCATGTGCATAGCCCAGATTTGAGCCCAGCCCCCACTAAATTAAAGGAAGCTTCAGAGCTTTTATCTATCTATCTATCTATCTATCTATCTATCTATCTTTAAAGAAAGATAAAGAAAAGCTAAAGAAACAGCATAATGGTTATACACAAGATTTTTTAGTCCTGCAGTTCCAGCAACACCATAAATCAGAGATGAGCAGTGCTCTGGTCTCTCTATATATATTTCTCATAAAAATAAAATATTTTTAAGAAAGAAAGATTAAAGAAAGAAAAGAAGAAAAAAGGATGAACACTGGACCAAGAAGTCTGGGTCCCCATGACCCTCTGACTCCATTTATTTATTTATTTAGCCACTAACACTATCACTGGTTTTCAGTGCCTATATGATAAGTCCACTGCTCTTGGTGTTTTTCTCTCTGTTTCTTTGATAGAGGGTGATGTGGGGGGGGCGGGGGTTAGACAGAAGAAAAAATAGCATCTTCAACACTGAGAAGCATCCCTCCTACAAGTGAAAATCAGGGGTTTGTAACCAGGTCCTCCTGCATGGTAGCATATGTGCTTTATCAGGTGTGCTGCTGCTACTACAGTGGGGAGACCCACACTGCCACCCCCACCTTAAAAAAAAAGATTTATTGTGGCCTGGGAGATGGTATAGCAGATTAAGCATTATACCCTCAAACATGAAGTCCCAAGTTTGATCCCAGCATTGCACGTGCCAGAGTGGTGCTCTGATTCTCTCTCCTCCTTTTCCTCCTTTCTCTTAGGTAGATATTTTTTTAAAAATTGTTTTATAGGGGGGCTGGGCAGTAGCGTAGCGGGTTAAGCGCACGTGGCACAAAGCACAAGGACTGGCAGAAGGATCCTGGTTCGAGCCCCTAGCTCCCCACCTGCAGGGGAGTCGCTTCATAGGTGGTGAAGCAGGTCTGCAGGTGTCTATCTTTCTCTCTCCCTGTCTTTCCCTCCTCTCTCGACTTCTCTCTGTACTATCCATACTTGATCTTAGCCAAAACGTCAAGAAGCAATTTTCTGTCCTATCCAACAACTACATCAATAACAACAATAATAATAACTGCAACAAGGGCAACAAAATGGAAAAACTGGTCTCCAGGAGCAGTGGGTTCATAGTGCAGGCACTGAACCCTATCGATAACCTTGGAGGCAAAAAAAAAAAAAAAAAAAGTTTCTATCCAGCTCCAGGGAGATAGCATAATGCAAAAAAACTTTCATACTTGAGGCTCTGAGATCCCAGTTCAATCTTTAGTACCACTATAAGCCAAAGCTGAGTAGTGCTTTCTATGAAAATAAATTAATAATCCAGGAGGTAGGACAGTAGATAAAGTGTTGAACTCTCAAGGATGAGGTCTCAAGTTCAAGCCCTGGCAATATATGTACTGGAGTGATGTCTGGAGTGATGTACTGGAGTGGCTCTCTTTCTTTCTCTTCATCTCTCTTATTAGGAAATAAATGAATCTTTAAAATAAATAAATTCATTAACTTAGAAAAAGATTTATTTATCCATTTATGGTGGGAGAAGAGAGAGAATCAGAGCATCACTGTAACACATGCAATACCAAGGATCAAACTCAGGACCTCACCTCCCAGGACACTCTGGCTCTGTTCTTAACTCCCAGTCCAGGTGCAATAATCACCCAGATTGCTGTACACATCCACTGAGGACAGTGCTGGGGATGTGCTGGTCCCAGCCTCAGTGTCACCAGGAGCCTTCAACTGCCTCCCTGTTGCATTGAAAGGCAGCTAGAAGACAATCTGAGTCCTTGGAAGGATGATGTGAGCAGGGGGGTACAGGCAGCCATCAGCAGGGTTCATAGATTCCAAGATGTCTTTGTTACCATGAGAGCCTACACTCCAATCAGGCTGCAGGCCCAGAATAAGAGTGGGGGGAGAAGGAACACCAGACATACACCAGAACAGTTTCCAGCACAATCACATCTCAGGCATCACCTAGAGATACCTTAGTCCCAGATGGACTTGAAAAGGACAATGACAGTGGTCTAGGAGGTGGCGCAGTCGATAAGGCTTTGGACTCTCAAGCATGAGGCCCCAAGTTCAATCCCCAGTAGCACATGTACCAGAGTGATGTCTATTTCTTTCTCTCTCTCAAATCGTTTCTTATGAATAAATAAATTAAATATTTAAAAAAAAAAAAAAGGACAATGACAGAGAGAAAAGAGCCCCCAGTTTCCATATATCTCCCACCCAAGTAGCCTGAGCCTGTCAGCTATGACTAAACAGGTGTATGACCAACCTCTTTCCATTCCACTCTACCCCAAGCCCACTACTCGGAACTGGGTTAAATGATGTAGCAAAAAAAAAAAAAAAAAAAAAAAAAAAAAGGATGAACTTACGCTTGGCGTAGACATCTCGACAAGACACTCCTGTGATCTCCAGCTTCCGCAGATTCTCACAGACACCATACTCTGTAACAAGAAGCAATTGCTACAGTCAGAATGGGAAATCACAAGGCATGAGAGAAGACTGGACAGAAACAGAGAAAGACAAATGAGGGTGGTGGTGATATCTCTGGCTGGATTCCCATTTCCTTGTGGATTTAGGGACTTCTCCGTGGTCAGTCAACACAATTCTCCAGAGAGGTTATTGTTCTAGTTTTTTTTTTTTAAGATTTTTAAAAAATATTTATTTCCTTTTTGTTGCCCTTGTTTTTATTGTTGTTGTAGTTATTATTGTTGTTGATGTCGTCATTGTTAGGACAGAAATGGAGAAAGGAGGGGAAGACAGAGAGGGGGAGAGAAAAATAGACACCTGCAGACCTGCTTCACCGCCTGTGAAGTGACCCCCCTGCAGGTGGGGAGCCAGGGGCTCAAACCAGGATCCTCATGCCACAGTCCTTGCACTTTGCGACACGCGCGCGCACTTAACCCACTGTGTTACCGCCCGACTCCCTTATTCTAGTTTTAGACCACATCACTCTCTAGAAAATAATCTGTCTATTCTAGTAAGCTCTCAAATCCAAAACCAGCACCTGGTTTAGGAACACAGGGTGGCAAGAAGAAGTGGCCAGAAGTTATATATATCCTATAGACATATCTGTGGTATCTTCCCCAGCCACCTCTCCAGTCTAATTTTTAAAAATAGTTTTAAAATTTATTTTAATGAGAGAGCTACAAGGTGAGAGAGGAACCACAGCACTGCTCAGCTCTGACTGGTGATGGTGCTGACAGCTGAATCTGGGATGTCAGAGTGTCAGGCATGAAAGTTTTTTTGCAATTAACATCATTATACTATCTATATTCTATATTTTTGAGAGACAGAGAAAAGGGGAGAGGGAAGGACTGCAGCATCATTTCATCATCCATAGAGCTGCCCTGGGGCCACCCATGGTACTCCCATGTGGTGCCATGGACTGAACACAGAGCCCCACAATGGCATGTTGTGTGCTCCACCAGCTAGGCCATCTCCCAACTTCATCTGGGTTATTTTGTTCAAGTCTCAGCACAGCTTTGGAAGGAAAGCCCAGTACTGAAAAAGCTGCAGCCCCCAGAACCACTTGGCATCCAGGAGCAAACACTGCCAAGCCTGCCTAGTTTCATCCTTCCTGTGCAAGGCATGATGCCAAGCTCCTACTGGCAGTACAAGAGGCACTATTGTTACCTCCGTTTAACCCTGAGAGAACAGGCTGGAACAAAGGAACAGAAGCCTGTGACAGGGCCCCATGCACCAGGACGAGGGCAGCCCTGGCACCTGACATGTGCTCAGCCAGCAGAGAAAAGAAAGGGGCTCTGAATTCACCACCACAATTCTCACTGCTCACACGGGCTGAGGCATGTGGCCTTCCCAGGATGGCCTCAACCATCTCCATGAAGGTCAGTACTGCGTCCCCACTGCAGGAAGGAAAAACCAGGGCTGGCCAGGCTCCAAGTACCATCCAGCTAATTACCACGCTTTGCATTGGACCCAAGCATCCATTAGATGACTGATGATAACCCAAGCTTCAGTGATTGGCAGGATTTTGGCAGCACACAAGGGAAAACTCCAGATGCACGTGGGGGAGAGGTTCTCCCGAGGAGGCGGCTGTTCCCAGCACACACCTCCACTCCTGGCTGGGGAGCCTGCTATCATTGCACCTCCCACCTCCCACCTGCATAACTATGACTGTGAGCATCTGGGCCAAGACACGCCTTTGTGCATGTGTCACCAGCGATCTGAGTGATCAGATTATCAAAATCCTTGCATACCCAAGGCCCTAGAGCTATGGAACAAACTGGAACAACAGGTTCCGTGTCGACTCCCAGCCTCATCTGCCAACTGCCACTGTCACACTATGGGCTCTTCCTAAACACATGGGTCCCTCTTTTGTACAAAAGGTCACTACATCATTGTCACCATGTAACAAGATTGGCTGTTGGTTCTATGTGGTGTGGAAAGGGCAGCTCCTCTTCCAGGTCCCAGCAAGCCTTCAGCACCCACAACATAGGCAAGGGTAAGTAAGACTTCCTGCCTCACTGATCAAGTGGTTTGGTAATGGGGCTTCCCTTTTGCAGTAAACAGTATAATATATGGAAATGCTAAGGCCAAGCTCTCTGATGCTAGATGTACTGGTCAAAGGGCACAGCCAAAAGTAAGAGAAGGGTCAAAAATATTTCATATAGGAAGATATTTTAAGGTCAAGCGATGGCCCAGTTGGTAAAGCACAAACATTACTGTACAAGCCCCAGGTCCCCACACACAGGGGGAATATTTCACAAACAGTAAGTAAAGGAACGCTGCAGGTGTCTTTCTTTCTCTCATCCCATCCCACTCAATGCCTCCCTGTCTCTATCAAATAAAAGAGAAAAAAAAAAAATAGTAATAGTCAGTGGAGCAGAAGAATTGTCATGCAGGCACCAAACCCCAGCCTCACATAACTTTTTTTATAGTCTATTGTTATGATTACTTATACAATTATTAGTTGTTAATATACCACTGAACCCAATTTGTAATTAAACTTTAAGACAGGTATGTATGCACAGGAATAAAACACTGTGTTGTGTGTGGGGGGGGTGCTGAGGACCAATTTCATCCAATAGAGAGCACACCTTTTATGTGTGATGCCTGAACTGAGTCCTATCACATGACAGCACCAAGGACAGCAGCAGGGGGGGGGGAGCTCCACTGATGATGAAGTGGTGCAGTAGTGGCTCCTCTCTGTCTATCCCCCACCCTTTCTCTCTAAAGTAAAGAATGAAAAGCAGGAGCTGACTGCACACATTGTCATGCACAAGGAGGCAGGTTTAAGTCTCTGGTCCCCAACAGTGGAAGAAAACTTCATGAGTAGTGAATCAGTGGTGCAGGTGTCAAATAAAATAAACTGGAACAGAATAAATTAATAGGATGAAAAACATGGCCAGGGAAAGCCATTCAGTGGTGGTTTCACATATGGGTGCGCATGCAAAAATGACATGGTACTGTCTGTAGCTTCAGGCAACCATTGGAGTCTTGGACCATATTCTCCACAGATAATGGAGTGGGAGGTCCTTTTATATTCCTCATAGCACACAGAAGATGACCTTGCATGACAAAAGAGAGCATTCATAAAACCATCATGAGTAATCAGAAGAAAAGGAAAGAGATGATGGTGTGCCCATAAACACAGCAATCCTTAATCTCTCTCTCTCTCTCTTCTTCCCTCTCCCTTTTTTTTTTTTTTTGCCTCCAGGGTTATTGCTGGGGCTCAGTGCATCACGAATCCACTGCTCCTGGAGGCCATTTTTTCCCTTTTGTTGCCCTGGTTGTTTCATCGTTGTTGTAATTATTATTATCGCTGTTACTGATGTCATTGTTGTTGGATAGGACAGAGAAATACAGAGAGAAGGGGAAGACAGAGAGGAGGAGAGAAAGACACCTGCAGACCTGCTTCAACACCTGTGAAGCAACTTCCCTACAGGTGGGGAGCCAGGGGCTCGAACCAGGATCCTTACACTGGTCCTTGTGCTTTGTGTCGTGTGCGCTTAACCCGCTGCACTACTGCCCGACCCTCACTCCCTTTTATTTGCCACCACGGTTATCACTGGAGCTTGGTGCTGGCACTATGAATTCACTACTCCCAGTGGCCATTTTACCCCCTTTGTGTTTTATTTGATATGACAAAAAAATTGAGAGGGGAGGGGAGGTAGAGAGGAAAAGAGAAGAGACACCTGCAGACTTGCTTCACCACTCAATGAGGCTTCCCTCCTGCAGGTGGGGAGCAGGAGCTCAAATCCCAAGTTCTTATGCATGCCAATGTGTGTACTCAGCTGAGTGTACCACCACCTAGCTCCAATGTGCCTCTCACTGTTCCCAAAGGTCATAATACCTTTGCCAAATAAAATAATGTTGTTTTCTGAGTCGACTGTTCCTGTAAGAAACAGTTACTATTTTCTTTCTTTTTTTAACAGAGCACTGCTCAGCTCTGGCTTATGGTGGTGTAGGGAACTGAACCTGGGACTTTGAAGCCTCAGGCATAAGAATATCTTTGCAGGAGGTCAGGCGGTAGCACAGTGGGTTAAGTGCACGTGGTGCAAAGTGCAAGGACCAGTGTAAGGATCCTGGTTCAGGCCCGCGGCTCCCCACCTGCGGTGGAGTCATTTCACAGGTGGTGGTGAAGCAGGTCTGCAGGTGTCTATCTTTCTCTCCCCCACCTCTCTCCATTTCTCTCTGTCCTATCCAACAACGAACAACATCAACAACAATAATAACGACAACAAGGCTACAACAACAAGGGCAACAAAAGGGGGGGAAGGGCCTCTAAGTGCAGTGGATTCATGGTGCAGGCACTGAGCCCCAGCAATAACCCTGGAGGCAAAAAAAAAAAAAAAGAATATTTTTGCATAACCATTATTACTATCTACCCCTCTCCACCATTACTGTTTTCCACATGATGGAAAAAAAAAAAAATCTTTGTTTTAATGGAACCAGAAAAGACCTAGAATTGCCAAAACAATCTTGAGAAAAAAGAACAGAACCAGAGGCATCACACTCCCAGATATCAAACTGTATTATAGGGCCATTGTCATCAAAACTGCTTGGTACTGGAACATGACTAGACACACTGACCAGTGGAATAGAACTGAGAGCCCAGAAATGAGGCCCCACACCTATGGACATCTAATCTTTGACAAAGGGGCCCAGACTATTACATGAGGAAAGCAGAGTCTCTTTAACAAATGGTGTTGGAAAGAATGGGTTGAAACATGCAGAAGAATGAAACTGAACCACTGTATTTCACCAAATACAAAAGTAAATTCCAAGTGGATCAAGGACTTGATGTTAGACCACAAACTATCAAATACTTAGAGGAAAATATTGGCAGAACTCTTTTCCGCATACATTTTAAAGACATCTTCAATGAAACAAATCCAATTACAAAGAAGACTAAGGCAAGTATAAACCTATAGGACTACATCCAATTAAAAAGCTTCTTCACAGCAAAAGAAACCACTACCCAAACCAAGAGACCCCTCACAGAATGGGAGAAGATCTTTACATGCCATACATCAGACAAGAGTTTAACAACCAACATATATAAAGAGCTTGTCAAACTCAACAACAAGACAACAAATAACCCCATCCAAAAATGGGGAGAGGACTTGGACAGAATATTCACCACAGAAGACATCCAAAAGGCTGAGAAACACATGAAAAAATGCTCCAAGTCTCTGATTGTCAGAGAAATGCAAATCAAGACAACAATGAGATATCACTTCACTCCTGTGAGAATGTCAGACATCAGAAAAGGTAACAGCAGCAAATGCTGGAGAGGGTGTGGGATCAAAGGAACCCTCCTGCACTGCTGGTGGGAATGTAAATTGGTCCAACCTCTGTGGAGAACAGTCTGGAGAACTCTCAGAAGGCTAGAAATGGACCTACCCTATGACCCTGCAATTCCTCTCCTGGGGATAGATCCTAAGGAACCCAACACATCCATCCAAAAAGATCTGTGTACAAATATGTTCTTGGCAGCACAATTTGTAATAGCCAAAACCTGGAAGCAACCCAGGTGTCCAACAACAGGTGAGTGGCTGAGCAAGTTGTGGTCTATATACACAATGGAATACTACTCAGCTGTAAAAAATGGTGACTTCACCGGTTTCAGCCGATCTTGGATGGACCCTGAAAAAATCATGTTGAGTGAAATAAGTCAGAAACAGAAGGATGAATATGGGATGATCTCATTCTCAGGCAGAAGTTGAAAAACAAGATCAGAAAAGAAAACGCAAGTAGAACCTGAAATGGAATTGACGTATTGCACCAAAGTAAAAGACTCTGGGGTGGGTGGGTGGGGAGAATACAGGTCCATGAAGGATGATAAATGACATAGTGGGGGTTGTATTGTTAAATGGGAAACTGGGGAATGTTATGCATGTACAAACTATTGTATTTACCGTTGAATGTAAAACAAATTCCCCAATAAAGAAATAAATTTTTTAAAAAAAACTATTGTATTTACTGTTGAATGTAAAACATTAATTCCCCAATAAAGAAATAAATTTTTAAAAAAATCTTTATTTTAAATAGTGACTAAGAACAATTCCACATCCTCTGATTGTTCTATAAACCTCCCCAGAAGCTATCAAGGGAAACTGCCCTTGAAATAGCTGTAGGGCTAGAGTACTTGCCAGTAATCTGTATCCTTTCTGCCAAAAGAAAAAAAAAAAAAAAAAAAAAGGAAAGAAAAGAATCTAGCAAATGCTAATTCTCTTCTCACACTGATCCAACCCAGGACACTGAGTTAGCACACCAGTCCATGCTTCCTAAGGCTGCTTTCTTCAATGTACTGGGTCTGGTGTTGCTGGATGTCAATTCACTTCCTTCCTTATTATAATTTTTTCCTATTTATTTTTATTTTCATTGGATAGAGACAGAGAAATCAGAAGAAGTAGGAGAGACAGAAGGGAGAAAAAAAAGGAGAGAAACCTGCATCCTACTTCACCACTCATAAAGCTTTTCCCCCCATAGGCGGGGGCCAAGGGCTTAAACCTGAGTCC
Organism: Erinaceus europaeus; assembly: GCF_950295315.1. Lineage (NCBI taxonomy): Eukaryota > Metazoa > Chordata > Mammalia > Eulipotyphla > Erinaceidae > Erinaceus > Erinaceus europaeus. The sequence goes on along the minus strand of NC_080163.1, from coordinate 119,624,187 downwards.
TTGCAAATGGTAAAGTGTGTGCTAAACTGTGTGCACCACCACCTACCTGGCCCCATCAACCAGGTGCTTACAAGTTTATTAGATAAAAAAGCCTTGTGGGGAGTCGGGCAGTAGCACAGTGGGTTAAGCGCACGTGGCGCAAAGCACAAGAACCAGCAAGGATCCCAGTTTGAACCCCCCCATACCCACCTGCAGGGGAGCCGCTTCACAGGCCGTGAAGCAGGTCTGCAGGTGTCTATCTTTCTCTCCCCCTCTCTATCTTTCCCTCCTCTCTCCATTTCTCTGTCCTATCCAACAATGACGACGTCAATAACAACAACAATAACTACAACAACAATAAAGACAACAAGGGCAACAAAAGGGAAATAATAAATAAATAAATAATTAAAATTAAAAAAAAAAAGCCTTGTGAAATCCTGGTCTAAAAGTGTCAATTCCAAATGTGACCACAAGGTTAAATAAGAGAGAGAAAATTGAGGAAAGGGAGAAAAAAAAAAAAAAGTAATCTGTATTTGAAAAAAATAAAGGAAGGCATGAACAGGGTTCTGGGTTCAAGCTCCAGCACCACAGGGGAGCACTATGGATGGCACCAAGGAAAGTTCCATGATTCTGGAGTGAAGATGTCTGTCTCTCCTTTCTCTGTCTCTGAAATAAAAGTATGAAAAAAATTAATAAGTAAAGGAAGGAAGGAAGAAGGAAACTAAATGGTCATGTTGTAAAAAAGAGCACAGTGGTGTGGGCCAGTGGTAGTGCACTCAGTTAAGTGCACACATCACCATGTGCAAGGATCCAAGTCCGAGTCCCCATTCCCCACCTGCAGGGAGGCCACTTCATGAACATGAAGCAGGTCTACAGATGTCTATCTCTCTCCCCTTCCCTTTTAGTATTTCTATGTCCTGTCAAATAAAAATAAAGTAGGGGGGAAAAAAAGCTGCCAGAACTAGCACCAAGCTCCAGCAATAACCCTGGTGGCAATAAAAAAGAAAGAGAGAGGGTGGGGGTAAATAGCATAATGGTTATGCAAAGAGACTCTCATGCCTGAGCCTCCAAAGTCCTAGGTCAATCCCCTGTACCACCATAAACCAGAGCTGAGCAGTGCTCTGGTTAAAAAATAATAATAATAAAAAATTTTTAAAAGGAAAGGAAAGAGAGAGAAGAAAAGAGAGAAGAGGAAAGAGCATAGTAATTCCTTCAAAACTAAGTACCGAATTATCATATGACCCCAGCTCTTCTCTCAATTATGATTAAATACCCAGGATATTAGAGGCCTGGGAGGAGATGCAGTCTATATAATAAAGTATTAGACTTACAGGTATGAAGTCCTGAGTTTGATCACCAGCCCTACATGTGCCAGAGTGATATTCTGGTGCTCTCACTCTCCTGTGCTACCTCTCTCTTTAATTAATAAATAAATCTTAAATAAATTATTAAAATGCAGGACACCTGCACACTGTGTTCACTACAGTGTTATTTACAAAAGCTAAAAGATGAGCAACAGTGACAAATAACTGGGTAACAATTGTCCTTTATCCTCACAACAAAATATTATTCAGGGAGTTGGGCGGTAGCACAGCGGGTTAAGCGCACATGGCGCAAAGATCCAGTTCGAGCCCCTGACTCCCCACCTGCAGGGAAGTCGCTTCACAAGTGGTGAAGCAGCTCTGCAGGTGTCTTTCTCTCCCCCTCTCTGTCTTTCCCTCCTCTCTCCATTTCTTTTTTTTTTAATATTTGATTATCTCTATTTATTGGATAGAGATAGGCAGTGATTGACAGGAAGGGGAGATAGAGACAGAAAGACACCCGCAACCCTGCTTCACCACCTGCAAAGCTTTCCCCCTGCAGGTGGGGACTGGGGACTTGAACCTGGGCCCTTATGCACTGTAATATGTGTGCTCAACCAGGTGCACCACCACCCGGCCTTTCTCTTGATTTCTCTCTGTCCTATCCAACAACATCAACAGCAATAACAACAACAATGATAAACAACAAGGGCAACAAAAGGGAAGAAATGGCCTCTAGGAGCAGCGGATTCGTAGTGCAGGCAACAAGCCCCAGTAATCACACTGGAGGCAATAATAATAATAATTTTGGGCCAGCAAAGTGACTTGGATAGTGCACTCTTTGCCATACAACCCAGGTTCAAGCCCAGCCCTCACTGCATTAAAGGAAGCTTTGCTTCTGGTCGATCTCTCTCTGTCTCTCTCTCTCTTTTCTTTTTTTAATATTTATTTATTTATTCCCTTTTGTTGCCCTTGTTTTATTGTTGTTGTTGATGCCGTTTTTAGATAGGACAGAGAGAAATGAAGAGGGGAGGGGAAGACAGAGAGGGGGAGAGAAAGATAGACACCTGAAGACCAGCTTCACTACTTTCGAAGCGACCCCTCCTACAGGTGGGGAGCCAGGGCTCGAACCCAGATCCTTATGCCAGTCTTTGTGCTTTGCGCCACTTGCGCTTATCCCACTGTGCTACCGCCCAACTCCCTATCTCTCTCTTTTAAAATTTTTTTGTATTATCTTTATTTATTTATTGGATAGAGACAGTCACAAATTGAGAGGGAAGGGGGTGATAGAGGGAGAGAGACAGAGAGACATCTGCAACACTGCTTCACCACTTGCAAAGCTTTCCCCCTGCAGGTGGGGACTGGGGTCTTAAACCCAGGTCTTTGCACATTTCAACATATGTGCTCAACCAGGTGCAACACCAACTGGCCCTTCTGCCTCTATCACTCTATCTCAGTAAAAATAAAATTAAAAAATAACATTTTAAATTTCTTAATTTTAAGATTAAAGCTTGAAATAAAAAGAATTTTTTATTTTTAAAATCTAATTAAATCACTCCAAATATTCCCATCATAAATTTTCCAACAAAACACTATTTAAAAATGCTCTGCCAAAAGGAAAAGAATGCCCCAGTAATTTGGCCTGGCCAAGGCAGCTCTGCAGCTGTTGCCCTTGTCCTGTGTTTCCCGTGCAGCTAACACAGTGCTATGCACTGGAGTGGAAAACACATGCTGGCTTCACAAGAACTGAATGACAAAGAAACCCTGAGTCTTTGTTCTGTGCGTTGTGTTGGTACTGGGAGACATACTGGGAGTTCAGCATCTATCTCCCAAGAAGTGCCACTGCTGAGGGAACTGCACTCAGAACCAAGTCTGACAGGTTCTTGCCTGTCTCCAGGGTCCCGAAAGCCAGGGACCAGGACCACAAGCCACAGAAAAGCTGGGGAAAGCTGCATGCAGAGAGCACAGGAAGACCGCACAGGTGCTCACAGTGGCCGGGTGGGCTGCACCTGGTAACAAGCTGGCCGAGAGGGAGGCTGGACAGCACCAGGTGAGATGGATGCAAGAGGAAGACTGAGGCACCTGGTGAAGAGGGCGTGGGGAAGCTGAGGAAACAAGGGTTTGTTTCCCACCTGTTTTGAACTCAGGTATTTTTTGTTTTTTTTTTTAACAAAAGCAAAACCTATTAAGGGAATTATTGTAATCCCAAATGATATACAGTTAAAACTTGTATTTGAAGAAATAAGAAAATAATGGTATGATGCTTTAAAGTGGTTCTCATCTCACTAGGCTGGGGTAAGAAACAGACAACAAGCCCAAGTTCCCTCGGTTTCCTTATACAGCTTCCCTGAGTGGATATCTACCAGGAGAGCACTGATTTCCCAGCCCAGGACTCCCTCGTGTCTTTCTTCACCATGGCTGTAACTGCACAAAATGTCATTTTTGATAATAGAGCAGATCTGGAAAAGCACTCTGCATCCAGCTCATCTTAGGATGAAAAGCCAAGAGCTAGACCCGGCCCATAGGTGACCCTATTAAACATCAGAACATTTGGGATGCTAGACAAACAGTTCCAAAGACAGCTGACACCACCAACACAATCAATGTGACTTATTCTCAGTCAGTTCGATCGCTGCAAAGAGAGAGTCTCAGAGCCAACAGAAACCTTAGGAAGTCTCATCATTCCTGCCAGCTGCAATCTGATGACACCCCCCAAGCTCCAACCTGCCAACCCACAGAACAGGCTCTCACTGGCCAGTGGTGACCCACTGCCACAAAGGCACCTTGATCACCCAGTCCTAGCCCCTCCTGGGTATGGTTTGGCCCATCCTCCCACCCTAGATATCTGCGAGCATCATAGACACTCCAGTGACCCCCCCCCCCCCCCAACACTGCATAAGCAGGCTTGGCAACTCTTTCTTTCTTCTCCATCACCATTGAGTAGATAGGAAAGTTGACTCATGAGTTCTGGTCCCACAGCCATCTCCTAAAAGGACCTTGGGTTTTCAGAGGACATTTGCTCCTTTCCAGTGTCCCAAGGATGCCCTTGCATTTGCATGCCCTTTCCAGCCAGAAAAACAAACCCCAGAGCCTCAGAGCATTACATAATCACTTTATAAGCACAGTGGAACAGTAAAATCAGCAGTGACTGGACCTTCAACTGCCAAGCAGTTCTGTTTGGCCAGGCACCCGTATCTATCCAATTGGATGTGATCAAAGGGAAAGTTTTACACTGTTTTCTGGGTACCAAGTTCACTTGATTATTTGCTTTTTTAAGGTTAAAACAGAATTCAAGGGAAGGGTGTAGAGCTAACACCTTACACTCTGTGGAGTCCTAAGTTTGAGTCCTGGCATAGGAGCATAATGACAGCATCAGGAGGACTCTACGGATGGTAGAACTGTGCTTTGGTGACCCTCCCCTCTTTAAAAAATGTTGACTAAGGGAGTCAGGTGGCAGCGCAGCGGGTTAAGCGCATGTGGCGCAAAGCACAAGGACCGGAATAAGGATCCCAGTTCGAGTCCCTGGCTCCCCACCTGCAGGGGAGTCACTTCACAGGTGGTGAAGCAGGTCTGCAGGTGTCTTTCTCTCCCCCATCTTCCCCTTCTCTCCATTTCTCTCTGTCCTATCTAATAACAATGACATCAATAACAACAACAATAACTACAACAGAACAAAGGCAACAAAAAGGAAAATAAATACATGAATATTTTTTTAATTTTTTTATTTTTAATTTTATTTCTTTTTTAAATTATTTTATTTATTCCCTTTTGTTTCCCTTGTTGTTTTATTATTGTAGTTATCGTTGTTGTTATTGATGTCATTGTTGTTGGATAGGACAGAGAGAAATGGAGAGAGGAGGGAAAGATAGAGGGGGGAGAGAAAGATAGACACCTGCAGACCTGCTTCACCGCCTGTGAAGCGACTCCCCTGCAGGTGGGGAGCCGGGGGCTCGAACGGGGATCCTTATGTCGGTCCTTGTGCTTTGCACCACGTGCGCTTAACCCGCTGTGCTACCGCCCGACTCCCTGAGTATTTTTTTTTAATGTTGACTAAAAACTGGGTAAGGTGGGCCAGCAAGATAGCTTCACCAAGGGGTGCACCTACCTTATCATACATGGAACCCAGATTTGAGTCCACATTTCCCCCACACTTAGCTAGAGGAAATTTTAATGCTGTGGAATTTTTCCCCTCTGCCTCTCTCTCTCAATTCTTTTTTTTTTCTTTACTTCCCTGGACCTTTACTTTATTTTTTTTTTTACCTTTATTTATTTATTGGATAGAGACAGCCAGAAATTGAGGGGGGGAGAGGGAGAGAGACACCTGTAGTCCTGCTTCACCACTCGCAAAACTTTCCCCCTGCAGGTGAGGACCAGGGGCTAGAACCCAGGTCCTTACTCACTGTGATGTGTGCACCCAACCAGGTGTGCCAACACCTGGTCCCTCTTTTAATTCTTCTTTTTTCAGTTTTCATTACTTATTTTAGATAGAGACATTGAGTTAGAGAAAGTAAAAGAGAAACAAAGGACCAAAGCTTCCTTCAATGCAAAGGGGGCTAGACCAGAACCTGGTTAACACACATGGCAAAGCAGCAATCTATCCATGAGAGTTATTTTGCTGACCCCCCCCTTTTTTTACCCCTAAGAAAGTCAAGTCTGTTTTATCTGAGAAAGAAGCCCTGTTGGTGACGACAACAACAAGAACAAAAAAGGAAAAGCGGCAGAGGAGGCTGTTCAGATCACATGTATGCAAGTTCCTGAACTCATTTCTTAGCACCAAGATAAGAAAAAACATGAGTGGACTAGGAGGTGGTGCAGTGGATAAAGCATTGGACTCTCAAACATGAGGTTTTGAGTTCAATCCCTGGCAGCACATGTACCAGAGTGATGTCTGGTTCTTTCTCTCTCTCCTCCTTTCTCATTAATAAATAAATATTTTTTTAAAAAGAAAGAAAAAGGGCAACAAAGCGGAATAAATAAAATATTTTTTAAAAAAACGAAAAACATGAGAGCTATGGTCTCCCTCTGCCTGTCTCTATTAAAAAAAAAAAAAAGTAAAAAGAGGAAGATGAGGGAGAGGGAGGAGAAAAGAAAAAAACTCTAGGGGCCAGGAGACAGTGTACCCAATGAAGCAAAAGAATCCCAGCCACTACATAGAATTACCACAGCACAAGGGATACAACATCAATGGAGAGAAAATATTAACAAGAGGGGGGGAAAAAAAAGTCTTCTAGAAGCAGTAGAATCACAGAGATGCAAAAGTCCCCCAACAGTTAAAAAAAAAAAAAAACAGGAAAAGGAAAAAATTAGGTATCCTGGAAGGTTCACAGTGGCTAGAGAACTGGTCTTGCAATAAAGTCCCAAATAAAATTCTTTAAAATAAATAAAAATCTATCACTAGTAATTAGGTAGATTTTGACTCAGAACTACACATATGAATTTCTTTTTTTAATCTTTTTGTTTATTTATTATTGGGTAGAGACACACAGAAATTGTAGGGGAAAAAAATTGTAGGGAGATATAGAGAGGGAAAGAGACAGAGAGACATCTGCAGCCCTACTTCACCACTTGTGAAGCTTTCCCCCTGCAGGTAAGGACTAGGCACTTGAACCTGGGTCCTTGTGCATTGTAATGTGTGTGCTTAACCAGGTGCACCACCACCTGGTTCCCAAATTTTCTAAACTCATCAGCTTGAGGTCAATTTCACATAATATTACAGAAATAAAGGGAGTGGGGCAGTAGCGCAGCAGGGTAAGCACAAGTGGTGCAAAGTGCAAGGACCAGCATAAGGATCCTGGTTTGAGCCCCCGGCTCCCCAACTGCAGGGGAGTCACTTCACAGGCAGTGAAGCAGGTCCAAAGGTGTCTTTCTCTCCCACTCTGTCTTCCCCATCTCTCTCCATTTCACTCTGTCCTATCCAACAACAATGACATCAATAACAACAACTACAACAATAAAACAAGGAAAACAAAAGGAAATATCTGTGTGTGTGTGTATATATATATCTCAGAAATAAACAGTGTGGAAATTTACTAATCTACGGGAAAACAAAAAAAAATTTACTAATGCTTCAAATGTCACCAACTAAATAGTGAAATATTAAAGATGACTCATTAGGGTCAAAGGCAGAATCAAGTGCTTGGTTTCTACCATGAGTTATCTGAGAAAGTATGACTTATTTATAGCCCCAAACACAAGGAGCTGCATGAGGCTTGTAGCCAAAGGAATGATGCATCAAAAAAAAAGTATTTCCCTGCACCCTCCTACCCTAACCCTACCCCATGCCTGCATGTAGGTGAATTGGGTTGGTTCTCCACTGGATATGGGCATTGGGCACTGGCAGGTCAATCCATACCCCCAGCTTGTTTCTATCTTTCCTTAGTGGGGCAGGGTTCTGAGGAGGTGGGGTTCCAGGACACGTTGGTGGGGTCATTTGCCCAGGGAAGTCACATTGGCGTCCTATCCAACAACAACTACAATAAAACAAGGGCAACAAAAAGGGAATAAATATTTTTAAAATTTTTTCTCTGTCCCATCCAACAACAACTACAACAATAAAACAAGGGCAACAAAAAGGGAATAAATATTTTTAAAAAGATAGAGATGGTAGGGGTAGGGTGGTGGACTAAAGCACTGATGCTTCCTTCAGTGTCGAGAGGGATGGGTTCAAATCTTGTTGAGCTCCTGGCAAAGCAGTGTACTACCCAATTAGCTATTTGCCAGCCTATTAATCTCAAATTTTAAAATTCTTAATTCTTATTGACATTGTAACATCTGCAAAAAATCACTATAAACTAAGTTAAAGAGTAAATGACAGGGAGTTGGGCGGTAGCACAGCGGGTTAAGCGCACGTGGCGTTAAGCGCAAGGACCGGAGCAAGGATCCTTGTTCAAGCCCCCAGATCCCCACCTGCAGGGGAGTCACTTCACAAGCAGTGAAGCAGGTCTGCATGTGCCTCTCTTTCTCTCCTCCTCTCTGTCTCCCCTCCTCTCTCCATTTCTCTCTGTCCTATCCAACAACAACAATAATAATAACTACAACAATAAAACAAGGGTAACACAAAGGAAGTAAATAAATATTAAAAAAAAAAAAAAAAGTAAATGACTGTGGCCCATGGGGTAGCACAGTGGGAAAAAGCATTGGATTTAAAAGCATGAAGTACTGAATCTGATCCCTGGCACTGCATGTGCCAGAGTGATGCTCTGGCTTCCCCCACACACACACACCCTTCTCTTATTAATAAACAAAATAAATCTTTTTTTAAAAGATGTTATAAAGGGCCAGAAAAATGTCTCAAGTGGATAGTGTGCTGCTTTGCCATGTGTGTGACTCAGGTTCAAGCCTGGCCCCACCTTATTGGAGAAAGCTACAATGCTGTGGGGGTCTATCTATCTAAAAACCTAGCCCCAGGGGGTCGGGTGGTGGCGCAGTGGGTTAAGCGCATGTGGCGCAAAGCGCAGGCGTAAGGATCCCGGTTCGAGCCCCCGGCTCCCCACCTGCAGGGGAGTCGCTTCACAGGCGGTGAAGCAGGTCTGCAGGTGTCTATCTTTCTCTCCCCTTCTCTGTCTTCCCCTCCTTTCTCCATTTCTCTCTGTCCTATCCAACAACGAATTGCGTCAACAAGGGCAATAATAATAACCACAACGAAGCTACAACAAGGGCAACAAAAGGGGGAAAAAAATGGCCTCCAGGAGCAGTGGATTCATGGTGCAGGAACCGAGCCCAGCAATAACCCTGGAGGAGGAAAATAAATAAATAAATAAAACCTAGCCCCAGAGGGCTAGTGGTTAAGCACATACATTACAGTGTACAAGCCCCTGGTCCCCACCTGCAGGGGGAAAGCTTCTTGAGTGATGAAGCAGGGCTGCAGGTGTTACTCTGTCTCTTTCCCTATCTCCCCCTCCCTTCTCAATTTATCTCAATAATTAGTAAAAACTAGCCCCAGAGATTATATATACACATACATACATAAACAAATTAATAAATAGCAAATGACTGGGGGGGGTGGATAACCAGCTGATAAGCACGGAAATTTCATGCCTGAAGCTCCTGGTTTGATTCCCAACCCACACACGAGAGTGGTGCTCTGGCTTATCTCTCTCATGTGAAATTATCTCTCATGGTCTGGGACAGTGGATAAAGCAGTGGATTCCCAAGCATGAGGTGTCGAGTTGAATCCCCAGCAGCACATATACCAGTGATGTCTGGTTCTTCCCCTCTCTTCCTATCTTTCTCATTAATAAATAAATTCTTTAAAAAAAAAGAAAGAAACTATATCTCATATATGGGGTAGCCTCTGGTGCTGTGGCATCTCTCCCTCTCTCTGTTGCTATATCAAAAAAAATGAAAAGGTCACCTTCAGTTTGGTACAGTTATGTATTTTCAAGGACCCAGTATCCAAAAAAAAAAAAAAAAAGTAATAATGAGGGAGTCGGGCTGTAGTGCAGCGGGCTAAGCGCAGGTGGCGCAAAGCACAAGGACCGACATAAGAATCCCGGTTCGAACCCTGGCTCCCCACCTGCAGGGGAGTCACTTCACAGGCGGTAAAGCAGGTCTGCAGGTGTCTATCTTTCTCTCCTCCTCTCTGTCTTCCCCTCCTCTCTCCATTTATCTCTGTTCTATCCAACAACAACAACAACAATAATAATAACTACAACAATAAAACAACAAGGGCAACAAAAGGGAATAAATAAATAAAATAAATATAAAAAAGATTTTAAAAAAAGTAATAATGAATAAACTAGGAATGAAAATTCTCTGAGAGAATTGCTGGTCACTCCAGCAATATAGAATGCCTTGGTTCTATCACTTCCATGCCTGCTGTCCCAAGAGAGCTTAACTGAAGAGCTCTTCTGCGGATGTCTACACCCACACCACACCACACACCACACCACTGCTCAACTCTGGTTTGTGGTGGTGATGTGGATTGAACCTGGGACCTTTGATGGCTCAGGCAAGAAAGTCTTTTTGTATAATCATTATGCTATCTCCCCAGCCCTCTTTTTCAAGTAAAAATTTTTTAAGTAAAAAATTTTAGATATCTGTAGTTTCGTGGGCAGGAGATAGATGACCAGGGACGCATGGCTGAGCTGGGAAGCAGTATCTCGTTTATTAATCAGATACATGGCCTTTTATGCATCTCTTCACCGGAAGTGGCAAGGGAAAGGAAATGACTAAGAGAGGGGGAGGAGCAAAAAAAGAGCTCAAGCAGAACATAGAAAGCTTCCATCTAACCAGTAGGGATTAAACCAATACCCTGCAGGCAGGGCGGGACCCAGGGAAAAGTGATTATGTAAATAGACCACATCATAAGTAATACAAGCGAACCTAATGTGATGATCAAAACAGAAGGTCTTATAGCAGAATTCAGAAGCATACCAACATATCAGTTTATCTATTAATGACAGAGAAAAAGAATTAGAGCATCACTCTGATATATGTGATGCTGGTGGTCAAACTGAGGACCGAGTATAACACATTACCCCCCCACACCTACGGACATCTAATCTTTGACAAAGGGGCCTAGACTATTAAATAGGGAAAGCAGAGTCTCTTCAACAAATGGTGCTGGAAACAATGGGTTGAAACATGCAGAAGAATGAAACTGAACCACTGTATTTCACCAAATACAAAAGTAAATTCCAAGTGGATCAAGGACTTGGATGTTAGACCACAAACTATCAGTTACTTAAGAGGAAAATATTGACAGAACTCTTTTCCGCATACATTTTAAAGACATCTTCAATGAAACAAATCCAATTACAAAGAAGACTAAGGCAAGTATAAACCTATGGGACTACCTCAAATTAAAAAGCTTCTTCACAGCAAAAGAAACCACTACCCAAACCAAGAGACCCCTCACAGAATGGGAGAAGATCTTTATATGCCATACATCAGACAAGAGTTTAATAACCAACATATATAAAGAGCTTGCCAGACTCAACAACAAGACAACAAATAACCCCATCCAAAAATGGGGGGAGGACATGGACAGAATATTCACCACGAAAGAGATCCAAAAGGCTGAGAAACACAGGGAAAAAATGCTCCAAGTCTCTGATTGTCAGAGAAATGCAAATCAAGACAACAATGAGATATCACTTCACTCCTGTGAGAATGTCAGACATCAGAAAAGGTAACAGCAGCAAATGCTGGAGAGGGTGTGGGGTCAAAGGAACCCTCCTACACTGCTGGTGGGAATGTAAATTGGTCCAACCTCTGTGGAGAACAGTCTGGAGAACTCTCAGAAGGCTAGAAATGGACCTACTCTATGGCCCTGCAATTCCTCTCCTGGGGATAGATCCTAAGGAACCCAACACATCCATCCAAAAAGACCTGTGTACACATATGTTCTTGGCAGCACAATTTGTAATAGCCAAAACCTGGAAGCAACCCAGGTGTCCAACAACAGGTGAGTGGCTGAGCAAGTTGTGGTCTATATACACAATGGAATACTACTCAGCTGTAAAAAATGGTGACTTCACCGTTATCTGCCGATCATGGATGGACCTTGAAAAAAATCACGTTGAGTGAAATAAGTCAGAAACAGAAGGATGAATATGGGATGATCTCACTCTCAGGCAGAAGTTGAAAAACAAGATTGGAAAAAAAAAAAAAGCACAAGTAGAACCTGAAATGGAATTGGTGTATCGCACCAAAGTAAAAGACTCTGGGGTGGGGAGAATAGTCCAAGAAGGATGACAGAGGACCTAGTGGGGGTTGTATTGTTATATGGAAAACTGGGATATGTTATCCATGTACAAACTATTGTATTTACTGTTGAACGTAAAACATTAATTCCCCAATAAAGAAATTTAAAAAAAGGAAGATTGTATTGTTAAATGGGAAACTGGGGAATGTTATACATGTATAAACTATTGTATTTACTGTTGAATGTAAAACATTAATTCCCCAATAAAGAAATAAATTTAAAAAAAAAGAATAACTAAATGGAAAACTGAAAAATGTTATGCATTTACAAACTATTGTATTTTACTGTTGACTGTAAACCATTAATCTCCCAATAAAGAAAATTTAAAAAAAAAAAAAGGAAAAGAAGGCAGAACCATAGAAAAAACAGTCAAATATATATAAGTTGAGATAATATGTATAAGTAGAAATAAAACTCAACCCGTATCTGTGACCTTGGGAAAACTGTTTCAATTTCCAATGGAAGGAATGGGAACACAGAACTCTGGTGGTGGGAACTGTTTGAAATTATATATACCTTTTGATCTTATGATTTTGTAAATCACTAATAAAAAATTTTAATAGCCAAAAATAAATAAATTAATTAAATAACACATTATCTACAGTGCCATCTCCTAGGCTGCTCCCCCACCCCCTCCTATTTCTGTCTTCACTAGGAAATCTTACAGTCCATTAGCAATTCTAAGAATTTACCCTGATCTATAATGTAAATTTATTTAACTCTGGGATATACCTTTAAATTCTTTTAACTACACAAAACATCTTGTTAGTTCCTGTTCCTAGATTTTAACTATATGTCTTACAGTCCCCCCACTGAGAAGAAAGGAAAAAAGAATGGAAGAAAATGCTTCAAGAGACTACCACATAACTTCAGCTGATGAAGAAACTCTCCAATGCATAATGACCAGCCGCATGGAACTGGAAGTCTTATAGGTACACGTAATATTTAAAAAAAAAAAAAAAAAAAAAAAAAGCAAACAGGATGAGGGGGAGGTGGCCTAATGGCTATGCAAAAAGTCTCTCATTCCTAAGGCTCCAAGATCCAATCCCCTGTAACACCATAAGCCAGAGCTCAGCGGGTCTTGGGGGGCGGGGGAAACATGGGGAGACAGAGAAAATAGAGGGGTTGGGTGGAGGTGCACCTGGTTGAGTGCACATGTCACAATGCAGAGGGATCCCGGTTCAAACCCCTTGTCCCCACCTGCAAAGGGGAATTAACAAGAGGTGCTCCAGGTATCTGTCTCTGTCTCTCTCTCTCTCCCCTCAATTTCTCTCTCTGTCCAGTAAATAAATAAATAGAATATTTTAACAAAAGAATGATAAAGTAGACTGGGGAGATAGCATTATGGTTATACAAAGAGGCTTTCATGCCTGCAGCTCTGAGGTCCCAAGTTTAATCCCCAGCACCACCATAAACCAGAGCTAAGCAGTGCTCTACTGTCTCTCTCATCCCCTCCTCTCTCTCATTAAGATAAGTAAACTTAAAACTTTCCTTCCTCTATTTTAGAATATAAAGTCAAATTAACTTGTTTCATATATGATAAAAAAGATTAATACTCAAGAGTTCTTTCTTACAAATTGGTTATATTAGGAGCTAGGGAGGTAGTATAGTGGTCAAGCAAAAACACTTTCATATCTGAGGCTCCAAGGTCCCAGGTTCAGTCCTCAGCACCAAGTCACAGCTGAGCAGTGCTCAAAAAATGAAACAAAGCAAACAACAGAAAAGAATTCACTAAAGGTTGAGGAGTCAGGTGGTAGTGCACCTGGTTGAACACACATGTTACAGTGCGCAAGGTCCCAGGTTCAAGCCCCCTGGTACCCACCTGCAGGGGGAAAGCTTCATGAGCGGTGAAGCAGGGCTGCAGGTATCTCTCTGTCTCTCTCCCTCACTGTCTTCCCCTCCCCTCTCAATTTCTGGCTGTCTCTAACCAATAAATAAATAAAGATAAATAAGAAAAAAAACACTTTTTTAAATTCACTAAAAGTAAAATAACAATTACCAAGAAACACTCCACAGGGTTATCTCACTGAGCCTGCAAGCCACCCTGCAGAAGTACTTGCCACAAACACTTTGCAAAAGGGAGACAAGATCTGGTAGTATATATAGTGTACCCCCCAACAGCCCCCCAGTATTTTGAGTGACTGAGCTTTACAGCAGAGATGACTGACCTTGAGAGCTAAGAGGCTTTCTCACAGCCCCCCTAGGGTGCAAAACTCAGAATATGCAAATCACCAGTGTGCATATCAAATCACGGCAACTCCACCCCACCTGGTGAAATAAATGCACCTGGAAAAAATAGTTCCAGAAGTTCCAAAAGGCATGTATCAAGTCTTATAAATCTCTAAGAAATGCACAAAGACCATCTTCACAGCACTGTTCATGACAAGAAAAACATAAAAGTGTGTGAACAAGGAAACAGTCTGTGGCACATGTGTGCCATGGACTACAATAAGGCTTTTTATACTGATCTGTCTCTAAGACACCATACATGGAAAGATCCAAAACTGAAGCCTTGACTCTATATGGGTATTTGGAGAGAAGTAGTCTTAAAATTGCCAACAGTGGCTTGTCTTTTATTGCAGAGGTCTTTTTTTTTTTTAATTTTTTTAATTTATTTTATTTTATTTTTACCAGAGCACTGATCAGCTCTGGTTTATGGTGGTGCAGGGGATTGAATCTGGGACTTGGAAGCCTCAGGCATGACAGTCTGTTTGAATAACCATTATGCTACCTACCCCTGTCCAGAGGTCTTTTACTGTTTTGCATCATTTGGATTTTTTTTTTTTTTACCCATCCTTTTTCACCAAAATATGAGAGCTGATTTAAGTTCTGTCACTGTTTACATGCGGAGCTTAGAATTTAACATTAATTAAGCGCACGTGGTGCAAAGCGCAAGGACAGGCAGAAGGATCCCGGTTCGAGCCCCCGGCTCCCCACCTGCAGGGGAGTCGCTTCACAAGCGGTGAAGCAGGACTGCAGGTGTCCCTCTCTCTCTCCCTCTCTGTCCTATCCAACAACGACATCAATAACAACTACAATAAAACAACAAGGGCAACAAAAGGAAATATTTTTAAAAGAATTTAACATTAAGAAATCTCTCCTCTTGAGATCTGCTACAGAACTAACTCGCTACCCTCACCACTGCCACCAGCACCGCGGAAGGAAAACCAAGTCCCCCAGCAGTTCCCGTCCCATCAACCATCACACCCCAAGAGTATCTCCTCCCGTCCTCAGGTGCAGCACCACAAACTTAACACCCTCCCATACTCCCGGCTCTCCAGCTACTGAAGTTCACCCTCATCTCTCCCTTCAGCTCTGCCTTCCAAAAAAGTAGCACACAGAAGTCATCTTATTCATCTCCCCCACCCCGCTTGCACCTCTAGGGTCTCCTATCCACCGAGGTCCCTCCAGCCCCCGCCCCAGTTTCCAGCCAGACCCTGCAGGATGCGGCACCCTCCTTGCTGCATCCCCTCATATGCACGAAGAGTGAGTGAGGTCTCCTCCCCACCCAGGGACTGCCCCCTAAGATCTGCGGTAAGGAGCTCCTGCACCCCTACCCGCGCACCCCTTCCCAGGCCAGAACTCCCCGCTGACCAGCGTCCTCCCCCCTTGAAGCCCCATCCGCGGTAGAATTGAGATTGAGGGCTCCCGTCCCCGAACCTCCGGCAGGCCTGGAAGCCAAACCCCCTATCCTCTTCCCAGCCGCCGCCCCCCCCCCCCCACTTTAAACAGCTTCGCCCAAGTCTCCTCCCACATCCGAGACCCCCGCCCAGTGGGAACCCCAGAGATTCCTCCAGGACAGGGCACCTCCGGGGTCCCAAGCTAGCCCCCCACACACACCCACACACACAAGCACTCTGAGCCCCAGACCCGCCCGGTCGGCTCACCCTCGCGGCAGCGCCGCCTCCAGATGGTGTCGGTGTGCAGGATGCGCCGGAACTTGGTGCAGACCTGGGCCAGGCTGGGGAGGTCGGTGCCGGGCAGCGAGGCGAAGATCTCCACCAGCAGCTCGGGCGGCAGCTCCAGCAGGGAGCAGCGCGGGGGCGGTGCGGGGCCCGCGCTCACGGCCCCGACGCCGACCCCGATCCCAGTCAGCGTCGCCGCGCCTGCCTCGATGAGCTCCTCCTCGGGGTCTGTGTCCGGCTCGCTGTCCGCCGCCGCCGTCTCGGCCGGGCCCCGGCGCTGCTGGCGCCGCCGGCATCCTCGCGCCGGGCCCACTCCGCAGAGCCGAGCGCAGACAGCCATGCTGGCCCCAACTGACCGCGACGACGCTGCGCATGCGCCTCCGCTCCGGACACGCCCCGTCGCCGGGACACGCCCCCGGGAATAGAGCCGCGGCCGGCCCCGCCCACCTGGAGGGAGCTACGAGGCCCCGCCCTCCCGGGAGCCCCACCTAGAGGTGAGGGACTTGTGGGTTTCTCCCTTGGCCAGGATGTAGAGCAAGGAACACCATCACCCACAGATATACTTTATTATTATTATCATCATCGTCGTCATCATCATCATCTTTATTATTATTGGGTAGACTGAGAAACACCTGCAACCCTGCTTCACCACTCGTCAAGCTTTCCCCTGTAGGTGTGGACAATGGGCTTCAACTTGGATCCTTGCTCACTGTCGTGTGTGTGATTAACCAGGTGCACCACTGCCTGGCCCCAAGATACACTACTTCTTATGGCCACACACATACACGCGGGCAAGACACAGAGTGCTGCCGGGTGTGAAGTTCGAACTCAGCACAGCCTGCTGCTGCACTAGCTGGGATCTTGAAGGTCGTCTCCAGGACACCCCCCCCTCGGACCCCTGGGAGGACAACCTTAAAGATGGTCCTGAGCACTCCTCCGAGGGACCCCGCAGGCATGCCCTCCAAAGGTGGCCCCCAGGACTGTCCAGATCACAAACACACACACATACACACACACACACACACACACACACACACACAAACCCTGTGAAAGCCCATAGGCTTGCCCCTTAACATGTTCCCAGGAACAACACCCTGACCCCCAGGATGATCCCGAGGACCACCAGCTAAAATGAACCCAAGAATCCCCAAAGACTGCCTAGAGGATTTTTTTTCCTTCAAGATTATCGCTGGGGCTTGGTGTCTGGCACTACGAATCCACTGCTCCCTGCGGCCTTTTTTTTTTTGTTCCCCCATTTTATTGCATATGACAGAGAGAAATTGATAAAGGATGGAGATAGAGAGGGAGAAGGGAGAAAGAAAGATAGAGGGGTCGGGTGATGGCACACCTGGTTAAGCCCTCACATTACAGTGTATAAGGGCCTGGGTTCAAGCACTCGGTCCCCACCTGCAGAGGGAAAGCTTGGCAGGGGGTGAAACAGGGCTGCATGTGTTTCTTTCTTTCTTTTTTTTTTTGAAGTGAAATGATTTTTTAATTTTTTATGTTTATTTATTTTCCCTTGTTTGTTGCCCTTGTTTTTCATTGTTGTAGTTATTGCTGTTGATGTCGTCGTTGTTAGATAGGACAGAGAGAAATGGAGAGAAGAGGGAAGACAGAGAGGGGGAGAGAAAGATAGACACCTGCAGACCTGCTTCACTGCCTGTGACTCCCCTGCAGGTGGGAAGTCGGGGGCTTGAACCTGGATCCTTAAGCCGGTCCTTGCGGTTTGTGCCACATGCGCTTACCCAGCTGCGCTACTGCCCGACTCCCGCTGCAGGTGTTTCTGTCTCTCTCCCTATCTCCCCCTTCCCTCTCAATTTCTGACTGTCTCTATCAAATAAATAAATAAAATTTAAAATATATTTAAATGACGGAAGCAAAGTCAGGCCTGCTGAATGGCACAGTCTTCAGCAGGCTAGGACTGACTGCAAAGTGGAAAGTCCTGGACTAAACTGAAGTTATTTATCCTCTTGTTTCCTATTACATTGATTATTTGAAGATTTATTGGCATACTGAAAATACACAGATATTACCTGAGGACAATAAAAATGGCAGAGGCAAGTCAGGCCTGCTGAATGGCACAGTCTTCAGCAGGTTAGGGCTAACTGCAAAGCGAGGAGTCCTAAGACTAAACTGAAGCTATTTTTCCTTACACTGATAATTTAAAGACTTGTTGACTATATTGGATACACACAAATATACCTGGGGACTATAAAAAAGAGATCCCCAGGGGAAGTGCATAGTGACAATAATTATAGCAGTGAGTGTAACAGGCTAAAAATGGCCTAGGAGCAGAAGCTGCTGTATCCATTGAAAGGCTTTCAGAAAAAGAGCTACTTATCACCACTACAGCTTCTCAATTAGCTGGACTCAGACCAAAAGCCAGAATTATGGGTGGCTTATAGTATAAGTGACTGTAGTCTTCACCTAGTTACTAAGAAGCCCTGTTGTTTTCCCTTACCTACAGACCCCCCTGGCCTTCCTTTATAGATATCTATGATGAATATAGAGGTTGTGTAGTTAAATAGCTATGTAAGGGTTAATGAATAAAAGTTAGTAAACTTTCATATAGGCAAAACTTAATGAACTCTCATACATTCAAAGATTAGCTAGAAGAGAGCCCTTATGGTGTATGCTTACTTTACAGCAGTAGATTTCTTTTTTTTTTTAATATTTGTTTATTTATTCCCTTTTGTTGCCTTTGTTTTATTGTTGTAGTTATTATTGATGTTGTTGTTGCATAGGACAGAGAGAAATGGAAAGAGGAGGAGAAGGCAGAGGGGGGGAGAGAAAGATAGACACCTTCAGACCTGCTTCACCGCTGCTGAAGTGACTCCCCTGCAGGTGGGGAGCCCGGGGCTTGAACCGGGATCCTTACACTGGTCCTTGTGCTTTGTGCCACTTGTGCTTAACCAGCTGGTGCTACTGTCCAACTCCCAGCAGTATATTTCTTTAGGTAGACAGTTTGCTAGATATTAAGAAAGTGTTATTTAGTTAGACCCATCCAAGAAGAGGTTAAAAAGAAAAGCTGTCAGACTGAGCTCCAGAAAATATATGCTAGCCAACCCAGACAGCTGAAACAAAGGGAATAATATTTGAGTTATCTTGGCCACACCAAGGCCACACAGATGGTCAATACATAAGAGAGGGTAGGCTGTCTCAAAAACTTTCAAGGAGAACATGTCTATAATGATAATAATGTCTGGAGTTATTTTTAGTGCTAATAAAAATCATCTTGCATGATGTCATGATGTATCCAGGTGAAAAGTGTTTAAATAAAAAAACCTCTGTAGACAGAGGGCAGAGGTGCCTCTCTCACGCATATGAAGCAGCTGATGTGTCTCTCACTTCATTTCTTCAACGCCAACTCCCCTCCCCTTCAGGACGTAGTAACTGTGATTGGGGCTAGCTCCCCGGATTTAAAAAGAGAGGAGAGGGGGGTCGGGCGGTGGCGCAGTGGGTTAAGCGCATGTGGCGCAAAGCGCAGGGACCGGCGTAAGGATCCCGGTTCGAGCCCCCGGCTCCCCACCTGCAGGGGAGTCGCTTCACAGGCGGTGAAGCAGGTCTGCAGGTGTCTATCTTTCTCTCCCCTTCTCTGTCTTCCCCTCCTCTCTCCATTTCTCTCTGTCCTATCCAACAACGAATTGCGTCAACAAGGGCAATAATAATAACCACAACGAAGCTACAACAAAGGCAACAAAAGGGGGGGAAAAAAAAAAAAAAGGGAGAGGAGAGAAGGATAGACAGCTGCAGACCTGCTTTGTCATTATTGAAGCTTCACCTCCTCCCCTCCCCCACCCGGAAGGTGGAAAGCTGGAGCTCAAACCCAGATCCTGGCACAGGTCTACTACTATGTGTGCTTAACTGGAAGCACCGCCGCCCTCTCCCAAGGACCCTATCTTCATACACACCAGATGACAGTGACACAAAGAACCCCCTCACCCCCACACCAGGGTGATCTCCAGGACCCACACCCCACACCCTAGGACAGCTCCGGAAATGTGGCTGGCGCACTGCCTGAAAGTTTGGAACCCCAAGATCCTGTGTATTCATTGTGTGCAACACCAAACAGGGTCGGACAATGGTCTTTTCTCTCTTTGAACAGTGCCTAATAACCAGAGACTACAGTTCTCTGCTCACCTGCTCACCCCTCACCCATGGAGGAAGACCCATCTCCCCAGTCTGTGACCTTAATCAACTGACCCCTACCTCCTTGTCCTGAAAAGCTATCCTCCTTAGGGAAGATGGTCCCTGTATAGTAATGCCATTACATTGTTATACCGTAAACATTTGTTTCCTTTTATACTAGATGACTCTCCTGTCACCTGACATATGTGCCAAACATATCGTGTAATCAATAAATTTACTGACTGAATATTGCAAGAAAAATTTTAAAAAGGAAATAAAAATGAGGACAGAATAACCTGTTGAGAAAAAAAAGAACAAATAAGTAAACTTATTAAAAAAAAAAAAAAAAAAAAGACAAGGAACATGAGCCAAAAAGATTGAGAAGACAGGAAGATTATTACCTGCCTGACCCAAGGTAGGAAGTATCTCAGCAAGCAGAAGAGCATCTACTAATAAAATAAATATTTACAGAATGCCTGACCAGCTCATGTGCTGTGGGTGTGGACTCATAGACTCTGAAGCATGCTGCTTGTCACTTATGTTTGTTTTGTTTATATTATATTAAATTTGCCAAATAAATCAGCCTGAGTTCACTATCTTTCTTGGAATGACTATATAAATCTCAAAAGTCAGAAAATAATCTGGTCTGGTTCTGTGAGGAGGCAGCTCAAACTTTCTGACTCTATGAAGAAATAGGGGTAGTAGGACCTGAAACCTGATATTCATCAGTCCTAGAGATATAAGAGCAAGCATTTGCAACATCCAAGCTCCGGTGCTTAGAATACTAAGTTAAAATGGACAGGTTAAGGTAAATAAATGGCCCGACTTAATTGCTTCAATGCATAGATGCCATTGAGTCAGGAGACATAACCTCAAGGTGTCACTATGTCATAGAATTCCTAACATATTTGTTGTAATCTCTCCTCACATAAATACGGTGGATAAAATCTCCATATTAGCTCCCCGGTCTTGAAGCAGTTCTTTCAAAGAAATATAAGAACTGTTCCCCAGTTCCTGGACAAAAGTGCTACATTTAATTTTCTTCATTTTGTTTTGTTTTACTAAAGCATTGCCTAATTCTGGCTAGTAGGGGACAAGGTAGAAGCTGGGACTTCAAAGGCTCAGGAATGAAGTCTTTCACATAACCATCAAGCCCCTGACTCCCATCTGCAGGAGGAAAGCTTCATGAGTGGTGAAGCAGGGCTGCAGGTATCTCTCTGTCTCTCTCCCTCTCTATTTCCTTCTCCCCTCTTGATTTCTCTCTTTTTCCAATAATAATTAAAAAATAAAATATATAAAATATTTATTTTATTTTATTTGTATTGCCTCCAGGGTTATCCCTGGGACTACGCCATGAATCCAATGTTCCCAGTGGCTTTTTATTTATTTATTTATTTTTATTTGCTAGAACAAAGAGAAATTGAAAAGGGGGAGAGAGAGAGAGCAGGAGACAGCTGCAGCATTATCTCAGTGCTTGTGAAGGCTTCTCTCTGCAGGTGGACACAGGTGGCTTGAATCCAGATCCTTTCGTGAACATATATATATATGTTTTCTCCCCAGAACACTCCTCAGCTCTGCTTATGGTGGTGCAGCAGATTGAATTTGGGAATTTTGGTGACTCAAGCATGAAAATCTTAACAACCATCATGTTATCTCCTCAACCCTTAATAGATTCCTGTTTTTTTCTTAATTTATAATTATTTTTAAAAGATTTGATTTATGAGTGGGGGTATAGCATAATGGTTATGCAAAAGATGACTGAGACTCTCAAGTCCCAGGTTCAATCCCCCACACCACCATAAGCCAGAGCTGAGCAATGCTCTGATATATATATATATATATATATATATATATATATATATATATATATAATATGAGGGAGTCAGAGCATTACTTAGGTACACGTGATGCCAGGGATAGAACTCATGACCTTGAAAGTCAGGCAGTAGCACAGCGGGTTAAGGGCATGTGGCACAAAGCCTAAGAACCGGTGTAAGGATCCTGGTTCAAGCCCCAGGCTCCCCACCTACAGGGAAGTCACTTCACAAGCGGTTAAGCAGGTCAGCAGGTGTCTATCTTCCTCTCCCCCTCTCTGTCTTCCCCTCCTCTCTCCATTTCTCTCTGTCCTATCCAACAATAACAACAACAATAATCACTACAACAATAAAAAAAGAAACAAGGGCAACAAAAGGGAACAAATAAATAAATATTTTTTAAAAATTGGGGCAGCATGGAATGTTCCTACTCATGACCACAGAATGTGAGTTCAGATCTAGAGGGATGCAGAGGTAACATAGGCTCCTAAGCTAATTATGGGACCCAGATCACATCAAATTGATGGGGTTTACAGTCAACAATAATTATACCCCTTTCCCATATCTAGGAGCTACTCTCTTCCCTGATCCAGCTTTCTGGTCCTTTTCCCAGCCATGACATCATCTCCCCAGACAATAACTTGGATCCACTGGCATATCACATTTCAGGCTCATGGGCAAAAAGAAAAAGGAAAAAAAAAAAAACTAGTATAGCCACAGGCCCTCTGGAATATAACTAAAATATGCCTACTAGCTATCTACAAAATGGAGGACCCCCCCCCCCAACTCTTCATCTGCACTATTCCATCCGTTAGGTCCATGATTGGTCAGCAATTTGTTTGGCTTTGTACGTTAATTCTCTTGTCAACCACCAGGTTCCAGATGCTAGCATAATGCCGACCAGACTTCCCTGGACAGACAACCCCACCAATGCGTCCTGGAGCTCTGCTTCCCCAGAGCCCTTCCCCACTAGGCAAAGAGAGAAACTGGCTAGGAGTATGGATTGACCTGTCAACACCCATGTTCAGCAGGGAAGCAATTACAGAAGCCAGACCTTCAAACTTCTGCATCCCACAATGACCTTGGGTCCATACTCCCAGAGGGTTAAAGAATAGGAAAGCTATCAGAGGAGGGGATGGGATATGGAGCTTTGGTGGTGGGAACTGTGCGAAGCTGTACCTCTCTTATCCTATGGTTTAGTCAATGTTTCCTTTTTATAAATAAAAAATTTTAAAAAAGAACTCAGGACCTCGTGCTTGAGAATTTACCTCCTGGACCATTATTATTTTAAATATTTATTCTTATTTACGTATGAGAGAGAGGAGGAGGAAAGGGAGGGCAGGGGAGGAGAGACTAAAAAATAGAGAACCAGAGCATCCTTCTGGCATATGTGGTGCCAGGGAGTGAATTTACCACATGCTCGAGAGCCCAGTGGCTTATCCACTGTGCCATTCCCCGAGCCACAATGAGAGACTGTAGCTCTCTTCATTAAAGAGCCCCCTCCCCCTGCCCCTGCTTGAAGAATCAGGAACATCTTCAGTTAGTGGTCTCCAGCCAGATGTGCTGGGGGTTTCTGGTTCTTTGGTATTTGTGACAAATAGAGGAAGACAACCCAGTTCGTCCTTCCTTCCTCCCACCCTTCTTTGTTTCCTTCCTTCCTTTCACCCTTTCACTAGAGCACTGAGCTTTAACGACAAGCCGTGGCTCCTGGCGGTGTGGGAGATTGAACCTGGGTCCTTTGGAGCCTCAGGCATGAGATTTTGCAGAGCCATTATGCTATCTCTCCAGCTCTGTTATTTAGTTTAGAATGAAATACAGAGAGCATGAGAAAGGGAGAGGAGATGGACAGACAGAAAGGAGATGCACCACTCCACTTGGATGCAACTCAGGCATCCAAGTTCGACATCCTCGAGGAAACACTCACGAAAGACATGTCTCCGATATCTGATTACTGTAAAAAATGGCGACTAATCCCTAGCACTGCAAAAACGGTATCATCTGTTTTCCATCTACACCATGCCTCGGCCTCACGTGAGCTTAATGTGCAGCTTGGCGATACGAGAATCTGGCATGAAGCCCAGCCAGTCTATCTTGGCGTTACTCTCAATCGCACTCTGTCATTTCACGAACATCTCATCTGCAGCAAAGGTGGGCGCGAGGAATAACATCATTGCAAGACTGGCCAGCTCCTCATGGGGCACGAGCACTTCCACACTGCGATCATCATCTCTGGCATTATGCTATTCCACTGCAGAATACTGTGCCCCAGTATGGTTCCGTAGCCCCCATGTCCACCTGGTCAATTCCAAATTATATTCCTCCAGGAGGATAATTTCTGGAACCATCCGTTCCACCCTGGTTCCATGGCTGCCAGTTCTTAACAACATCGTCCTGCCAGATATTCGTCGGGATGCGGCATCATCTAAGTTCATTTCCCACGTCTACGCTCGACCGGACCTGCCAATATACGCGGATATCTTCGCCCACCCTGTCCAACGCTTGACGTCTCGTCACCCAATCTTGTCCCCTACGCCTACACTGAACTTCTCTGTTCCAGACTCTTGGAAACAGAGTTGGCAGTCAGCTGAGGTAAAGAACAAACAACTCATCACAGACCCCTGCAAGCATCAACCCGGCTTTGACCTAGCACGTTATGATTGGGCCCTCCTCAATCGCTATCGAACAGGCCATGGCCGGTGCGCTGCTATGTTCCATCGCTGGGGAGCCAGAGACGACCCGAACTGCCCCTGTGGCTCCAGACAGACTATGACCCACATAGTCAACGACTGCCACCTCTCCAGATTCAAAGGAGGTCTCGAAACTTTACATCAGGCTCAACCTGACGCTGTTGACTGGCTACGAAAGAAGGGCAAACGCTAGAAGAAGAAGAACCACTCCACCTTCCATTGAGTTCCCCCAGGCCACCCAGATGCTCTTTAAGGCTCAGCTCAGCTGTCCTCTCCTGCAGGAAGCCCTTCCTGACTGCCAGTCCAGGTCAGGTACCTCTCGAGCAGGGAGGCCAGCCGAGAGACACCCCAAAAGCCTGGAGGGTTCTTAGGTGGATGCAGGCATCCTTCATTCTCTACTTCTTGATCTGTATGGTGATTGGATATTTGGAGCGCTAGCTACCTAGGGCAACTCTCTACCACTTAAGGGATGACTCCTTTTGGCCTCTGGCCACAGGTTTTTCTTCTTCAAATTCCACTGATGGGTGCTTCTCGCCACAGGTTTTGCTGCTAATTCCAATGGAGTGTGGTAAAGCCAGGGGCCCCTGGGTCCCATGAGGGGCGTTTTTTTTCTGTGGACAATTCTATTTTTACTAGGCCTACTACTTGGAACTGGATATGAAAAGATTAACAAACATACTTTATTTCCCTCAGAGGAGTTTAAAGCTTACTAAAATGTAGAAAATGACTGTTAAATTTCCATATTTATTTATTTATTTTGCCTCCAGGATTATCACAGGGGCTTCATGTCAGCAGGATAAATCTAGTGTCCCTGGAATTTTTTTCCATTTTTAAAATATTTTTAAAGAATTTATTTATTTATGAGAAGGATAGGAGGAGAGAGAGGGAGAGAGAAAGAACCAGACATCACTCTGGTACATGTGCTGCCAGGGATTGAACTCAGGACCTCATGCTTGAGAATCCAATGCTTCATCCACTGTGCCACCTCCCGGACCACAATCTTTTCCCTTTTTTTTTTTTTAAATTATTTATTTCCTTTTTGTTGCCCTTGTTTTTTTCTTTTTATTGTTGTAGTTATTATTGCTGTTGGTATTGTCGTTGTTGGAGATGACAGAGAGAAGTGGAGAGAAGAGGGAAAGACAGAGAGGGGGAGAGAAAAATAGACACCTGCAGACCTGCTTCACCGCTTGTGAAGTGACTCCCCTGCACGTGGGGAGCTGGGGGCTCAAACCGGGATCCTTATTGCCAGTCCTTGTGCTTTGTGACACGTGAGCTTAACCCGCTGCGCTACCACCCAACTCCTAATTTTTTCCCTTTTTATCTCACTTTTATTCAGTAGGAAAGAGAAGTCTAGAGGGGGAGGGGAGATAGAAAGTGCAAGAGACAGACACCTGCAGTATTTCCTTCACTACTTGTGAAGCTTTCTCCCGGCAGGTAGTTAGTGGGGGCTTGTGCATGGTAATGTGTGCACTTAACTTGGTGCACCACCACCCAGCCCCAAAACTTCCATCTTTAGAAGAATGGCTAAATTGTGCTATATGCCCAGAGCCATATAGTCTTTAAAGAGACAGAGAATTATTTGTCTATTATAATGTGAGAGACCAAGATTAGAGGACTGTTCATCTCTGGTTTATGGTGCCAGGGATTGAGCTTGGGGCCTTGGGGTTTAACATAACACTGTGCTCTAACAAGGTGAGCCCCATAATTTTATATCCTTGACAGAAGGAATATTAGAGGCTATGTACAATAACCTATCCAAAGATGGCAAGGGGGCTGGAAAGATATCTCAGCAGTTGAACATAGGACTTGGATGTTTGAGGTCATAGGTTTTACCATCATATGCTAAGAAGTAAGTAGTACTCCTGTAAAATGGTTGGAGAGCTGGCTTAGTGTTTAGAGCTTTGAACTTAAAGTCATGAAATCCAGATTTCAGTTTCTGGCACCATATGTGCCAGAGTGATGCCTCTGTGTGTGTGTGTTTCCTCTCTCATTAATAAATCATTTTCAAAAAGTATTTTAAAAGACTTTGTGTAGAACTGATAACTATCCCACCTGGCACTCTGAAAGCTTTTGAACACATTTATAATATCATTTAAAAATATTTATTTATCCTATGGTTTTGTTAATTTATCCTTTCTTAAATAAAAAAAATATTTATTTTCCCTTTGTTGTTTTTTTAATGATATATTTTTTAACTTTTTATTTTATTTTATTTTATTTATTTATTCCCTTTTGTTGCCCTTGTTGTTTTATTGTTGTAGTTATTATTGTTGTTGTCGTTGGATAGGACAGAGAGAAATGGAGAGAGGAGGGGAAGACAGAGAGGAGGAGAGAAAGATAGACACCTGCAGACCTGCTTCACCGCCTTCACCGTGAAGCGACTCCCCTGCAGGTGGGGAGCCGGGGTTAGAACCGGGATCCTTATGCCGGTCCTTGTGCTTTGCGCCACCTGCGCTTAACCCGCGGCGCTACAGCCCGACTCCCACCTTTGTTGTTTTTTATTGTTGTTGTAGTTATTGTTTTTGTTACTGATGTCATCATTGTTAGATAGGACAGAGAGAAATGGAGAGAGGAGGGGAAGACAGAGAGGGGGAGAGAAAGATAGACACCTGCAGACCTGATTCACCGACTTTTAAGCGACTCCCCTACAGGTGGGGAGCTGGGGGCTCCAACCTGGAGCCTTATGCCGGTCCTTGTACTTTGCGCCACATGCGCTTAACCCACTGCTCTACCGCCCGATTCCCACATTTATAATATCTTATATAAAACTGCAGCTTCACAGAAAATGAGCATGTATTCACATTAAAATGAAGGAAAACCACATAGTACAAATCGTATGTGTGAACATTATTTGGAGACAGCAACGGACTCTTCCTGATAAAGTGATAACATCAAAGAAAATAAGTAGAACACAGAGAAGGGCTCTTTTTTTTTTTCAGGTAGTTGCCTCAAAAGTCACTGAAAATAATATTTCTTGAACTTCAGGAAACCATATCTTTTTTTTTTTTTTTTAAGAAAGGATTAATTAACAAAACCATAGGGTAGGAGGGGTACAACTCCACACAATTCCCACCGCCCAATCTCCATATCCCACCCCCTCCCCCGATAGCTTTCCCATTCTCTAGCCTTCTGGGAGCATGGACCCAGGGTCATTGTGGGTTGCAGAAGGTGGAAGGTCTGGCTTCTGTAATTGCTTCCCCGCTGAACATGGGCGTTGACTGGTCGGTCCATACTCCCAGTCTGCCTCTCTCTTTCCCTAGTAGGGTGGGTCTCTGGGGAAGCGGAGCTCCAGGACACATTGGTGGGGTCTTCAGTCCAGGGAAGTCTGGCCGGCATCCTGATGACACCTGGAACCTGGATCTTTTTTTTTTTTTTTTTTTTAAGATTTTATTTATTAGAAAGACAGGAGGAGAGAGAAAGAACCAGATATCACTCTGGCACATGTGCTGCCAGGGATCCAACTCAGGACCTCACGCTTGAGAGTCCAAAGCGTTAGCACTGCGCCACCTCCCGGACCACAAAACCATGTTATCTTTAACTTCAAGAAGCATGTTATCTTTATTCATGCTGGTTCTAAGAATCCAGGTTTGGAAAATGGAATCTTGCTAGCTGCTGGGAAGAAACAGTCAAGGTGATAAAAAATGGAAACAGTAGTAGTTGGGTGGTAGTGCAGCGTGTTAAGTGCACGTGGTGGGTTGCGCAAGGACCTAGGTAAGGATCCCAGTTCGAGCCCCCTCAATCCCCACTTGCGGGGGAGTCGCTTCGCAGGCGGTAAAGCAGGTCTCCAGGTGTCTTTCTCTCTCCCTCTCTCTCTTTTTAAAATAATGATAATGACTTTTTAAAAATTTTATATTTATTTATTCCCTTTTGTTGCCCTTGTTTTATTGTTATAGTTATTATTGTTGTCATTGATGTCGTCGTTGTCAGATAGGACAGAGAGAAATGGAGAGAGGAGGGGAAGACAGAAAAAGGGAGAGAAAGATAAGACACCTGCAGACCTGCTTCACCGCCTGTGAAGAGACCTCCCTGCAGGTGGGGAGCTGGGGGCTCAAACTGGGATCCTTATGCCGGTCCTTGCGCTTTGCGCCACCTGAGCTTAACCCGCTGAGCTACTGCCTGACTACCCTCTCTCTCCCTCTCTTGTCTTCCCCTCCTCTCTCCATTTCTCTCTGTCGTATCCAACAACAACGGCATCAATAACAACAATAATAACTACAACAGTAAAACAACAAGGGCAACAAAAGGGAATAAATAAATATTTTTCTAAATGGAAACAGGGTACCAAAGCTAACCTAGCGGTTCATGGTTTAAAATGTGTCCCTTGTAGTCTTATATATGGGCAAGAGCTGGAAAAACAGCCATCCTTCTGAATTAGTTTAGAATTTAGCAAGTGGTGGCCGGGTGGTAGCGCAGTGGGTTAAGCGCACATGGCGCAAAGTGCAAAGACCGGCGTAAGAATCCCGGTTCAGGGAGTCGATGTAGCGCAGCGGGTTAAGCGCAGGTGGCGCAAAGCGCAAGGACCGGCATAAGGATCCCTGTTTGAACCCCGGCTCCCCACCTGCAGGGGAGTCGCTTCACAGGCGGTGAAGCAGGTCTGCAGGTGTCTATCTTTCTCTCCTCCTCTCTGTCTTCCCCTCCTCTCTCCATTTCTCTCTGTCCTACCCAACAACGACTACAACAATAAAACAACAAGGGCAACAAAAGGGAATAAATAAATAAAATAAATTTAAAAAAAAAGAATCCCCGTTCGAGCCCCCAGCTCCCCACCTACAGGGGGGGTAGCTTCACAAGCGGTGAAACAGATCTGCAGGTGTCTATCTTTCTCTACCCCTCTCTGTCTTCCCGTCTGTCCTCTCTCGATTTCTCTCTGTGCTATCCAACAAAGACAGCAATAACAACAATAAACAAGGACAACAAAAGGAAAAAAAATAGCCTCCAGGAGCAGTGGATTCATAGTGTAGTCACCGAGCCCCAGCAATAACCCTGGAGGCAAAAATAAAATAAAATAAAAATTTAGCAAGTTCCAACTGGGGAGATAGCATAGTGGCTATGCATCAGGCTCTAGGAGTTCTCCAGCACCATAAACCAGAACTGAGCAGTGATCTTGTAAAAAACAAACAAAATAAAATAGAATTGAGCAAGTAAATAAAACACTGATGAAACCTTGGCCTTAGTTCAAGTGTCATATGCATTATTTCAGCAACAACTGTAGTTTTTTGAGTGGTTTCTTACGGTTTTTCCTCTGTGCACTCGTTTGCTGATTACAAAGACAGTCTTCCTAAGAGAAGAACACAGACTGCTTTCTCTCAGTCTGACTCCAACTTTGAGGACCCAGGGAAGAAGCTTTCAAAGCTTGTAACCTGTTGCGAATCAATGTCAAAATCCTCCTGACCACCCTTTCTGAGAATAGCTCAGACGAACTCTTGAGCAATACTTGTTTGTTTACTTGTTCTAAAGAGCAGAGAGATGACACGCCACTGATTGGACAGCGGGCCAATTGGAGCCCGGATAACAAGAAGGGTGTAACTTGTCCAATCAAAAAGAGAAGAGATGGGACAGACCAACCCAGTCAGAGGAGCTGGGCAGATTGTCGGTGTGACATGCTCTCCATATTGAGTGTGGCAAGAAAAAAAAAAAAAAAACCTTAATGTGTTTTGTAGTCTAGGTTAATGTCGCACACTTCGTTTGACAGATTCTTAGCTGGGCAGCATGGCTTATAATAGTATCACAGCACTAGTATTGGGACCTCATATTCCTTTCCCACCCTCTCTCATATTCCACTTTTATCACTTACATTAGTTTCTTTACCATTTGGGCACTTCCTGTCATGAATAGAGTAAGAATTACTAAAAAGTGGCACTGCTTGGCTTTTTCGAGTGAATCATTGGAACTTTAAAAACACCATGAGATTGCTGGAGAAAACACCAAATAAATTAAAATGAAAGATCTGTGGTCCGGGAGGTGGCGCAGTGGTAAAGCTTTGGGCTCTCAAGCATGAGGTCCCGAGTTGGATCCCAGGCAGCACATGTGCTAGAGTGATGTCTGGTTCTTTCTCTCTCCTCCTATCTTTCTGATAAAGGAAAAAAAAAAAAAAAAAGAAAGAAAGATGTATTCATTCTTTTCTACTACATGGGGGTTATTTCAAGAATGGTAACTATTAATCATTTGAATACAAGTGGACTTTGCTGAAATTGAGGTTAATTTAACTCATGTACAATGTTAATTTCCTTTTTATTTTATTTTGTTTTGTTTTAATTTTTTTACTTTTTATACTAGAGCACTGCTCAGCTCAGGTTTATGGTGGAGGGGGATTGAATCTGGAACTTTGGAGCCTCAGGCCTGAGAGTCTGTTTGCATAACCATTATGCTATCTACCCCCAGCCAACAATGCTAATTTTCTGCTTTGGGACTGGGGAGGTAGCCTAATGGTTATGCAAAAATAATCTGAGCCACCAAAGGTCACAAGTTTAACCTCTAGCACCACCATAAGCCAGAGTTGAGCGGTGCTTTGGTTAAAATAATAATAATAATAAATTTAAAATAGCCTCTTTGACTATTTTTTAAAGACTCATTTATTAATGAGAGAGCCAGAATATCACTCCAGCACATGCTATATAAAAGGTCAAATTTGGGACCTCATACTTGAGAGTCCAACACTTTATTCATTTCAAACCACCACTTTGAGTACATTTTACTAGAGTAAGCATCAGTTAAACTTCCATTTTGGACAGCAAAGGAAGTGGTGCAGTGAATAAATCATTTGACTCTCAAGTATGAGGTCTGAGTTAGAGCTCCAGCATTGCTCGTACAAGAGTGATGCTCTGGTCCTCTCTCTTTCTCTTTCTATCTATCTCTTTCCCTCTCACTCTCTTTCTCTAAAAAAAAAAAAAACTTAAAAAATAAATAAAGGGGAGCTTAGGTGGTGAGGTACCCAGTTGAGTGCATGTTACCATGAGCAAAGACCAGGATTTGCGCACCTGCTTCCCCCCACCTTCAGAAGCAGTGAAGTAGACCTGCAGGTGTTTCTCTGTCTCTCTCCCTATCTCCCCTCTCAATTTCTCTCTATCCTATCATCTGAAAATAGAAAGGAAAAAAATGGCATTTGAGAGTAGTGGATTCATAGCGTTGGCATGGAGTCCCAGTGACAGCCTTGGTGACAATAAAATAAATACACAAACTTCCATTTTGTGATGAAAAGATGACATTATGGTTACGTAAAAGATATATATTTTTTCAAGGGCAAGGAAAACAGATCACTTGGATGGGAAGCTGTTTTGCCATGTTAGAGAAATCAGCACATACATTACAGTGCTCAGGGACCCGGGTTCAAGCCTCTGGTCCCCACCTGCAGGGGGAAAGCTTCACGAATGGTAAAACAAGGCTGCAGGTCTCTGTCTCTCTTTCTCTCCCTCTCTCAAGATTATTTATTTATTTATTTATTTATTAATGAGAAAGATAGGAGAGAGAAAAACAACCAGACATCACTCCGGTATATGTGCTGCTAGGGATTGAACTCAGGACCTCATGCTTGAGTCTAGTGCTTTATGCACTGCTCCATCTCCCAGACCATGCTCTATCTCTCCATCTCTATCATCCATTTTCCCTCTCAGTTTTCGGCTGTCTCTATCCAATAAACAAATAAAGATATTTTAAAAATTAAAAAACAAAACCTCTTTAGAAAGAGGGGGGCAGGTGGTGGTGCACCTAGTTGAGTTAATTTATAGAGTTAATAAATAATTTATTTAAATTATTTATTTAAATTGGTCCAACCTCTGTGGAGAACAGTCTGGAGAACTCTCAGAAGGCTAGAAATGGACCTACCCTATGACCCTGCAATTCCCCTCCTGGGGATATATCCTAAGGAACCCAACACATCCATCCAAAAAGAGCTGTGTACACATATGTTCTTGGCAGCACAATTTGTAATAGCCAAAACCTGGAAGCAACCCAGGTGTCCAACAACAGATGAGTGGCTGAGCAAGTTGTGGTATATATACACAATGGAATACTACTCAGTTGTAAAAAATGGTGACTTCACTGTTTTCAGCCGATCTTGGATGGACCTTGAAAAAATCATGTTGAGCGAAATAAGTCAGAAAATGAAGGATGAATATGGGATGATCTCACTCTCAGGCCGAAGTTGAAAAACAAGATTAGAAAAGAAAACACAAGTCGAACCTGAAATGGAATTGGAGTATTACACCAAAGTAAAAGACTCTGGGGTGGGTGGGTGGATGGGGAGAATACAGGTCCATGAAAGATGCTGAATGACATAGTGGGGGTTGTATTGTTAAATAGGAATCTGGGGAATGTTATGCATGTACAAACTATTGTATTTACTGTTGAATGTAAAACATTAATTCCCCAATAAAGAAATAAATTATTTTTAAAAAATCAGTTTTCAATTGCACATGAAACATTCTCAATGATTCATCATATGTTGGAACACAAAGACAAATAAAAAAAAAGAAGGGGGGGCAGGTGGTGGTGCACCCAGTTGAGTGCACCTTTTTCTATTTTTTAATTAAAATTTTTTTATATTTATTTATTTATTTTTGTTGCCCTGGTTGTTTTATTGTTGTAGTTATTATTGATGTCGTTGTTGGCTAGGACAGAGAGAAATGGAGAGAGGAGGGGAAGACAGAGGGGGGAGAGAAAGACAGACACCTGCAGACCTGCTTCACTGCCTGTGAAGCGACTCCCCTACAGGTGGGGAGCCTGGGGCTCCAACCCGGATCCTTACTCGGGTCCTTGTGCTTTGCACCACATGCGCTTAACCCGCAGCCTACCACCTGACTCCCAATTTTTTATAAATTAATTAATTAATGTCTCCAGGGTTATTATTGGGGCTCGATGCCTGCACTACAAATCCACTGCTCCTGGAGGCTATCTTTTTCCCTTTTGTTGCCCATTGTTTTTGTTATTATTATTGTTGTTGTCATCATTTTTGGATATGACAGAAAGAAATGGAGACAGGAGCGGAAGACAGAGAGGGAGGGGGAGAGAAAGACACCTGCAGACCTGCTTCACCACCTGTGAAGCAACCCCCCTGCAGGTGGGGAGCCGGGGGCTCAAACTGGGATCCTTTTAATTTAATTTTATTTTTATTGTTGGATAGAGACAGAGAGAAATTGAGAGTGGTGGGGGAAATAGGGAGAGATAGAGAGACACCTGCAGCACTGCCTCACCACTTGTGAAGCTTCTCCCCTGTGGGTGGGCACTGGGGGCTTGAACCTGCTTCCATGAGCAATGTCCTATGTTCATTTAACCAGGTGTGCCACCACATGCCCTCTAAATGGGGATCCTTACGCCGCTCCTTGCACTTTGCACCATGTGCGCTTAACTCACTGTGCTACCACCCGACCCCCGAGTGCACATTATAATGCACAAGGACATGGGTTCGACCCCCCCCCCCCCCCCCCCCCCGGCACAGTACCCACCTACGGGGGGGGGGGAAAGTTTCACAAGTGGTGAAGCAGTGTTGCAGGTGTCTTTCTGTCTCTCTTCCTATCATCCCCTCCCCCTTTCTGGCTGTCTTTATCCAATAAATAAATAAAAGGTTTAAAAAAATTTATAAAGGGGGTTGGGCGGTAATGCAGCGAGTTAAGCGCAGGTGGCGCAAAGCGCAAGGACCGGCATAAGGATCCCGGTTCGAACCCCCGGCTCCCCACCTGCAGGGGTGTCGCTTCACAGGCGGTGAAGCAGGTCTGCAGGTGTCTGTCTTCCTCTCCCTTTTTCTATCTTCCCCTCTCCTCTCAGTTTCTCTCTGTCCTATTCAACAACGAACGACATCAACAACAACAATAATAACCACAACAAGGCTACAACAAGGGCAACAAAAGGGGGGAAAATGGCCTCCAGTAGCAGTGGATTCATGGTGCAGGCACTGAGCCCAGTAATAACCCTGGAGGCAAAAAAAAAAAAATATATATATATATATATATATACATATATAATTTAAAAAAGAGAAAGACAGAGAGAAATCCATGTTCGAGCCCAGTCCTGACTACACTGAAGGAAGTTTCATTGTTGTCATCACTTTTACTCACTTTCTCTAGCTCTGTGTCTTCCTCTCTAAAAAAAAAGGGGGGGCAGGTGGTAGTGCAGTGGGTTAAGCAGAGGTGGCTTGAAGCGCAAGGAGCCGAGCAGGGATCCAGGTTACAGGTTACAGCCCCGGCTCCCCACCTGCAGGGGGATCGCTTCACAAAAGGTGAAGCAGGTCTGCAGGTGTCTTTATCTCCCCCTTTATGTTTTCCCCTTCTCTCTCCATTTCTCTCTGTCCTATCCAACAACAATGAAAGCAACAACAGCAACAATAATAATAATGATGACAGATAACAATGGCAACAAAAGGGAAAACAATAGCCTCCAGGAGCAGTGGATCTGTACAGGTACTGAGCCACAGAAATAACCCTGGAGGCAAAAAATTAATTAATTAATTAATTAATTAATTTTTAAAAAGAAGGCTTTCATACCTGAGTTTCCAAAGTCCCAAGTCCAATTCCATGCATAACCATAAGCCAGAGCTGCACAGTACTTTGGCTTAAAAAAGTAAGTAATAATAATATTAAACTTTCATCTTGGGGGCACATGAAATTGTCAGACACCATTGCACCTTTTTTTTTTTTGCCTTCCGGGTATTGGCGGGATTCAAGAACAAACACCTCATCACAGACCCCTGCAAGTGTCAACCCGGCTTTGACCTAGCACGTTATGATTGGGCCCTCCTCAATCGCTATCGAACAGGCCATGGCCGGTGCGCCACTATGTTCCATCGCTGGGGATCCAGAGATGACCCGAACTGCCCCTGCGGCTACAGACAGACTATGACCCACATAGTCAACGACTGCCACCTCTCCAGATTCAAAGGAGGTCTCGAAACTTGACATCAGGCTCAACCTGACGCTGTTGACTGGCTACGGAAGAAGGGCAAACGCTAGAAGAAGAAGTGCTGGCACTAAGAACCCTCTGCTCCTAGCAACCATCCCCAGCCCCCATGTTATTGGATAGGACAGAGAGAAATTTTAAGAGAAAGGGAGATAGGGAGAGAGTGGTCTGGGAGGTGGTGCAGTGAAGTGGATAAAGCACTGGACTCTCAAGCACGAGGTCCCAAGTTCAATCCTGCAGCACATGTACTAGAGTGATGTCTGGTTCTTTCTTTCTCTCCTCCTATCTTTCTCTTGAATAATATAAAATCTTTGGTGGTCGGGTGGTAGCGCAGCGGGTTAAGTGCACGTGGCACGAAGCACAAGGACCAGCGGAAGGATCCAGGTTGGAGACCGCAGCTCCCCTCCTGCAGGGGAGTCACTTCACAGGCAGTGAAGCAGGTCTGCAGGCGTCTTTCTCCCTCTTCTGCTTTCCCCTCCTCTCTCCATTTCTCTCTGTCCTATCCAACAATGACAACAATAATAACTACAACAATAAAACAACAAGGCAACAATGCGGACTCTCTCAAAAGCCTAGACCAAGTAGATCAGAAGCAACCAATAGCATAGCTATATACAAGATACTGGGTACTGTACAGCAAACCCTAACAAAAGGACTTTTCAAAGTTAACCCAATTACCAAATAATGTGATGATAACATTAACTATCGATTGTCTTTTTGAACCCTAAGACAGCAGGAACCTCACATCTCCACTATAAAGCTTCTACTTCCCCCAGTCCTGGAACCCTTGGATAGGGCCCACTTTCTCGTAAGCCTCTCCCAATCCATATCAAATAATATTGCATCTGCCGATCACAACCTAACCAACACAACAATTGCCACCTCAACATGCTTCACTTCAGACTGTGTCCAGAGACTTCACGTGTGGAATGACAGCCCTTCAGCTTCATTACTTGGGTGAGACCTTTCCTTTCATAGTATACTCTAATTCCATCTCAGGTGGTTCACTTTCTAACAAAGTCCCATAACCTAGATATACACCAGTTTCTGTGAGAGAGAGCATATGTTCACATGTATCCGTAAACTACTGCAAAATATATACCTGAAAGCAGAAGTACACTAGAGTTTGCAGTGAGTACCCCCCTAACACTTCCTCTCCACTATTCCAAGCTTTGGGTCCATGATTGCTCAACAATTTGTTTGGCTTCGTATGTTAACTCTCTTTTTCAGTCACCAGGTCCAGATGTCATCAGGATGCCGGCCAGGCTTCCCTATACTGAAGACCCCACAAATGTGTCCTGGAGCTCCACTTCCCCAGAGACCCACTCTACTAGGGAAAGAGAGAGGCAGACTGGGAGTATGGACCGACCAGTCAATGCCCATGTTCAGAGGGGAAGCAATTACAGAAGCCAGACCTTCTACCTTCTGCAACCCACAATGACCCTGGGTCCATGCTCCCAGAGGGATAGAGAATGGGAAAGCTATCGGGGAGGGGGTGGGATATGGAGATTGGGTGGTGGGAATTGTGTGGAATTGTACCCCTCCTACCCTATGGTTTTGTTAATTAATACTTTCTTAAATTAAAAAAAAGGGAAAATAAATAATAAAAATAAATAAATAAATGAAAGCTTTAAAAAAAGAGAGAAAAACCTGCTTTGCCACTTATGAAGTGGCCCCGCGCAGGTGGGGAGCTGGGGGTTCAAACCCGGATCCTTACACTTAGTACTATGTGCACTTAACTGGGTGTACCACCACCCGATCCCCTCCATTGCACATGTTTTAAAATTACAGTAAGTCATATTTGTATATCAATATAATTAAAAAAAAACTATGCAATCTATTTAGTGTTTATATAAAAATGCTATTTTTACACGAAGATTATGCTTGTGAGACAGCTTTACACACCATCTCTTAGGATGACTTTCTGAGAAACGTAGAAATAGATAGATTTAGATCAAATAAGCAGGATCTGGGTGGTGGTGCACATGTTACAATGTGCAAGGACCTGAGTTGAAGCCCCCAGTCTCCAACTGCAGGGGGAAAGCTTTGCCAGTGGTGAAGCAGTACTGTAGGTGTCTCTCTTTCTCTCTCCCTATCTCCCCCTACCCTCTCGATTTCTGGCTATCTCTATCCAATAAATAAAGATAAAAATAAAAAAATAATAATCAACTAATTAAAAAATAGATACAAATAAGCATTCAAGGTTGGTGTCGAACTCCAAGAGTCTGAGAAGTGAACCTCAATAGTTTAAAATCACAAAGCATAATCCCCTCCTAAAGCTAGTACATCTCTTGAGGCTAATCTCTAGGCACTAACTCCAGGGCCTGTGGTAATTTGATAAAGCTTTATGAATGCCTGAGGGACTGGGAAAATATGAAACTTTTGTCCCTCCCCCACTTCCATATGCCAGATATTGATTTTTCCCTCTTTCTGAATTTGAAACAGTTGCCCAGCAAGAGAACAAAGAGCCCATTTCTTACAGAATAGCAATTAAGCCAGGAAAGCATTCACCAGTCAATACTTAAAAAATACAGAATGAAAAGCAACACACAAAAAAAAGAAAAGCAACAGAAAGCCACACTCTCTTAAGATTTCAAAACTGATAATTCTGTGTTTGGCATTAGGTAAGTACATAATAAGCACTTAGTGAGCTCCCCCACCCCAAGTCTTCACAGAAGAAATCCAAAACAACCAACATAGTACTTTTGGAGCTTAAAAGCTTCCTTTGGAACTTCAGAAGCCAGAACATTTAAATGTTCTCCTCTATGAACAGTTTATGATTAGAGATTTCCCTTCTTTTTTGTCTTTACCATTCTAGGCTGACTTTTTCAGAGAGAAATAGAGGGAGAGAGGGAGAACTCCCCAACACCTAAATTTTCATTTGTGTTTTGAAGGGGGAAGAGATGTACAACCTGGTTGGTAATCATGGCAAAGCAGGTATCCCCCTAGCTGAACTATCTTGTCAGTCATTGACCAGAGGTTGATTTCGTTCCTTCCTTTCTTTTTAAAAAATTACTTGGATAGAGAAAGAAATTGAGAGGGGCGGGGGTGGTGGGGGAGAAAGAGAGAGAGAGAGAGAGAGAGAGAGAGAGAGGTACAGCACTGTTTCACAGCTTCTGAAGCTTTCTTCTGGCAGGTAGGGACCAGGGGCTTGAACCTGGATCCCTGTGCACTGTAATGTGTGCGCTCAACCAGATGTGCCACTGCCCCGCCCCAGCTCCTCTTATTATTTTCTTTTTTCCAGAGCACTGCTCAGCTCTGGATTATGGTGGTATTGAGGATTGAGCCTGGGGTCTTAGGTGCCTCAATCATGAAGGGCTTTCTGCATAACCACTGTGCTATCTCCCTAGCCCAGTGAGAGATTTTCAAGGGAAAGAAAACATGGGTCATAAAGTGATATGTGAAGTGAAAATTATACAGGTTCAACCCCTAGCACCACCATAAACCAGAGCTAAGCAGTGCTCTGGTCTTTCCCCAATATCTATCTATCTATCTGTATCTTGTGTATTAAAATAAATATTTTTAAAAAGGGGGTTGATATGTGGCAAACTCTGTTAAGCACATAGTATACTAAGCCCACGTAGTCCTAAACACAAGGACCTGTGCAAGGATCTGGGTTCAGAACCCCACTTCCCACCTTCAGCAGGGACGCTACAAGAGCAGTGAAGCAGGTCTGCAGGTGTCTTTTTCTCTCCCTTTCTCTCCCCTCTCAATTTTTCTCTGTCCTATCCAATAAAATGAAAAAAAAGGCTGCCAGGGACAGTGGGTTCATACTGCCAGCACCAAGCCCCAGTGATAACCTTGGAGGCAGAAAAAAAAATCTTTTAAAAAATAAAAGAAAAATATACACCTTTGGAAATGTGGTAGGGAAAAAAAGCTATATCTAACAGAACTGTGCTGGTAAGAAATATTTGTGGGCAGAGGGTAGATAGCATAATGGTTATGCAAAAAGACTCTCATGCCTGAGGCTCCTTAAGTCCCAGGTTCAACCCCTGCACCATCATAAGCCAGAGCTGAACAGTGCTCTGGTTAAAAAATAAAAATAAAATAAAATAAAAAGAGAAATATTTGTATAAGTACGCTTCTTCCCTTCCCCCTTATTCTTCTTTATCATTAAAAAATATTTTTGTTTTACTTTAGTGAGAAAGAGTAACTACATGGGAAAGATACGCACACAGAGGAGACCAGAACACCGCTTGCTCATTTCCGGCATCTAGTTGTGCTGGGGATTGAACCTGGGACCTCAGAGCCTCAGGTTTGAAAGACTTTTGTATAACCATACTGCTGTCTCCCCAGCCCTCCCCATCCTTCTCTATAAACAGAAATCTCAGCTATGTTAAAACTACTTTGAGAAATATATATGAATGTTTGTGTAATGTCTATGAGCACAATCCACCAGCTGTACAAGACTACTAAATTAAAAAAGTGGGAAAGGCTGTAAATAAGGGTAGATCAGGGAGTATTTCAATGTTTTGGGTCTTAAAAAAAAAGTCAAGCGTTGCTTAGCACATGTGAGATGGGCAGTGTCAGCACTGGCCGCAGTGACCCATCTGACCTACATCCTGTGTGTGGGGGGTCTCATCTGGCCAAGCGCTTGGGATTTAAAAGTGCTGCAGCCATTTTAACAGAGTATGAGGTTGAGAATAAGAGAAAAGAAAAATGTAATTTATTTAAGGTTGAAAACTGGGCAAATGCCATGAATCACTGTAAATGCCCTGGACCTGAGCCTGCAGCGTCCCCGTTCGCTTATGGCTCCTGCAAGTCACCAGGACGGTCTGTCCAGAGGCATCTGTCCAGCACGGAGGCCCGAAGAAATAGCAATTATCCCGGGCAGTCCTCGGCTGAACTCTACAAAGCCCGAAGCGACCCGGTTGCGGCTCCGCAGGGGTTTGAGGAGTGTGAGCCAGAGGTCACCCGGGGGCAGGCTCCGAGGGCAAGACGTGGGGTGCGGATTCACGACAGCGGCCGAGCTTGCA
Source organism: Erinaceus europaeus (assembly GCF_950295315.1). Classification (NCBI taxonomy): domain Eukaryota; kingdom Metazoa; phylum Chordata; class Mammalia; order Eulipotyphla; family Erinaceidae; genus Erinaceus; species Erinaceus europaeus. The sequence goes on along the minus strand of NC_080163.1, from coordinate 119,583,802 downwards.
GGGCGAGGAGGCGCGTTCTCAAACAGAGCACAGTTCCATCTACACTCGGGGGATGTCCAAGGAAGCCAAGGAGCTCGCCTCCCAGCAGACTCCCTCGCCTCAATCAGCCCGGAAGGCCCTTCCGCGTGTCCCTTCTTCTTCTAGCATTTGCCTGATGGAGATACACATCCTAAACGTTCTTGCCCCAATCCCGGCTGCAGGCAGTCCATGCCGAGGCTCCTCGCCCTCGCCGAGCATGCGCACGGCTCGCTCTCTACTGCGCACGCGCCCCGGCTCCGCCTCGCCCTCATAGTGCACGAGTACTGGCTTCCGCCACGCCCGCCATGGCGGAGAAGGCAGCAGGTTATGGCTCCGCCCCCCCAGTGACGCGCGCGGGTCACCTGATCAGGCTGCGGGCTGAAGAGACACAAGGGAAGTCGCCGTCGCCAGAACCAGGTCTGTCGTGGTCGCAGTCGCCGTCTGGAGCTTTCGCACCGTCTCCCCGCTTCGCCGGCCTCCCTCGCCATGCCGTCGGAGAAGACTTTCAAGCAGCGTCGCACCTTCGGTGGGTGCCTTGATGGCGGACCGGGGACCGAGGGACGGGCTGAGGGTCTGCGGGGTTGTGGGCCAGGGTTGGGGGGGGGGGACAGGGGCTGCGGGCCGAGAGCCTGAGTCCGCGGCAAGGCCGCACGGGGCGGGAAGGTTCGGGGCCGAGGTGCTTGAGAGCTGAGGCCCAGAGACCCCGGGGGAGCGGGGGGCAGCGGGCGGCCGTGTCCTGGGACCAAGGGCGGCAGAGGGGGACGGCGGCCAGCGGGGTCTCGACGTCCGCACCTGAGATTTGGGGGTGGGGGGGCCCTCTGGATTACCTCTCATGCTGGGGGCTGGTGGTGCAGGTGAACCTCGGTCCTGCCGCTCCGTTGGCTATTGCACCCCTCCTTCAGCCCGCCACCCCCCAGCGTAAAATGCGGGCCCGGGAGTACCGAGTGTGGCGATGCGGGGAGGTCGGGCCCTGGAAGTGGCGCCCGAGGATGCCAGTGAGTCACTCTCAGGTGAGCGGCCCCCAAGGTGGCTTGTGTCTGTGTGAGGCAGCGAGCACCCCCAGAGCTTTGTTCCTCACTGCGGGTGCTGTTGACTCTTCCGCAGGCGGGGGGGGGGGGGGAGATAAAGATCACCTCACCCGCGCCGGTGAGAAGCTGGGAATTGATGGGTCACAACTTCAGGACAGTACTGCCCCCTCCCCCAACTCCAGCCTCAAGAGACCTGAAACAGGAAGAGATGACCTCTTTCCTGAAGGGAATTTATCTACGACCGCGGTGTGGCCTGTGTGCGATTGGGAGTAGGCGGGTGTTGGGACAGTTGTGCTTGTTTATAAACACTGGCCATAAGTAGGAAGTGCCGGGTGAATTGCCCCTGGGGTAATCCTCTTTAGGATCTTAAGCAGTGCTGCGGAGTGAGTCTTCCTCGTCTCTTTTCCTAGAATATTGAAAGACCTGACATGTATTTAGGCTTGGACATTGTTTATTTTTTAAACTGTTATTTATTTATTTTTTTAACCAGAGCACTGCTCAGCTCTGGCTTTTGGCTTTCTGGCAGGGGATTGAACCTTGGACTTAACGGAGCCTCAGGCATGAGAGTCTGTTTGCATAACCATTATGCTATCTACCCCCTGCCCAATTTTTTTTAGACTACTATTATTATTATTTTTACCAGAGCACTCCTCAGCTCTGGCTTGTGGTGCAGGGAATTGAACCTGGGACTTGACGAGCCTCAGGCCTGCGTCTGTTTGCATGACAATTATGCTATCTACCCCCGCCCTAAACTATTCTTATTAATTATTTGAGATAAAGGCAGAGAAAGTGAAAGAGACCACATAGCCATCAGTGCTGTGGATGCTAGATTTGAACCTGGGCCTCATGCGTGGTAAAGCAGCACACTATCCTAGTGACCTGTCTCACTGGGCGGGACATACTTTGTGTAGGTCCCATTAAGTACCAAGAGAGATTCATGGGTCTGAGGCATTCTCTAGAGGAAATGCATGTTGGCTATCTTTTCAAATCAGCCTCTTGAGGCAGTTCGTGTGATTGCGAAGCAGGGCTTAGTCTAGGCATTGTTTGTTAGAAACTTTGCTGTTGAGTGACCCTGGTGAACTCTTACTGTTCAGTCTTTTGTACAGCCGTCAGGGCAGCGTCCGAAGCAGTTTTGTTGTTGTATCTGGCTTCTGTCCTTACAGCTTCACTTTTGAAAAAAGTTAACTGGGGACATTTGAGTAGGAAACTTGCCCATTTTCTCAGAAGTGAAAGTATACTTTCCTTTTGCTTAGGGTATTTTTAGGTATTCTGGAAGAATCTCTGAAGAAGAGGAAGAGTAAGTGGTAAGAGTAGGAAACCTGGGGCAGGGGGTAGATAGCATAATGGTTATGCAAAGAGACTCTCATGCCAGAGGCTCCAAAGTCTCAGGTTCAATCCTCTGCACCACCAGTCAGAGCTGAGCAGTACTCTGGTAAAAAATAATAGTAATTAAAAAAAAAGTAGGAAAACTGAGACTTAATAGTCATTTTGCAGAAAAGTGACTTACTTGCCTTTCCTTGCTTCAGTTTATGATAGTAATCTTGGTTATCAAGACTGTTTTCAGAGATTTATAGCAGAGTAAATGAGAGAATGGAGAATTGTCTTGAACTTAAGACTGGCCCCAGTTAGCTTCATCAGAAAATAGTTCAGGTGAATTTAACATTGTCTAACTCTTCTGCTGTGCTTTGCCAGGAATGGAGCTTGGGCTCATCCCCAAATAACCCTTCCCCTTTTGAAGCTGAAGAAGCTGGGTGGGGCTCAGAGGGTGAAAATTATGGTCCACCTAGTGGCAGAGGCTGGGTTTGTAATATACCTTTAACCTTCTGACATGGTTCTTCTACTTCTCGTTGTCAGTGTTATAAACTGAATCAGGATTCTTGAATCAAATCACATAGTGTATCCTTGTGGATGTTTTTGGGAACTTTTTTGAATTTCAGAAATTATATTCCAGCAACTATCTTCAGACTGAGGATGGTAAACTTAGGTCAGACCCCTTAGCCCCCTGTCTCTACCTCCTCATACTCTATTTTTTTTTTTTTTTTTTTTTTACCAGAGCACTGCTCAGCTCTGGTTTATGGTGGTGCAGGGGAATTGAACCTCAGGCTTTGGAGCCTCAGACATTAGTTTTTTTAGCATAACCATTATGCTATCTACCCTCCCCTCCAGTTTTTATTAATGAGAAAGATGAGAGGAAAGAGAGAACCAGAGTACCTCCAGTGATTAAACTCGGGTCCTCATGTTTGAGAATCCAGTTTTTTCCACTATGCCAGATCCCAGACCATTCTTCATTTCTTCCTTAAATTTACTCATTAATTTCTGACAAAGACGAGTGAGAACAAGAGCATGACTGGCACATATCATGCTGCAGACTGAAATTGGGACCTCATGCCCAGTAGTCAGTGCTTATTCACTGTGCTACCTCACAGCTGCCACACCATATCATTTTTCTTTAATTTCTTTATTGGGAATTAATGTTTTACAGTCAACAGTAAATACAATAGTTTGTACATGCATAACATTTCTCAGTTTTCCACATAACAATACAACCCCCACTGGGTCCTCTCATTCTTTTCCAGGACCTGTACTCACCCCCACCCCCCAGAGTCTTTTACGTTGGTGCAATACACCAACTGCAGTTCAGGTTCTACTTGTGTTTTCTGATCTTGTTTTTCAACTTCTGCCTGTAAATGAGATCATCCCATATTCATTTTTTTTTATTATTGGATAAAGACAGAAATGGAGAGGGGAGAGGGAGATAGAGAGAGGGAAAGAGGCAGAGAGATACCTGCAGCCCTGCTTCACCACTTGTGAAGCTTTCTCCGTGCAGGTGAGGACCAGGTGTTAGAACCCAAGTCCTTGTGCACTGTAATGTAATGTGTTCGCTTAACCAGGTGCACCACTGCCTGGCCCCCACACCTTATCATTTAAAAAACTTGATGTAATAAGTAAAAGTTGTATTAAAGAGTGTGGCTTACCATAAGTTTCTGTCAATTTATAATGCAAAATTCAGAACAATTGATAGGCAGTAGAAGTCCTTTGTAATGCCACATAGGTTTTGCAGTTTTTCTGCAAAATGCCAGTTTTTCTGATTATATCTCATTACAAACCTGGGATCTCAACCCCTTGAAACTGGGAATTCTGCTTTGCTGTCATTGCATGTTTTTCTTTTTCTTTTTTTAAGTTGTCTTTGGTACCAACCTTTGGTACAAAGTGGTAGTGTTTGGTTTCTGTGAATTCTGGGAAAGGTATCTTTACTGCTTTGCTATATTTAAGCATAGGTGAATTCAGATATGAAGCCACCTGTAAAAATACAGGGAAGTAGGTGCATTTTAAGCCTAACTCTTAGTAATGTTTATATGTCTCTTCCTTTCTTTGCAGAACAAAGAGTAGAAGATGTTCGACTTATTCGAGAGCAGCACCCCACCAAAATCCCGGTAGGTAGTCTCCTACCCTTGCATTCAAGTCATTGATAGTTATAGAAGAGGATGCTGGTGTTTTGTTTTTTTCTTTATTTATAAAAAGGAAACCCTGACAAAACCATCGGATAAGAGGGGTACAACTCCACGCAGTTCCTATCACCAGAACTCCGTATTCCACCCCTTCCCTGATAGCTTTTTTAAAAAATATTTTTATATTTATTCCCTTTTGCTGCCCTTACTATTTTATTGTTGTAGTCATTGTTGGATAGAATAGAGAGAAATGGAGAGAGGAAGGGAAGACAGGGGGAGAGAAAGGCACCTGCAGACCTGCTCCACCGATTGTGAAGCGACTCCCCTGCAGGTGGGGAGCTGGGGGCTTGAACTGGGACCCTTACCCCGGTCCTTGTGCTTTGTGCCACGTGCACTTAACCCACTTCTCTATCGCCTGACTCCTTAGCTTTCCTATTCTTTAACCCTCTGGGAGTATGGACCCAGGGTCATAGTGGGATGCAGAAGGTGGAAGGTTTGGCTTCTCTAATTGCTTCCCTGCTGAATATGGGCATTGACAGGTCAATCCATACTCCCAGCCTGCTTCTCTCTTTCCCTAGTGGGGCAGGGATCTTGGGGAATCAGCTCCAGTACACACTGCTGGGGTTGTCTGTCGAGGGATTTTTTTTTTTTTTAAAGAGCTTCAGGCATGATTCTGTTTGCATAACCATTATGCTATCTACCCTCTGCCCAAGGATGCTGTTTATTTAAGTAAAATTTTAGTAAATTCTGTTTTCAGGTAAGCGAATTGTGTCAGTTTTACGACGAGATTTGAGATAGCTTGATAGTTAAAAAAAAAATCTGAAGACATTCTTCTTTTGAGTCTGAGTTTACTGCCTTAATGTTACACTCTTCACAAGTCTTTCTCCCCACACCCCCCTCATTATTTTGTGGAATAAATGGTGTGTGTGTGTGTGTGTGTGTGTGTGTGTGTGTGTGTGTGTGTGAGTGAAATTGGGAATAAGTATTTTATTCTTGGAATTAGTTAAAAAAAAAACAAGCACTGCTTTGGGGGGAGATAAAATGTTGAAAGAAAGTTTCTTTGAAGGAGAGATTGAATATTGAGAGGCCTTGGGTGCTAATTGTTGTGCCCATCCACCAGTATCCTCTGCCCCACGTCCTTTAGTGGTGAACCTTAAGTAGATTTATGCTAAATAAGGTACTGTGTCCAGAAAGAAATCACCAAAAGGAACATTCTTCAGTTTTAGCCAGAAGCAGAATCAATAATAAAGTTTACTAAGTGTTCTTGAACTAGCTATAGCAAACCCATCAATAAAATGGGAAAGGAACTCATCCCATGGATATTGGACAGAGTTACAAAGTTTTAGGTATATGGTGGTGAGGATTCATAGATCACTTAGAAATTTCACTGCTGGGAGTCGGAAGGGGGTAGCACAGTGGGTTAAGCGCATATGGGTTAAGCCCCCGACTCCCCACCTGCAGGGGAGTCACTTTACAAGCAGGTCTGCAGGTGTCTATCTTTATCTCCCCCTCTGTCTTCGCCTCCTCTCTCCATTTCTCTCTGTCCTATCCAACAACGATGACAATAATAACTACTACAACAATAAAAAACAACAAGGGCAACAAAAGGGAAAATAAGTATGTAAATATAAAAAAAATAAAAAGAAATTTCACTGCTGTGGTCTGCGAGGTGGCTTGGATAAGGCATTGGACTCTCAAGCATGAGGTCCTGAGTTCAATCCCCAGCAGCACATGTACCATAGTGATGTTTGGTTCTTTCTTTCTTCTATCATTTCTCATGAATGAATGAATAAATAAAATCTTTTCTTTCAATAAGGGCAACAAAAGGGGGAGAAAATGGCCTCCAGGAGCGGTGGATTCATGGTGCAGGCACCAAGCCCAGCAATAACCCTGGAGGGAAAAAAAAAATCTTTTCTTTAATTTTTTTAAATATTTATTTATTTATTTATTCCCTTTTGTTGTCCTTGTTTTATTGTTGTAGTTATTGATGTTGTTGTTGTTAGATAGGACAGAGAGAAATGGAGAGAGGAGGGGAAGACAGAGGGGGAGAGAAAGATAGACACCTGCAGACCTGCTTTACCGCCTGTGAAACGACTCCCCTGCAGGTGGGGAGCTTGGGGCTCGAACCAGGATCCTTACACGGTCCTTGCACTTTGCGTCATGTGTGCTTAACCTGCTGCGCTACCGCCTGACTCCCAATAAATAAAATCTTAACAAAAAAGAAATTTCACTGCTATAATATAGATGCTTGCATGTGTTTAGTTTTTTTTTTTCCAGAGTACTGCTCAGCTCTGGCTGATGGTGATACAGGGGATTGAACCTGGGACTTTGGGGCCTCTGGCATGATAGTCTTTTTGCATAACCATTATGCTATCTACCCCTGCCTGCTTTTACAGTTTTTGATTATTTAAGTTTAGAGCTCTAGGCACTGTATATCTCCTGAGCTGTTGCTTAATTTGTTTTTGACTAAGACTGCTCAGCTCTAGCTTAGGGCTGTGCCAGGGATTGAATCTGGGTCCCCCAAAATTTAGGCAGTGAAGGAGGTCTGTTGTGTAAACTGATATGCTATCTCCCCAGCCTGTGTTTGGCTTTCTAGTTGGCTATTTCATACCATTCTAAGGGGGAAACAATAAGGACCTGTGGGTTTAACCAGAATATGCACAAGTAGAATAAAGCAGAGGATCACAGTCATAGGATTGCTCACTGCAGTATGATGCTGTTTATATAGGATTGATTGGAAATTTCATAAATTTTTCTCAGTTGGGGCCAGTATATGGCCATGGTAAGCTTTCTGGCAAATTTTCTTAATTTTTTAAAAAATACTTTGTTTTTGGGTACAGACAGAAGTCGAGAGGGAAGGGGAAATGGAGAGGGAGAAAGAGAAACAACTGCAACATTGCTTCACGACTTGGTGAAGCTTCCCACCATGTAAATAGGGACTGTGCATGCTACTGGGTACACTGCCTCCTCACCCTGAAACTTCCTTACTTTTAAGGTATTTCTTTAGTTTGGAGCACCAACTATGCTTGCTAGCAGACACTACCCATTAGAAACAAATAGCTCAACATTCTGCCAAGATTTATCCCCTGGCCTCTTTTTACTATCCTTTCTCTGCAGCTATGGAGGTGGCCTAATAGTAGTTCCCTTGGTTTGCAAGTGAGGTCCTGAGTTCCATCCCTAGCACAACATGCCAGAGTGATGGCTCTGGTGTGTTCGTTCTCTCTCTTTCTCTCTCTTGTTACTAAATCTTTAAAGGATATGGTCTCTGAGGTCAGCTCACACAGTAGAGTTCACACTTCATTATGTGATTTGAGCCCCCAGCACCTCATGGGAACACTGATACTATAGGTGCTTTTTTCTGTCTGTCTCTCTCTGTGTCTATCTTCAATAAAAACTAGGACAGGAGCTGGGGGAGGAGGGGGTCTGCTAGGAGTTGTAGAATCACACAGATGGGAAGCACTGGCATGAAAAAAAAAATCCTGCTAGAAAGTTTCAGGTCTTTTCCTTTCTCTGTTTGGTTGAAAGCAGACTCATGTACTCGTGATACTCTGAACATTACAGAAGCCAGAGCCAAGCTTTGAGTGCCCTGGTTTGGGGGTGGGGTGGGGAGAATATACCTGACTCTACCTCTGTTCACTCTGGCACCACTGTTCCCTGTAAGGTGGCAGATAACATTTATTTTATAAGATCTTATTTATGTCTTAATTATGGCAGTAGGTATAATGTTTATTTTGTTAAAGAGAGAGAACCAGAAATAAGTGATAACTGGGAATAGCACTTAAGACATCATCCTTTAAAATTTTTTATTTACGGGAGTCAGGCGGTAGGTAGCACAGCGGGTTAAGTGCGGGTGGTGCAAAGCACAAGGACCGGCCTCAGGATCCCGGTTCGAGTCCCCAGCTCCCTACCTGCAGGGGAGTCACTTCACAAGCGGTGAAGCAGGTCTGCAGGTGTCTATCTTTCTCTCCCCTTCTCTGTCTTCCCCTCTTCTCCATTTCCCTCTGTCCTACCCAACAATTACGACAATAATAACTACAACAATGAAACAACAAGGGTAACAAAAGGGAATAAATAAATAAATATATATATATTTAAATAATTTTTATTTACTAATGAAAGAAGGGGGATGGGAAAGAAAGAACAGGAACATCACTGGCACATGCAGTGCTAGAGCTCAGACTGGCCCTTGTGCTTGAGAGTCAGTCCAAGGCTTTACCTACTACATCCCCTCCTGGTCCACAGCTGCAATGTAGCTGCATCCTAGAGACATTTCTCTATTTAACATGAAGAAATCCTAAAGAAATAGTTGACAAGAACATGATTAGCTTATTTTAGAGACTAACTTGATGCAGGAAGACTTGAAGGTGAGCTGGAAAGATAGCTCTTGGTATTTCTTTTTTAAAAAAGTATTTATTCCCTTTTTTTTTTGTCCTTGTTTTTTATTTTGTAGTTATTGTTATTGATGCCATCCTTGTTAAATAGGACAGAGAGATGGAGAGAGGAGGGGAAGACAGAAAGGGAGAAAGATAGACACCTACAGACCTGCTTCACTGCTTGTGAAGCGACTCCCTTGCAGGTGGGGAGCCCAGGGCTTGAACCGGGATCCTCATGCCAATCCTTGTGCTTTGCGCCACATGCACTTAACTCACTGCACTACCATCTGAAAAAAAGAGAAGACATCTGAGAAAGAGAAAACAAAACAAAAAATACTCACCTTTCTGTAGGCCACTGCTTAGATCTTTTGTATACCCCATTTTGTCAGAAGTGAAGTCTGAACAGGTGTGTAAGTCTGAACAGGATAACTGTGAGGAAACTGACAGATGTGCTATTTTAAACCTTATTTTGGCTCATGCCAATTACAGCATAGCAAATATGTACTTTCTACTGTTGGTGGCTAATTTTTCAATTCCATTTCTGGCTTCTTTTCTAGGTGATAATAGAACGATACAAGGGTGAGAAGCAGCTTCCTGTCTTGGATAAAACCAAATTCCTTGTACCTGATCATGTCAACATGAGTGAACTCATCAAGATAATTAGGTACTAGGCACTTTTTAAATTTTTGCAGTCAGGTGTATGTGTGGCTTCATCACTCTTGGGCCACTTTTTTATTCAGATAGACAAACGGGTGGGTGATGGATGGAGTGGGAAGGGGAAAGAGGGACACCATAGCATTGGGCCTTCCCCAGGTGCCATGTAGTACAGGGGATTGGCTCTGGTTCACAAGTATGGCTAGACCAATGTCCTATCCAGTAGGCTATCTGGCCTTTAATCACCTTATCACCTGTTCTTTTTAACATTGGATAACTTCTCTTCTTCTTTCTTCTCCTTCTCCTTCTCCTTCTCCTTCTCCTTCTTCTTCTTCTTCTTCTTCTTCTTCTTCTTCTTCTTCTTCTTCTTCTTCTTCCTTTTTTGTTTTTGCCTCCAGGGCTATTGTTGGGACTAGGGTGCCTGCACTGTGAATCCACTGCTCTTGGAGGCTATTTTTTCCCTTTTGTTGCCCTTGCTGTTTATCACTGTTATTGTTGTCGTTGTTGGATAGGATAGAGAGAGATGGGGAAGATGGGGGGACGGGGACGACGGGCACCTGCTTCACCACCTGTGAAGTGACTCCCCTGCAGGTGGGGAGCCAGGGGCTTGAATCAGGATCCTTACGCCGGTTTTTGTGCTTGGTGCCATGGGTGTTTAACCCGATGCACTACCCACCCGGCCCCGTTGTTTTTTTTAATTGCCACCAGTGTTGTTGCTGGGGCTCAGTGCTGGCAGTACAAATCTACCACTCCCAGTGGCCATATTTCCCCCCTTTCTGTTTTGTTTGATAGGGACAGAGAGAAATTGAGAAGGGAGGAGGAGACAGAGGGAGAGAGAAAAATAGACACCTGTACATCTTCTTCACTGCTTGTGAAGTGCCCCTCTGTGGGTGGGTAACGGGCTCAAACCCAGGTGCTTGCACATGGTGTATGCTTAACCAGTTGTGCCACCACATGGGCCCTCTCTTCTCACTGTTATTATTGGACTTAAAGATAAACTCATCTTCTGAGTCAGATCTGTGTAATCTTTATAAAACTTCAAGCCATTTCACTTTTTAAAAATTTGTATGATCTCCAATCCAGGGTTCACCCATCAAAGCATGTGCTTATAAGTGCACAACCCCCTTCACTTTTTTTGCTTTATCTATTTATTATTCATTCATATATTTTGCCACCAGCATTATCGCTGGGGCTTAGAAGCAACCATTTTTTCCTTCCTCCACCCCTACTATTTTTTTACTTGACAGGACAGAAAGGAGGGGGAGATAGACACTTGTAGACCTGTTTCACTGCTCATGAAGTGTCCTCCCTGCAGATGGGAAGTGAGGACTCGAACCTGGATCCTTGTAGATGTGATATGTGCTCTTAACTGGGTGTGCCACTGCCTGCCCACCCCCATCCCTAGTTTACTATATAAGTTTTTGTATTTCTTGCTTGCTGGACATCATCACTTTCCCTCCCTCCCTTCCTTCCTTTCTCTCCCTAAGATTCTTATTTATTAACACAAGAGAGTGAGGGAGAGAGAACCAGAGTGTCACTTTGGCACATGGGATGCCCGGGATTGAGTTCTGGACCTCATGCTTCCAAGTTCTGTGTGTCATTCATTGAATTACTCCTTAGGCTTTTGTTTTGTTTGCCATTGTGGTTATGACAGGGGCTCAGTGTTTGTATGACAAATCTATAGCTACTGGTGGTCATGGTTTTCCTCCTTTTTGATAAGACTGAAATAGAGAGGGAAAGGGAAAGAGGAAGAAAGACACCTGTAGCACTGTTTCATTGCTCATGAAGCTTTCCCGCTGCAGATGGGGACAACTGGGGCTTGCACATGGTAACATGTGTTCAACCAAGTGTGCCACCACCTGGCGCCGTAGCCCCTTTCTCCCTCCCTTCCTTTCTCTCATTCTTTCTTTTCCCTTATGTTGCCATTTTTTTTATTGTTGTAGTTGTTGTTGATGTCATTGTTGTTGGATAGGACAAAAAGAAATGGAGATAGGAGGGGAAGACAGAGAGGGGGAGAGGAAGATAGACACCTGCAGACCTGCTTCACCGCTTGTGAAGCGACTCCCCTGCAGGTGGGGAGCCGGAGGCTTGAACCGGCATCCTTACGCCGGTCCTTGTGCTTTGTGCCACATGCCCTTAACCTGCTGCACTGACACTTTTTTTTTTTTAAATAGCTTTACTTATTACTAGATAGAGACAGAAATTGAGAGGAGAGGGACACAGAGAGAGAGACCTCTGCAGCTGTTGACTGGCTACGGAAGAAGTGCAAACGCTAGAAGAAGAAGAAGAAGAAGCCCTGCTTCACCACTTGTAAAGCTTTCCCCCTGCAGGTGGGAACCGGGGGCTGGTACCCAGGTCCTTGTGTACTGTAACATGTGCGTTCAACCAGTAGCACCACCACTCGGCCCCCGACACTTTCTTTTTATAAAAGGTTTATTAAAGGAGAAGCAGAGCATCACTCTAGCACTGGAATATTAATGCTTGAGAGTCCAACACCTTATCCACTGTGCCATCCCTTAGGCTAATGTATCAGTATTTAATTCTTTTCTTTTAATAGGAGGCGCCTGCAGCTCAATGCCAATCAAGCTTTCTTCCTATTAGTCAATGGACACAGCATGGTGAGTGTGTCCACACCAATTTCTGAAGTATATGAAAGTGAGAAGGATGAAGACGGATTCCTGTATATGGTGTATGCCTCTCAGGAGACATTTGGAAAGAAGTTGTCAGTGTAACACTAGAAAAATACACCTGTGCTATAATTTAAAAAACCCTTACCAAGGAGGAAAAAAGGGATGTTGCCAACTGACATTGATCAGTTCATCTAACCACAGATCATCAAAAAAGTAGTATTCCTGCCTAGGAATTTAGGAAGTTGTTTTGTACTTTAAGCAGAAAAAAACTGAGCTCTAATGAGCATATTAAGCTTTGGAAAACTATTATTTAACCTAGGCTGTCTCGCTTTCAAATTTAGAAGTTGAAAAATAAAGTACTTTGCATTCTAAGTTGCCAATAAAGTAGACCTTCAAGTTATTTTGATGCTCTTCTCCCAGAGGAATTTGCAATTTGAACATTCAGAGAAATGTCTTCTAAGTTTATAGAACCTGCCAACTTTTTATAGAAGGGGTTCTAGTCAACTAGAGGTATAAACATGTCAAGCATAGCTCTCCCCCAGCTCCCCAACTCATTGGCCATAATAGTTGGCAGAAAACAGGCTAAGTGGGGCTAAAAGAAAACTCTGAACTTGTAGTTTAGGGTCCTCAGTTCCTCTTAATTTTCCCAAAGTCATATGCTCCTTTAGTCTTAGGAAGTTGGTTTCTTGTCTGTAGCGCACCATATAGAAAAACATCACTGCTCAAGAGGGACTTTGAATAACTGATAGTTTTGGTCTCATTTCTTAAGATGCCGGAGGGGGGGGGGGAGTGACATTTATTTCCTGTTTGGGATAAACAGCTGTTACCAGTTTTGTTCTTTGAGAACTACAGAATGCTGAAACTAAAATAGCATTAAAATTCAGATGCCCTCTTGCTACCTTTTGGCTTCAAGCTGCAGATGATCCGTTTTATGTTAACTATTTGACTAAAATGTTGTTAGAATTTATTACATTTTTAAGAGTTTCATTTATCACTGTTAGGCTAAACCACCATCAGAATCCTTCCATTCTAAGTGCATGTTAATTGTGAAGCAAACAGCAAAAATTAAACTTTCAACTAAAACCACCAGTCTTCCTGTTACCTGCATGAGATTTGAGATATGTTTGTGGGAGTGTCACCGGAGGATCACACACCACTCGAGACTGTATGTGTAGCAACCAAAATTTACCCTTGTGTATTTAGATATGTGGAGTACCTGTTAGTGAAAGTTATTTATTGTAATGGGGGGGGGGGGAAAGAAGCAATATGACTGCGTCTGGGCCCTCAAATCCCCAATTTTCCATCAATTACTATTCCTGCTGCATGCATCTGTATACATGGCTAACTTTTAATATGTATATTTTTACATTATGTAAATTCTTGATCAGCCTGTCTTGTTTAGATTGTATACATTATATCTGACATTCTTACAACTGTGATCAGTAAGATTCTTGTAAGAAGTTCTGCTTTAAAAAAAAGACTAAATACCATGCTGGGGGGGGGACTCACCCCACATTAGAGGGTGGTCACTTTATATAGGATCTTTAAAATAAGTACATTTTTAACAAACTAAGGTGAATAAAGAAACTAAAAACTCACTGCAGCTCAGTTGAATGAATCTGTATCAAAGACTTACAGCAGCAGCAAAACTACAAGAAGGTTCACTTGGAGGGACATCTAATTCTGGAGGTCTGTGCCATGTCACAGATACCTCCTTTGCTACTCAAGGTCCCACCACTAGGTCTTGCCATTACAAAACTAACTTCCTCAGGTGGGCATAGATGGCATGATTATGCAAAGAGACTCTGAAGTCCCTGGTTCAGTCCCCTGCACCATCATAAACCAGAGCTGATTGGTCCTCTGGTAAAAAGAAAACAAAAAACTTTTCTTCCTTTTTTTTAAAAAAGTATTTATTCAAGAGAAAGATTAGGAGGAGAGAAAGAACCAAATATCACTCTGGTACATATGCTGCCAGGGATTGAACTCAGGACCTCATGGTTGAGAATCCAATGCTTTATCCACTGCACCACCTCCTGGACCACAAAACCAAACTTTTCAAGGTAAATGGATATGGAACCTAGATTTGTGGGACTAAATACTTCCAAATGATGTTTGTTTGCTTAGGGGTATGGATCAAACCTGCCAACGTCCATGTCCAGTGGAGAAGCAATTACAGAACCCAGACATTCTACTTTCTGCACCTCATAAAGAATTTTGACCCATACTTTAGAAGGATAAAGAATAGGGAAGCTAGGGAGTTGGACGGTAGAGTAGCGGGTTAAGTGCAGGTGTGAGGATCCCAGTTCAAGCCCCCAGCTCCCCACCTGCAGGGGAGTCGCTTCACAGGCGGTGAAGCAGGTCTGCAGGTGTCTATCTTTCTCTTTCCGTGTCTTCCCCATCTCTCTCCATTTTTCTCTGTCCTATCCAACAATGACGGCATCAATAACAACTACAGCAATAAAACGAGCAACAAATGGGAATAAATATTTAAAAAAATAGGGAAGCTTCCAATGGAGGGAATGGGATACAGAGCTCTGGTGGTGGGAGCTGTGTGCAACTGTACCCATTTAATAATTCTGTTCATCATTAAATCACTAATAAAACTTATTTTAAAAGCCTTGTTCTAAATGAACAACAAAGTTAAAAAAAATGGTGCGTGTGATCAAGAAGGCATTGATTTATGGTGGCTTTGAAAACTATGGGCTGCTCAGGTAGTATGCAGTGAATAGAGCACTGGGTACCTGAAGATAGGAGTTTGATCCTTTGCATTGCATGTGCCAGAGTGATGTTCTGGTTCCTTCTTGTGCTAGTAAATCTTTAATTTAGGGAGGAGATAGCATAGTGGTTAGGCAAAAACTTTTTGCTTAAGGCATCAGCAGTTCCAGGATCAGTCACCTGCACCACCATAAGCAATAAATATTCTAATAAAAACAAAATGTCAGAAGGAAGCCAGGTGGTGACTGGGTTCAAGCCCCCTACTTCCCACCTGCAGGGGAGAAGCTTCATGACAAAGGCCTCAGTGCTCCATGTGCCTAGCACTGCTCATGGAGTACCCCATGATCAAGCACATATTCTTTGGACCATCACTTTACAAATCCAGAGAGAGCATAACTTCAGATTCTTGAGTACTTGTGACTGGGGACATTTAAAAGATGCTTGAGGTCTTCTTGATGCCCCCCCCCCCCCTTAATGGGATGTTTTGTCACCTAATAAAAACTTTTGCTCATAGTAGGTTTTTTTCCCCTTTTTTCTGATGCCATGTATTCACAACTCCAGGCTGACTTGAGAGACATGAGGGACAGACCACATGCTTGCTTTCTCCAGTTTGGTAGAGGCTAGGCTTGAACCTGAGTCATGCACATGGCAAAGCAGGTTCATTATCCAGATGAGCTATTTTGCTGGCTCTTAAGGGGGTGGGGGAGAAACACCTGAGAAATGAAATTCAAGTATATATAGTTTTGCCTCCAGGGTTATTGCTGGGGCTTGGTGCCTGCACTACAAACCCACTGGTCCTGGAGGCTATTTTTTCCCCTTTTGTTGCCCTTTTCATTGTTATTCTTGTTGCTGAAAAGGACAGAGAGAAATCCGAGGGGGTGAGAAAGATACCTGCAGACCTGTTTTCACTGCCTGTGAAGCAACCCCCCAGCAGTTTGGGAGCCTGGGCTCGAACCGGGATCTTTTATCATCCTTGAGTTTTGCACCATGTGTGCTTAACCTGCTGTGCTGCCGCCTGGCCCTCAGTATGCTTTTCTTAAAGTTGGGAGAAGGCCAAGAGGATTAACTCCCTAGTCTGGAGATCATGAGTTGGGATTTATTTGAAAAGCTATGTGCTTCATATTCAGAGACAAAGAACTAATTAATGAAAACAGCCTTTTTTACAATTTTTATTTTCAGTACATTAAATTTACTCATAAAAACATTCTAAAAATGTACAATTTTTCCTTTTTAACAAAGTATAATAAAACATAAAAACCCCAAAAACAGAATACTTGACATTTACAATTCAAAATCAAATTAGCAGAATATTAAATATTTACAAAACTATATCTTTTAAAAATATTTATAAAGTTACATGCAATTTTGTAGAATTGACATAAAAGAATGGCTCAAAAATGGGAGAAATTTCCTTCATTCCTAAAAAGAAAATATGTCCAATAGAAGCTGTGAAGATTCTTGAGTATATGAGGTTTTCAGTTTCAGTACCAAAGCCTTTGTCTTTGTGCATGTGAGAACATGAGCATGTGAGAGGTGAGACACAGTCCAGGCCTGATGGCTGTGCTCCCCCTCCTCCCTTAACAGTGCAGCAACACTGACCTTTGGCTTCAGCCAGCACAGTACATAGTTTTTTGAGTGTTGATTACAGATGCTCACTTCCTTGGGGCTTTTTGATAATTGAGCCTCTTCAGAACCCATGGCTTTTGAGTGTCACCTGACTCATTCTCTGGGCATCTCCTACACTTTGGAAAGGTTCCTCTGGGAGGAGGTTGAGCTGAGCAGTGACACGGTTCCCCATAGGAACTGTGTTACTCAACATGTAATGCCATCATTTATCAATTAGTGAGGCATCAAACCATCTACCATGGAAGTAGGAAGTGACAAGATGACAGGGAGTGAGGAGGGTGCTGTCCTCCTGAGCAACGCTGAAGTGGATGGACATATACAGTCTCAGTGAGCCTGTACTTGGGGACACATGACCACTGGTGCCAGGCAGAACCACTACACCTGTGCCCACAGTTTGTAGTGTGTGTGCACTATGCTGACTTCCCACAATAAAGGACCTAGACTTCTAATAGTTATATACTGAACTACTAACTACTATATTAACAAACTGATTCCTGTATCTTTTGGAGATTATAGATGATGCTGGTTTTAATACCCAATCATATATATATATATGTATATATACACACACACACATATATATATATGTCTCCAAGAAAATAATTTTGTCTTTATTATAAGTGCTAGTTTCCATTTCCTCAGCGCTTTTTAGCAATTAGTTTTTTTTTTAAACATTTAAACACTTTCCAACATTACCATGAAATAAAAACTAGAAAATAAGGTAGAAAACTGAGTGTTTTGCTTAAAAAAATTAAATAGTAGCTTTATCCCAACACTGTATTCTACTTTGATCTGTACATTTCACTTTTCCCCATTCTTGGAGATTAAAAAAAAAAGTTAGAAACTTAAATGCATGACAGACTATACAGAGCAAAGTGGCTAGTGCCACACCTACCTGGTTGCCACAGCATTCAGAAACAGCCCAAGGTTTCAAGAAAAATGACTAAGGAGTTGAAAAGGGTCAGTATGATCTATGTTTCTAACTGATCTGATATCTGAGGAAATGCAAAATGTTTTCAGTTTACAGACTTTGGTTACTTTTGGAGATAAATCCATCAAATACTGCTAGCAAATATTACCAAGTCTCATATTTTGGGTTTCTTGGGAAGCGCTCTTGCAGATTGGCAGCTGAGTGTGTCTTGTGTTGATGTGTCACAGTGCTCAACAAGGAATGGCCTCACTGGAGATGCCACATCGCACACGCACTTTCAAAGACAACTATGGGTTAAGACCTTTGATGACTGGAACACAGCCAATGTCTGAACTTATTTACCTCAATCAGAATGTCAAATTTCAAACTGAAGTTTCTGACTTAATTTTTGTATTTAGTGTTAAAACTCTTGATATTTATCAAAATAGCTATAAGGGTACTGATAAGACTTTCATTCCCCAACACTGACCACTAAAACAAACCTAAATGTGATTTTCTTTTGTTATGTATGAGATAGTTTTCAATAATTTCACTATGTTGAAGTAGGAATTATTTAAAATATTTCTTTGTTTAAAAAACCAAAAAATTTAAAAGTTTGGCTTTCAGCACATATCCAGGCCACTGTAACGGCCTTCAGAAATATTAAAATCGTAAACATCAATGAACACTCGAAGTCTTCCTTAAACATAACATGACATGTTCCAGTCTAGTACTCTTTAAGGCAAAGTTGTGTCAATTCTCATTATTCTGACATTTTGTAGTGTTTATAATTTAAGAGATCAATGTAACATTCCCCCCAAAAGCTGTTACAAGCATCACCATTTACTTCAAAACTGTATGTAATACTGTGTACCAGGAAGAGAGAATACAGAGGTCTGTCAATTCTGCATTGCATAGAAATGAAACTCTACTAAAATAAAACTCTACTAAAAACCTTTTTATAAAATAAAATAAAAATGTAACAACGTTCTGCTTTGTTTCTGTAAAGCCAGGAAACGGATCTCAAAAATTTGAAGCTTCACTCATAATGCCTCAAGTTCTAGGGCATTATGTTGATTTATACCAGTTTTTCATGAGGTTGATTGTCCCATTTTAAGTATGGTCTGAATATTGTAATTTCCTTTCTTATTCAACTGGAAAAATCCCTGGGCAAGACCCTGCCAATCGATATTTTAATATTGGAGGCTTTCCATTTAAATTGACAGTATTTGAGCAGAAGATTCCCTTTAGTCTTGAAGACTGAAGTCCCTAAATTTCAGACCAAAAAGCTCTGAGTTGGGGGAATTGAGAGCTGTGTGGTGAGGACTTAACTTCCCACCTTGATAAAACTAGACTTCTGCAGATCTTGTAGCTCTGTCCTGTTGGCGTGGTCTCTTTCAGGGCCTTACCACTTTCTACTGTAGTTTTCCAGTAATTTTTAATAAAACTACTAAGACACAGCCTGATATAAGAAAGTTGAGAAAAGATTTTTAATATTTTGCTCATAAACTATAGGACTATATTCTTGTTGAAATGTCTGTCTCAAAGTGTTAATCTGTTAGCAGTGAGTCTTGGGGTCCTTAGTAGGTCCATGTGAGATAAAAGAACTTGCCAACTTTGCTAAGGATGTGTAGCATCCACCAGAGTTGAATCACAAAGGCCGTGTCCTACCCGTCTGCAAGAGTTCCTTTGCTTGGAAGATGACAGGACTCAAAGCTACTATTGAAGGGCCCAGAAGGAAAGGACTCTCAAAGCTTTGATGACTAGGGATTCTCTGGGACTTGGACCCTTAGAAATTAAGTTGTGCGAGTAGCTATTTCTATTTAATAATGTAGTTTAATTTTATTTGCAGAAAAAAATTAAACCTGAAACTGCTACAAGTGTTTTAAAGAGGGAAGGAAATACTAAATCTCTGTTGTGTACTAATCATGTAGCCTGCTGGTGCCAACTCTTTGAAAACAAATTCTCTGAGTGTCTTGCACTGTGGAGATTGACATCAGTTTACATTCTTCTGTAGTGCAATCCTTAAAAAGCCCAGATATTAGTGCCTGACCACTTTAGGAATAAAACAAAATGAAACAAAGACGACACTGTCCCTCACCCAGGGGTGTCAAGAGTCCAACTGGTGGCACTCCGTTTGGAGAAATCCAACCTTCAGCTCTTGCTTCCTTCTTGTAGCTGCCCTGGAATTAATGTGTGAGCCTAGAAGGACCGATGGTGACAATGCTCTTCAGAAAAGACGGTCTCTGCATTGCCACCACAGGCAGGTGGCTGATTCCACCCACCATGAAGAAACCTGCTAGGCAAGTCCTGACATCAAGCTCCAATCTAGGATTTTGGCAATAAAACCGAGTTTGATGCACTCCTACGCTAGAGTTTCTATCCAGTCTAGTAAAGTAAAGCACCTTTGGATTAAAAAATATTAAGCTCAATAGCAACTAGACTTCTCAGTTTTGTATTTAATTTTCCTTATTGTCTCCATGGCTTAATAGTGTTCTGTTGCCAGAGAAAAATATCAATCTGTGGAGTCCAGACTTTCTGCTGGAGGGGCATATTTCAACCTAAAAGTACCTAGAGAGAGGGGAAAAAAAGAGATCAAATTTGAATCACTGTAGAATTATCACAAACAACTGCTCTGCCCAAAAGTACTTCTATAGTCATTGGTCAACATTTGGGCATTGGAAATCTGCACTATCTGGTCTGATCACTCCCAACTCCACAATCTGCCACCCCCAAATTACTGATAGGTGCTACAAGTTTATCAGACAGTAAAGGGAATGAAGGGCAAAGTCCCCATCTACCTTCTCAGGACTCTGCAGGCACACAGTTGGTGGGCCAAAGATAGGGAATCCTGGTGTCACTGCCTCTACCTACAGGGGTGGCCATGTGAAAGGTTTAAACACCCAGGCATGTGTGCAAAACACCCCGTTACTCCTGCCCACAAACCCAGAGTTCAACCTGGTTGTCTCTGAGGTTCTTCAGGTCTTCAACTAAGCACATGGGGGTTGGGTCTGGGATCCACAGATCTAGGGTACCCTTCAAAAGTCTGCAGAACTCAAGTGACAGCCCAAGATGGCACAAAATAGCCAGGGGGGCAGGGCCTATCTTTTCTAACACCCAATTCATCTTTTCAAAAGCTGTAAAAAATAATCCTGTCGTGATAAATACATTAGGCATGACTTTGAGTAAAGAGAGAGAAGAGAGTAAAAGGGAAGGAAGGAGTGGGCATGAGAAGATGTAGCACAGTGAATGATGACATCAAACACTGACACCACAGCCAGGGCCACTTGAATGTGAGGCGAGGCTGAGAACAGTAAATTCTACCTGAAGCTTTTGAACTCAGTGGCCATAATCTAGGCTTTCAGCTAAGTGCTAGGGGTGACATGAAATCACCCACATTTACTCCCTTGCTATGTGGTAGTAAATTTCAGGCCAAGGAAGCCATAGGGCTAGACAGCCTCATCCACAACCAGCTAGTCACAGGCTAGAATAAGCAAGCCTAATTCAAGAGACAGTCTGAGAACTGGAATACCCCTTTGGGTCTTCAAAGCCTATCAAGAATTCCATGCTTTTTTCAAGAAGCATTTGAGAAATTATTTTTTGCTTTAAAAAGAAACACATTTACTATTATTTTCATGGACAGTAACCCTTTGTGAACATTTCTCCTCTGGGGCAGTGATGAACTGTTAGCCAAGGGAGTCCAGCCTGCCTCCAGAGCCCAGCTGGCTGTGCTCTGCCTTTACCTTGGCGATTGAAGTCCATGGATGGCTGCTTGCAGTCCTGAGCACGATGACCGGTGGCCCCACAATTGTAACACGAGAGATTCCCACTCTTTTTGTGACTGGAACCATTGCTACTGCCTACTAATCCTTGGGCCTGATACACACCCGCTGCCCCTGCCATGAAGTTCTGCATTGGGGGCACGGCAAAGGTGGACTGGCTGCCCAACACAGGTTCCGGTGGCACATTGCTACTATAGGGTGAGTGCACAACAGGGAAAGTGCCACTGCCATACTGCTGTGTGCCTACGTAGCCACCACTACATACCGGGCTGAAGGGAAGGAATGGGAAGGGAAACACTGATGGCCCCGAGAATGGGTGCTGGAAATAGTTGGCATAGCTGACAGTCAGGCCACTTGAGCCACAGCTCCCGCTACAGCCACATGATGTACATACTACGCAGCCAGGTGGTGGGGCAGGTGTGGGCTGCTGGGCTGCAGGCTGTTGCTGATGGTGGTGGTGGTGATGGTGGTTTTGACTAGAGGCAGGAATGTTCCCAGGGGAGCTGCCACTGCTGCTGCTATAGAAGCTGCTGTCAGGGATGGAGGAGAGTGCAGGACTGGAGCTGGGAGCTGGGCAGCTGGGTACTGAGGCCATGTTTGCAAAGGATGAAGAGGGGTGGCTGCTGGAGGAGGCAGTGCTGCTGTTGGCACAGAAGCTGCCTTGCAGGGGCCCCATGGCAGGGAAGGCAGCTTTGGTGGTGGCTGTGTACAGAGCAGTCCGGGGGTTGATTATTGCAGGGGGCACACTTATCTGCACATTATTAGAGCAGGAAGTTTGCCCAGAAATGGCAGAATCTGCAGGGACAGATGAAGACACCAGCAGTTTGATGGGTGGTCGAGCCACATGGAAGACTGTGCTGGATGTCCCCGAGGCTGTGCTGCTTGTCTCTACCACCAGGGCCGGTGGCTGGGTTGGCTTCATTACTCTGTCCAGTGCCGCTGCGTGAACCACTTTGGCCCGGGGACCAAAGGAAACAGTGGGGGACATGGAACTGCTCTCGTTAAGTCCAGAGAGGACCTGCATGGGTTGATGGGGGGAGGACGTTGGTAGCACGTCCATCATGGCATTGCCAAAGCTCTTGTCCACTTTCATGCCACTTCTTGGTCCAGAGACTTTGTTCCTGTCTTCAAGCGACAGCAGTGAGTGCACAGAGGAAGAGAGGAGTTTCATGTCTGCACCCCCCCTCTCCGATTTGTGCATGGAGTTGAGCATGCGGATGGGTGCTAGGTGTGAGGCCGCTGGCATCAACTGTGGAGGCAGGGCATGGTGTCCTGGTGGGTTGGAGCCTGCCTCATTCTGTACGGGGAGGACCTGGGCTGTGGGTCTGGCAGAACTTGAAGTAAAGTGGTTCAGTAGCATTACAGGCTTCTCCTTATCAGAGGAGCCCTCCAAATGAATCTCCACACCTAGAGATGGAAACAGAGCGGTCAGCACGGCTTCCCCGGCCAAGGATGGAGGCAGCACCGCGAGAGGCCCACTGGGGGTCCTTACGTCTGTCGTTCTCCTCAGCGCTGTCTGAGCTCTCTTCCCGGGCCTGTACCCCCATTGGGCTGGGCGAGGAGCTGGAACACTCGGAGGAACTGCCTTCCCGGGTTGCCTGGTGAGGGGTCTGTTCCACTTCCACCCGCAGTGCTGCGGAGAAGGAACAGGTGACAGTCCAAAAGTGGCACCCATGACCATGTGCCACAGGGGTCATACCAGCTAGTGTCTACTTTCTGTCAACCACCTTCCTGCATATCTATCACATATCTATCTACTCCAAGAAGGCAGCTACTATCATTTCCATTGTCCATAGTCACACAGCCAGCAATGTGGCAGATGTGACAACTGAACAAATACTTACTGCCACATGCTATGTGTCTCCTCCCTACATAAACATTAAAGAAAAAGGGTTCCAAATCTCTGTAGTACTGTTAGTCCTTGCAAAAGTAATCATCCACATACAAACAGACATCTCATTTTACAGGCTGAGGGACATAAGATCTTTTTAGTCAAGCAACCACTTAAAAGATAGGCAACTTTTTCTTCTTGATTTAATGTTACTCTTGGATATTTCTATTATACAAAGAACCTAATGCAACCTGTGGCACAACAGTACAGCTTAAGTCTGGCAGAGAGGTGGGGGGAGGTGGTGGTGGTCAGATGCAGGAATCAGGCATGAAGGAAGATTTCAACAGCGACCTGGCACACAACTTAAAAAAAAAAATTTTAATTATCTTTATTTATTGGATAGAGACAGCCAGAAATCAAGAGAGAGGGGGGTGGTAGAGAAGGGGAGAAAGAGACACCTGCAACCCTGCTTTACCACTTGTAAAGCTTTCTCCCTGCAGGTGGGGACCAGGGGCTTGAACCTGGGTCCTTAAACATTATAATACATGTGCTTAACCAGGTGTGCCCCCCCCCTTTTTAATTGCCACCAGGGTTATCACAGTGGCTCAGTGTCAACACTACAAATCTGCTGCTCCTGGTGATCATTCCTCTCTACCCCCCCCCAACATTCCTCCCTACTATTTCACAGGACAGAGAGAGATTAAGAAGGGGAGGGGGAGATAGAAAGCTAAAGAGAGACACTTGCAGACCTGCTTCACCACTTGTGAAGTGTCCTCTCTGTAGGTGGGAAGTGGGGGCTCAAACTCAGGTCCTTGCACATGGTAATACATGTACTCAGCTGTGTGTGCCACTACCTGGTCTCCTGAACACAACTTCTTACACCCATCTTGAGGAAGTATTTTCATTTATCCTCTGTCGTTCTCATGCTTCTCTTCCATATAATTTTTTCCCTATCCAAGTACTAACTAGTTCAACCCTGTTTAGCTTGTGAGATCAGATGATTATGGGCATATTCTCATACAAGCTTCTACTTTTTTTTTTTTTTTAACCAGAATAATTACTCAATTCTGGTTTACGGTGGTGCTGGGGACTGAATCTAGGAACTGTGGTGCCCCAGACATGAAAGTCTTTTTGCACAACCATTATGCTATCTCCCTGTCCAAATTTACCAGTGTTTCAGTAATAATAATAAAAACAAGAACAAAAGATTTATTAGTGAGTGGTAAGGAAAAAGAGCCACAGCATCACTCTGGCACAAGTGATGCTGGGGATTGAACTCAGGACCTTATGCTTGAAAATCTAACACTATCCACTGTGCAACCTGCTGGGCCACAACTTTCAAACTCTTTTGCCCAACTTTAGGCAAAACTAATTAGACTCCAGTTTCAAACCCAATTATCCTTTCTATTTTCCTATGGTAGAGACCTTAATTGAATATTGACAATACTATGAATACTGAAAAACATAAAGGAAAAAGGAGGAATTATGGTGGAATCCTTATGAGAGGAGCAGTCTGCACCCAGGGTGGCAGTTTCTGTCTCACCCACCTGCAGTGGGGTTGCCTCGCACAGTTTGCATGGGCCCCACGTGGCTGGTGGGGGGTACTCGTGCCACTCCGCTGTTGGTGACTGGGGCTGGGGCTGAGGGGTTCAGGCACCGCTTCTCTGACTTCTCCCTGTGTGAACAGCAAGCATGGTACAGGTGAAAGCTCAATTTCTTTGCTGAAGAAGTTATTTCACACATTCTGTATAGATGCATACATCTCACACAAAGGATTTCCATCAGAATCATCTCCAAGGTAAAATAAACTAAAAACAAAAAAATCATGAGTTCGGACTTGCCAGACGCACTATAAAAGTTTTTCCTCTAAACTTAAGCCACTTTTGTAGATTTTCAAAAGCATTAAGGCTTGAATAGCAGTCAAAAGTAATCAACAATCACCAGACTCACCTAGAATCTGTAAGATATACTAAAAAGCAAACTGAGCATATATTGCAGAACTGCACACTCACTTCTCCAGCTCCAGTTGAGTCTTGAGTTTTTTCTTTGCACCCATGGTAAGGGATTCAAATTTATTTAGATCTTCTTCAGTAAGGCTTAGAAACTTTCATAGAAAAAACAAATGACAAAATTACTGACAATAAGGATTCTGGAAAAAAAAAAAACCTAAAAGTTTAAATTAATGTTTTCTACCTTTAGAGTAGGTAAACAGATCAAACTTGCCTCAAACTTGAGAAAACTAAAAGTTGATAAATCATCTGGTGACCACAGTTCAAATTATGAGGATCTTGCTATGTCCACTGAGCCCTGACACTGACACCAATATCCTCCCTTGTTGTAGGGGAGACATAAGGACCTAGATAAATCTGTGTAGACAGGCAGATGACTAACACCTTTTATCCCCTCTCCCCTTAAAAATCACTATCATGGGAGTTGGGTGGTAGCGCAGCAGGTTAAGCACATGTGGTACAAAGTGCAAGGACCGGCGTAAGGATCCCAGTTCGAGCCCCCAGCTCCCCACCTGCAGGGGGGTCGCTTCACAGGTGGTGAAGCAGGTCTGCAGGTGTCTATCTTTCTCTCCCCCTCTCTGTCATCCCCTCCTCTTTCCATTTCTTTCTGTCCTATCCAACGACGGCATCAGTAATAACAATAATAACCACAACAACAATAAAACAAGGGCAATAAAAGGGGGGGCAAATTAAAAAAAGGAAAAAAATCACTATCATTTTGGGGATAGCAGCAATTATAGTGAGTAGCAAGTGACTGTGAAAAGTAGTCACCACTTCAACTGATTGTTTCACTAACCCTCTGGCCTTCAGACTGAATAAGAAACCATGTTCAATCCCCACACTGTCTATTAACAGTATCCTTTTTTTTAAAAAAAAAACTTTCATTATTATTTTTATTTATTTATTTTTAAAAATTTATTTCTTTATTGGGGAATTCATGTTTTACATTCAACAGTAAATACAATAGTTTGTACATGCATAACATTCCCCAGTTTCCCATTTAACAATACAACCCCCACTATGTCATTTATCATCCTTCATGGACCTGTATTCTCCCCACCCACCCACCCCAGAGTCTTTTACTTTGGTGCAATATGCCAATTCCATTTCAGGTTCTACTTGTGTTTTCTTTTCTGATCTTGTTTTTCAACTTCTGCCTGAGAGTGAGATCATCCTATATTCATCCTTCTGTTTCTGACTTATTTCACTTAACATGAATTTTTCAAGGTCCATCCAAGATGGACTGAAAACAAAGTCACCATTTTTTACAGCTGAGTAGTATTCCATTGTGTATATATACCACAACTTGCTCAGCCACTCATCTGCTGTTGGACACCTGGGTTGCTTCCAGGTTTTGGCTATTACAAATTGTGCTGCCAAGAACATATGTGTACACAGATCTTTTTGGATGGGTGTGTTGGGTAAACTTTTATTTTAGATGGGAGCTATGTTAAGAGTTTACAATACAGTTGCTGACACACAGGAACATCTCACTTCCCCCCTTTTTTTAAAATTCATGACAGCATTTTTAAAAAAGATTTTATTTATTTATTAATGAGAAATACAGGAGTAGAGAGAAAGAGCCAGACATCACTCTGGTACGTGTGTTGCCAGGGATTGAACTCAGGACCTCATGCTTGAGAGTCCGATACTTTATCCACTGTGCCACCTCCCGGACCACATGAGAGCATCTTCTATTCAACCATTTTCAACTCATATATTAGCAAAATCTGTTGCTATTAAGATTTAGGGATCTATGGCCCAGGAGATGGTATTCAGTTATAGTTTTTGACTTACATGCATGAGGTCCTGAGTCTGATGCTTAGCATCCCATGTGCCAAAGTGATTCCCAGTTTTCATGTCTTTCTCCTCCTCTCCCCCCACAAGTAAATCTTTTTTTTTTTTTTTGCCTCTAGGGTTATTCCTGGGGCTTGGTGCCTTCACTACAAATCCACTGCTCCTGGAGGCTATTTTTGCCATTTTGTTGCCCTTGTTGTTGTGCTTGTTGTAGTTGTTATTGTTGTCATAGCTGTTATTGTTGGATAGGACAGAGAGAAATGGAGAGGAGGAGAGAAAGATAGACACCTGCAGACCTGCTTCACCGTTGTGAAGCGACCTCCTGCAGGTGGGGAGATGGGGGCTCAAACCGGGATCCTTATGCCGGCCCTTGCGCTTTGCGCCATGTGCACTTAACCTGCTGCACTACCGCCCCCACAAGTAAATCTTAAAGAAAAATATCTATCTGTCCTAAACAGAGTACTGCAAATATACTTATTTTATTGTGTAATAAAAGCCTGATCTCGTTTTCAAGTGCAGATTTTTGAATAAATTAAGTTTACAGGGGCTAGGTAGTGGCATACCTGGTAGAGCACACATGTTACAATGTGCAAAGGCATAGGTTCTAAGCCCCCAGTCCTTACCTGCATGGGTGAAGCTTCACAAGTGGTAAAGCAGTGCAGATATCTTTCTCTCTCCCTCTCTGTCTCTTCCTTTTCCCTCTCAATTTCTCTGTCTTTATCCAAAATAAATTAATAATAAATAAAATACTTTTTTTTTGCCTTCAGGGTTATTGCTGGGGCTCAGTGCCTGCACCATGAATCCACTGCTTCTTTTTTCTTTTTTTTTACCAGAGTACTGCTCAGCTCTGGTTTATGGTGGTGCAGGGGATTTAACCTAGGACTTTGGAGCCTCAGGCATGGGAGACTGTTTGCATAACCATTATGCTATCTACCCCTGCCCGAATCCACTGCTTCTAGAGGCCATTTCCCCTTTTTTGTTGCCCTTGTTATTGTAGCCTTGTTGTGGTTATTGTTGTTGTTGATGTCGTTCGTTGCTGGATAGGACAGGGAGAAATTGAGAGAGGAGGGGAAGACAGAGAGAGGGAGAGAAAGACAGACACCTACAGACCTGTTTCACTACCTGTGAAACGACTCTCCTGCAGGTGGGGAGCCGTGGGCTCGAACCAGGATCCTTATGCTTTGCATCACGTGCACTTAACCCGCTGCACTACCGCCCGACCCCCAATAAAATATTTTTAAAAAATTTACATAAATGGGAGCTGGGCAGTGATTCTGGTTAAGTACACACATTACACCATGCACTTGGGTTTAAGTCCCTGTTCTCCACCTGTAGGGGGCAAGCTTCTCAAGTAATAAAGTGGGGCTGCAAATGCCTCTCTTCCATTTACTCCCTTTTCCTTCTCAATTTCTCTGTCCTATCAAAGTAAATGAATATTAAAAAAATATTTAAATTTTTTACATAGGGCAGAGGGGAGATAAAATAATGGTTATTCAAACAGACTCTCATGCCTGAAGCTCCAAAGTCCCAAGTTCAATCCCCTACACCACCATAAACCAGAGCTGAGCAGTGCTCTGGTTTAAAAAAAAAAAAAGTGGGCCCTATCCAAGGGTTCCAGGACTGGGGGAAGTAGGGGCTCTATAGTGGAGATGTGAGGTTCCTGCTGTCTTAGGGTTCAAAAAGACAGTCGATAATTAATGTTATCATCACATTATTTGGTAATTGGGTTAACTTTGAAAAGTCCTTTTGTTAGGGTTTGCTGTACAGTACCCAGTATCTTGTATATAGCTGTGCTATTGGATGCTTCTAATCTACTTGGTCTAGGCTTTTGAGAGAGTCCGCGTATCAAATACACAGCCTATATATTAAAAGGATTCAGTTTGTGTTTTGAGAAACTTTGGGACATACAATTGATTTTCCCCCTCTCATATTAATTAACTCGTGATTTATATGTCTACATTTTGCTAGGAGTGTACATAAACACCATTCCCACCACCAAAGGACTGTGACCCATCCCTCCCGCCCACTCCCACCCCCCACTGGCCCAGGAAGCTACATGTCTACCCCTTACCACTGGGTTTTTACTTTGGTGCCCTACTTACAATTTGATCAGGTCCTGCTTTTAGTTTCCCTGGAACCCTTGGATAGGGCCCACTTTCCCGTATGCATCTCCCAATCCAAACCAAATAATATTGCATTCGCTGATCACAACCTAACCAACGCAACGATTGCCACCTCAACATGCTTCACCTCAGACTGTGTCCAGAGACTTCACGTGTGGAATGACAACCCTTCAGCTTCATTACTCGGGTGAGACCTTTCCTTTCATAGTACACTCTAATTTCATCTCAGGTAGTTCACTTTCTAACAAAGTCCCATAACCTAGATATACACCAGTTTCTGTGAGAGAGAGCTTATGTGCACACGTATCCATAAACTACTGCAAAATATATACCTGAAAGCAGAAGTACACTAGAGTTTGCAGTGAGTACCTCCCTAACACTTCCTCTCCACTATTCCAAGCTTGGGATCCATGATTGCTCAACAAATTGTTTGGCTTCGTATGTTAACTCTCTTTTCAATCACCAGGTTCCAGATGCCACCAGGATGCTGGCCAGGCTTCCCTGGAGTGAAGACCCCACCAATGTGTCCTGGAGCTCAGCTTCCCAGAGACACACCTTACTAGGGAAAGAGAGAGGCAGACTGGGAGTATGGACCGACCAGTCAACGCCCATGTTCAGCGGGGAAGCAATTACAGAAGCCAGACCTTCTACCTTCTGCAACCCACAATGACCCTGGGTCCATGCTCCCAGAGGGCTAGAGAATGGGAAAGCTATCATGGGAGGGGGTGGGTTATGGAGATTGG
The DNA here is from genome assembly GCF_950295315.1 of Erinaceus europaeus. NCBI lineage: Eukaryota > Metazoa > Chordata > Mammalia > Eulipotyphla > Erinaceidae > Erinaceus > Erinaceus europaeus. The sequence goes on along the minus strand of NC_080163.1, from coordinate 119,554,114 downwards.
GTGGTGGGAATTGTGTGGAGTTGTACCCCTCCTACCTTATGTTTTTGTTCATTAATCCTTTCTTAAATAAAAAATTTAAAAAAAAATTATAGATTAAGTCACCATTGTCATTCTATCCAGCAGAGGGAGCTCGAAGCTTAAACACTACAATGCTAATTCAATTTTACCAGTGGCATTAGAACTCAAAAACCTTCAAATTCAAATCCAGAGCACACAATGTGGCAGGCACGTGCACATGTTAAATGACCAGATTGTTCATTCTACCCCCTATTTTCCCACATCATATATAATTTAGAATAAAATACTCAGTTCTTAGACTTCCTGCTTATTAAGCACATACCTTTTCCATTGTGAGCTGCTTGAAGACGGGGTAGTACTTGTGCAAACGCAACTTCCTTAGCCAATCTAAAATCCCATTTTGCTCCTGGGTCTGGGGGGTCTGCAGACTGGTAGGCATTAGGATGGTGGGTGAAGTGTCTATCTGAGTCCGGTAGGCCAGCGCTGAGCCTGCGGCCCCTGTGTGGGAGCAGTGGGGTATAGCAGCTGCATTGGCTGAGTGCTGCATGTGGTGCTGAGCACCACTCTGAGAGGATGGGATGCCAGTCACTCCACACACGGGCCTGTGGGACAGCAGATAGGAGGAAGATCTGTTAGGATCTGTGTCAGCAGCTTCTTCATGGACAGTTCTAAAATTAGTACCACTGCTGATAAGAAAGCCCTTGTCTACTGCTGCCACTCAACCAATATTCTGAAGTTAAACCTCTGTAGGTGTGTATGTGTACACTTGTGCATATGTACACATCCATAAATAAGAGTATATGAACACAGATAATCATGTATCCATATGCAAATGCTTGAGTATATGCCTATTTAAGTATGTATAATTATACATGTGTGTTACCACTAGATACTTGGCTAAGCTGCTTTTTTTTTCCCCCTTACTTGAAGGTTTTTTTTTTTTTTCACCCTTGCAAGCTGTCTGTCACAGGGCCTCATTGGTCTAGGCTGACTTTTTCAAGATACTGAGAGAAACTGAGACAGAGAGACCAATATTAAATCCTAATTTAGGCGGGAGAGAGACAGACATCTGCAGACTCGCTTCACCACTTGTGAAGTGTACCCCCTGCAGGTTAGAAATGGGGGCTCAAACCCAGGTCCTTTAGCATGGTGATATATGTGCTTAGCCGGGTGTGTCACCACATAGTATTCTGGACAAAATTAATTTCTCTCTCTCTCTTTTTAAAGATCTTGTTTATTAATGAGAAAGATAGGAGGAGAGGGAAATAACCAGATTATCACCCTGGTACATGTGCTGCTGGGGTGTGAACTCAGGACCTCATGCTTGAGAGTTCAGGGCTTTATCCACTGAGCCATCTCCCAGACCACTTTTTTTTTTTTTTTTTTTTAAGATTTTATTTATTAATGAGAAAGCTAGGAAGCAAGAGAAAGAACCAGACATCACTCCGGTACACATGCTGCTGGGAATTGAACTCGGGACCTCATGGTTGAAAGTCCAATGCTTTATCCACTGTGCCATCTCCCAGACCACAGGACAAAACTACTTTTTAATTTTTTTTTATTGTTGTTGTTATTGTTGTTGTCGTTGTTGGATAGGACAGAGAGAAATGGAGAGAGGAGAGGAAGACAGAGAGGGGGAGAGAAAGATAGACACCTAGAGACCTGCTTCACCACCTGTGAAGCAACTCCCCCTGTAGGTGGGGAGCTGGGGACTCAAACCAGGATCCTTATGCCAGTCTTTTGTGCTTTGCGCCACCTGTGCTTAACCCGCTGTGCTACCGCCTGACTCCCAGACAAAACTTCTTTATGGAGTGCATAAGGTAGAAGGTCTGGCTCCTGTAATTGCTTCTTTGCTGGACATGGGCATTGGCAGGTCAATTCATACTCCTAGCCTGTTTCTATCTTTCTCAAGTGATCAGTCCTTTTTCTATTCTATCACAGGATGATACTGACAATCATCAAGTTAAAGTTGATGCCTAAATCTTTCCTTTTTTAAAAAAGTTATCTTTATTTATTTATTGGCTAGAGATAGACAGAAATTGAGAGGAAAGGGAAAATGAGTGAAAGAGACACCTGCAGTACTGCTTCACTACTTGTACAGCTTCCCCTCTGCAGGTGGGAACATTGTAATGTGCGCTCAACCAGGTGTGCAACCATGAGGCCCCCATAAATCTTTCTTATGCTTTGGTTTGATCCCAAGTACCACATGTGAACACAAAGGGAATTTCATGAACAGCAGACGCAGGAGTATTTTGGTGTGTCTATCTCTCCTAAAAAATAAATAAAATGTGATGGGAGGTGGCCTATGGCTGCTGAATTTAATGAGGACCTGGGTTTAATGCTTGTTGCTATATGGAAAGAAAAAAAAAGTAGGGTGATGCAGCATAATAATTATAAGGAGGAAGGAAAGAACAGAAACAAGAAGCCTAGGAGGTGGTGCAGTTTCTGATGACTAGACTCTCAAGCATGAGGCTCCAAGTTCAATCTTCAGCATCACTTGTGTTGGAGTTATGCTCTGATTCTCATTAATAATAACTCTTAAAAAAATATTGAGAACAGGGAGTCGGGCGATAGCGCAGCGGGTTAAACACAGGTGGTGCAAAGCGCAAGCATCTGCGTAAGGACTCCAGTTTGAGCCCCTGGTTGGCTCCCCACCTGCAGGGGAGTCACTTCACAAGTGGTGAAGCAGGTCTGCAGGTGTCTTTCTCTCCCCCCCTGTCTTCCCCAACTCTCTTCATTTCTCTTTGTCCTAACAACGACATCAATAACAACAACACTAATAACTACAACAATAAAAAGGGCAACAAAAGGGAAAATGTTAAAAAAATATTGAGAACAATTAAACTCTATAAAGTTTTTTTTTTTTTTCCCCAGCACCAAGGTCTTACACATGTATGAGTCTACTTGTTCCTTGGACACTTTGTTCGTTCTTGGTGCATTAGATAAGGAGAGATAGAGACACAGAGAGAAGGACAGATTATCAATAGCATTGCTCCAGCTGTGAGCTTCCCCTGGTGTCATCCACGGTGCTTTCATGACAGGACTCAAACTGAGGTCCTTACTCATGGTAAGGCATGCAATTTACCAAGTGAGGGATTTCCTGACACCTAGAAATAATTACTGACACAAATCAGAAGTGGTTATCTGTGGGAAATGCTTATTAGAAATGTGCCGTCACACAGCATGTAGCTCACCTTCCAGACATGCCCATCATGGTGCCAACTTTAGAAATTGAGGAGTTGCCAGGACCTGAAGATGAAAAACAAGTGCCATAGAATTTACAGACAATAAGAACAGTTTCTTTCTAAAAATTTGTTATGAACATTTTCTTTTTATTTAGGTATACTTTATAAACTCACTTGGACTTTGAAGCTGTTGGGTGGGAGATGAAGTGCTGAAAAATTTCTTAACATGGTCATTTTTTAATATGTGAGATGGTAATGAAGCCAAATACCTAAAAAGTAAATAAAAGTGGTTTCATTACAGTGAAGATGGTATTACCAAACACTACTTGGGAGAGAAATTTTAATTTTAATTAAAATAAATATCTATTGGAGGACATCCTTCCCCACACTGGCCAGTTCTTTCTGTGATACCTACCCCTATCAACCTTCCCCTTTCCCATTCTTCCTTATGCTAAAAATGGAGTTTTCAAGACAAAGTACTCCTTGCTACTATCAAGGACTGGGAAGTTGCTCCTTTTGAGCCAGGTAGGTGACCTGCACTCCTCTCACCTTTACCAATCAAATATACCTACACGTGGTCAAAGGATCAGAGACACTAGGCCCAGAAGATTTTCTCATTAGGTCAGTCTCATTAGTGGCCTTAGCTTTCAACTACAGGACAGAACAATGGTCAGATTTCATTTTCCAAGACTTCCAAAATTTCACTAAGTGGTAGCATACAGTTCAAAATTATTTTCCTTATAACCTCAAAATCATACTATGGTTATTAAGACTTTTCTCTTTTTTATATTTATTTTCCCTTTTGTTGCCCTTTTTTTTATTATTATTGTTGTTGGAACTGATGTCATCATTGCTGGATAGGACAGAGAGAAATGGAGAGAGGAGGGGATGACAGAGAGGGGGAGAGAAAGATAGACACCTGCAGACTTGCTTCACTGCCTGTGAAGCGACTCCCCTGCAGGTGGGGAGCCAGGGGCTTGAACCTTGAACTGGGATCCTTATGCCACCAGTCCTTGCACTTTGCACCACCTGTGCTTAACCTGCTGCGCTACTGCCCAACTCCCTATTAAGCCTTTTCAAATTCTCCATAACCAATGAAAATTTCTAGAGGTAGAGACCAAAGTGTCGAAAATCACATATCATCTTAAGAGACCTTCCTAAGCAGGCAGTCTATGTCATGCCCACACTATATAGCTACTGACCAGTGCAGAGCCACTTAGGGGAAGGGTCCTGGGTGGGGGAGGAGTATTACCTTAGGTCAGCTTCCAGATCTATGTGGCTTCGCTCTATATAAAAAGAATCTGGGCCAGCTAAACAAGGAATGAATTTTTCCAAATTTTCTTCAGGGTACAGCTGAGATAACTGAAAAAGATGAAGAAACATAGAAAGTATGCTAACATTTTACATAATGACAAAAAAAAAACAACAACAACAACAACCAAAAAACCCCAAAAAACAGTGGCAGGTAGGATTAGGATAATGACACTAATATGACACCCATTCCATTAGCTATTTGGGGGTTTATAGGCACTGAAGACATAAAAAGTCACATACATGAGTTACATGTTCACTATAATAACATAAAAAAAAAAAAAACCTCTCTAAGCTGGAGAAACAGCTCACAGGGTAGAATGAATGCTTTGCTATGCATATAGCCCAAGTTTGGGCCTTGACACCACACAGGGAATGCTATGACATGAAAAGAAAATCTGGGGGGCCGGGCGGTAGCACAGCAGGTTAAGTGCACATGGTGTAAAGTGCACGGACCTGCAGAAGGATACCAGTTTGAGCCCCTGGCTCCCCACCTGCAAGGGGGTCACTTCACAGGTGGTGAAGCAGGTCTGCAGGTGTCTGTCTTTCTCTCCCCATCTGTCTTTCCCTCCTCTCTCCATTTCTCTCTGTCCTATTCAACAACAACAGTAACAATAACAAGTGCAACAACAAAGGCAACAAAAATGGGAAAAATAGCCTCTAGGAGCAGTGGATTTGTAGTGCAGGCACCGAGCCCCAGCAATAACCCTGGAGACAAAAAAAAAAAAAAAAAAAGAAAAGAAAAAAGAAAAAGAAAGAAAGAAAGAGAAAAAAGCTTGACAGTGCCTAAAGTCAGTTCCAAGCCCCGCATAGAACTGCATTCCTCACATGAGCTCCCCCTAGAGAGGAACTCAGCCCTCAGAGTAGATGGGATACAAGGTGCTGTCTCAGTTATAGTAGAATAGGAGAATGGGAGTCCACTCCTGTAGACAAGTATGGAATGGACAAAGGGCATTGAGCCTTTGTTCCAAATTCTAGAGGCTTTGCTTCTCCTTGGAGCCTGCTTTGAATTCTGGGCTTTTTCATTAGCTGCTAGAGGAAGGATAAGATTGTGCCTACTCCCAGAGTACAAGCAAAGCATCAAGTTTTCAGGAATGAGGAAGAAGCAATTACTTCCTACCTCCACACAAAGAGAGAAGTAGGGATGTTGAGCAATCCCTTCCCCCTCAAAAGGCCCAGTGTCTGGGACTGAGTTTGGACAGGAGGATGCAAGACCCCCCTGGCCCCACAAACCTATCAACAGGCAACAGCAACTTCCCTAGGAGGGGTCAGATAAGCCACAGTCACACAGTACTGTTGAGGGGTAGGGATTCAGTGAGAACAAAGAAGGTAACTTCCACTCTAGGGCCATTAAGGCCTATGTATCACCAGCCACCACCCCCATTCAACTCCCAGGAATTGTGGTGCAGGAGGTAACCAGAGCAATAACAAAATCCACTCCCTCCCCATTCCCCCCACCCTCTCACTAAGACCAGTTCCAGGACCTTGATGATAACACAGGCAGTATGTCTTTCTAGTCATATCCTTAGTTTCCTAAATCTGAAGGCTAGCACTGCATCAAAAATTGCAAGAAGTTGGGAGTCCGGCGGTAGCGCAGTGGGTTAAGCACATGTGTCGCAAAGCGCAAGGACCAGTGTAAGGATCCCGGATTGAGCCCCCGGCTCCCCACTTGTAGGGGAGTTGCTTCACAGGTGGTGAAGCAGGTCTGCAGGTGTCTATCTTTCTCTTCCCCCTTCTCTCTCCATTTCTTTCTGTCCTACCTAACAATGACGACAATAATGACTACAAGAACAATGAAAAACAACAAGGCAACAAAAAGGGAAAAATAAATATAAAAAAAATTGCAAGAAGTAACAAGCAAAGAATAAAAAGGAGGTTGGGAACTACTATCAAGATTATGAAGTAATTATCAGATCCAGACTCAGAGGTGGAATTATCAGACAGGGACTTAAACATAACTACGACTAACACATGAAATAATTCAGTGAAAAGCTGAACAACATGCATGAATAAACAGTAAATTTCAACAGTAAACTTTATTATATTAAATATCAAATGGAAAAGCAGGAAAAAAACAAAAACTGACACCATGTCACCAAAGATGAAGAATTTATTAGGAAGTTCAACAGACTCAGCAGTAGCTGAGGAGAAACATCAGAGAGTCTGAAGACACAGCAATCACTCTAACTAAAGCACAATGAAGAGTAAGAAACACAAAACCAGCATCCAAGAACCATGAACATTATCAAAGGTCCAAGTACATGTATATGAAGTCCCAGGAGAAGAGATGTCTGAAGAGATAATGGACAAGATTGGTAGAAGACCATATATCTGGGAAAGGTCAGGATCTCTGGAGCTGGGTACCTATCAGTCATTACAAACACCAAGATAAGACTAATGCAAAGTCAAAGCTCCCTCCACACCATAAAGCCTAAAGAAAGTAATGTTAAAAAAGAACACAAAGGACAGGAGACTAATGTTCTAAGTGGAAAAATGAATCCCTGGGGGCAGGGAATCAGTCCTCTTGTCCTATCCTCCACTCCTGGCAGATAAAGAGAATGAGCACAAACCTCCCATAAAATCTCAGAATAAGATCCATAAAGAAAAGTTTATCTTACAGCAGTAAAGCCTTGATTTTACAATGAAAATGAAAAACTCACGTTGGAGACCTTTCAGATGTGTTACTGTTACTGTAAGCAAAGGTGACTAAGATGTACTGTTTGGCTAAGACAGCAGTTCATACTGTGGCATTTACTGACATGTATACACGTGTGTACACATGCAGCTGATGAGGTGGAACCTTGTGTTCAGATGCTATTTGTTGAATCAATTTAAATATGAATAGGAAAACCCAGTATGTACAACAGATGAGGTGTGCCCCCTGCATATTCTCCTCCTCTGGCCTCTATTGAAGAGCAACAACAGAACCAACAGAGAAGTAGGATGAGGTAGTGCAGAGTATGTTTGGGGGCTGTGTCCAGTCAGGCCCTGGATCCATGGCCATAAACAGGATGCTACTTGTAGAGAGCAAACCACCAAAATTGCTCTGCAGCACCATCAACATCAGGGAATGTGAGCCTCTGAATTGCTGAATTAGTCCTTAGGCATCTTACCTTTGAAATGAATTCAGTCACTTCAGAGGAAGATTTGGTTACCGGTGTTATTGAAGAATCAGACCACAAGACCTTAAAAACAAATAAACAAACAAGCCTTAAAAACAGACACCACAAACTTAATTCACAACATATCTGTCCAGGTATTACTGGCTGGCAGTGGCAGGATGAGCCTAGTGTATTGTGAACATTGTGAATTAGTATGCTTGCAGTTCTCATGTGGTAAAGGGAGAAAATTCATATGACTAAGTTCTATTACAATTAATACTCTGCTTTCTTCCCTCCCCTTCAAATATTACCCAATTACTCAAGTATAGAATCCAAGGTTTGCGCCTGCAAGTTCTAGAAAGACACTGACAATTTTGACTGCTTTTATTTACCAGTAAATAATCACCCTCAAATAGGTTCCTTTTCGATCAGTCTACATGACTGTAAATGAAGTCCTGAATGTGAAATCAGGCAGATACTAGAAAGTAGTCCATTCATTCAGACTGCAAATGCTTGCTTGCCTTTGGTGCCATGGACACTGACAAAGAAGACAAGGAGCCTATAGAACTGAGGGCAGCATGAAAAACCAAGGAGAGTTAACCAGTATGGGCAGTACAGAACAGCAGTCTTCCAGAGAGTGAAACAAAGTATTTTATCCCCTCCATACTCCCAGCCCACAATGTACTCTAACCCAACTAAGACATAAGATCCAACACTCAACAAGTACTGAATGGATAACCAATGCATGCTGAAATAGATAATGTGTTTCTCCAGCAATGATATACTTTAATTCTAATATATTTTTCTTTTACTTCTGAATGGGGTTGACATTTTCAATGTAAGGCAGACAAAGCAGGGACTAGAACTCAGGTGCTCACATGCAGGCTGAATGCAATACCTCTATACTCTGTTTTACTCTCACTCTGTCACCTGCCCCACCAAGGAAGAGGCAGGCCCTAAGAATATTTGATTACGGAGCACAGCCTTCTGTCAGACCACAAAATTGTGACACCTGCCTCATCAAATTGAAGACAGCAGTGAAATCATGCATGAATAAGACCTAGGACCCACAAATAAATAAGCACACAAATAGAATAAAGTTCTAGTTTTTTAAATGTATTCATTATTGGATAGAGACTGAGGGAAGTAGAGAGGGGAGGGGGGGAAAGAGTGGGAGAGAGACAGAGAGACACCTGCATCACTATTTCATCACTTGTGAAACTTTCCCCCTGAAGGTGAAAACCAGGGGCTTGAACCCAGGTCTTTGTGCCATTAACCAGGTGTGCCACTGCCTAGCACCCACAAAGTTCTAGTTTTGGGGTCCAACATAAGCCAGAGGTAAACAGTGTTCTTACCAAAAAAAAAAAAAAAGAGAGAGAAAGACAGGAGGAGGAGGGGGAGGAAATAAACAAGAAAATAAGGCAAATAAAAAAAAAAAAAACAGAATTACTCAAGTCAAGGGCCCTAGATTAGTGGACATTAATCTCCAGATTCAAAGGGCCTGTGGAGTCTCTATACAACAGATGAAGACAAACTTACATTTAAGTATGTTTCTTTCTTTTAAGATTTTACTTATTAATGAGAAACACAGGAGGAGAAAGCGAAAAAACTATCACTCTGGCACATGTGCTACGGGGAATCGAACTCAGGACCTCATGCTTGAGAGTCTAATGCTTTACCCACTGCACTATCTTCTGGAACACCATTTAAGTATGTTTTTGAGAAATGGGCAAACACTTGGGCCTAAGAGAAGCATCCTAAAACCAACTAGAGATCATAAAACAGGTCATCACACAGAATTAAGAATCAAACCAAGTTTATATTTCTCAATAGCAACATTACAGTCAGTAAGTAAACAGTGCTTTCAGATACTAAGGAAGTGATATCCACCTAGAATTATACTTCAGTCACATGTCAGGGTAAAGATGATTCCAGACATGAGAAGTCTAAAGAACTGTACCTCCCAAATGCTTTAAGAAGCTACTAGAATTATTACTACAAATGGGACTGGCTCAAGACAAAAGAGCAGGAGCCAAGGACTCCCAGTGACACTGAGAACTGTATAGCAGGTGAAGACCACCGAGTCCAGGGCAGAGTGGAATCAGAGGTCCAGAGATGAAAGCAATGGCACCAGGAGCAGTGGATTCATCACGCAGCCACTGAGCTCCAGAGACAACACTGGTAGGGAAAATAAATAAAAAACAAAATACAATGGGGGTGGATGGATGTATCTGAGCAGAAGCAGGGTGTGTGTATTTAGACAACTAGGAAAAAGTAGGGCTGCAGTCATTTTCTTTTTAAAATGTTTAAATATTTATTTATTTATTTTCCCTTTTGTTGCCCTTGTTATTTTTCATTGTTGTTGTAGTTATTATTGTTGTTGTCGTTGTTAGATAGGATAGAGAAATGGAGAGTGGAGGGGAAGACAAGACAGGGGGAGAGAAAGATAGACACCTGCAGACCTGCTTCACTGCCTGTGCAGCGACTCCCTTGCAGGTGGGGAGCTGGGGGCTTGAACCGGGATCCTTATGCTGGTCCTTGCACTTTGTGCCATGTGCACGTAACCCGCTGCGCTACCACCTGACTCCCTGAAGTCATTTTCTAAGAATGTGTCCCTAAGCAAAACACAGGCAAATGAAAGATAATTAATTCCATGTTGGTATGCTTCTAAATTCTGCTTCTAAGACCCCTTCTGTTTCATTGGTTTGGTCCCCCCTGCTTTGCACTGTGTTCTATTTACATAACCATTGTTAACTAAGCACCCCTCTGCCTCTGGGACATTGCTTTAATCCTCAATGTTTCATGCTTTTTCCTTCTCCCCGCCCCCTATCCTACATACTTCCTTTTTCCTGACTCTTCCGCCTCAGGAGAGATGCAGGACAGAATTGTGTTGTGATTAGAAGATATTAGATTGTTGAACCGCATCTCCGCTCGTCAATAAAGAGATACTGCTTCCCAGCTCAGCCATGAGTCCCTGGTCGTCTCTCTCTCTTGCCTGCGAAGCTAGCATGACAATTCCAGGTAAACGAAACTGCTGGGGAATTGATGTGTGTACTAAGCACACAGCATCTGGCTCAACTTTCCATAACTTGTCACATGAATGATCAAACCATCATAGTTGTCTATCAAACCCTGTGGTTCCTGCTACTCTGAGCAGTTAGTATATGCCAAATTGTTGGAATCTAAACTTTGTTCATCTATAGTCAACTTATACAAAAGCTAAATTTAAAAAGTTGCTGTCTACATTCAAAGTGGAGCAATGGGAAAAGCACTGAACTCTCAAGCATGAGATACTGATTCAGATGGCACATCCTATGTGCCAGGGTGACACTCTGGGTCTCTTTCCCAATAATAAATATATACAGTTAAAAAAAGGGAAAAAACTGAAAGAGAAGACATAGCACTATAGTAAATATATTGACTGGATTCTTAAGAAAGAATGACAAAAAAAAAATAAAGGTTTTTATTTTTGTATTTTTTTCCAACTATATCACTCTATTAAAACAATGTTAATTTACATGATTTCTGTTGCCATAAGGGTAGATTTACACATTCCCCCAAGGCTTAGTATCATTTTATAGTTCTCATTTTATAGTTCTTTTTTAAATCAACAAGGCTCTATAATTTAGTTGGTGTTTCAAGGTTTGGGTAAGCTTTTGCTGTTTTTTTTGTTTTTTTCCCACCTTGTCCAAATATAATTAAATAACCTTTCATTTAAAAAGCTATTTCAGGTTTTCAACAGTAAACCTAGAAAATATGGTAAAACTGGGATATTTCACATGGACATATTTATACACTAATTTGGTATTTTAAAGATTTGTGTCTTTTCTGTTCTATAATACTGATTTTATTTCCTCAGTAACTAGTAAGTAGCAATTAACTTCAAGAAAGGGAAAACCAACTCCATGGGAAAGAACAGAAAACTCTTAACTCCTATTTGTAGTACATTGTGTAGCTTAACCTAGTTATTTATACCTTCTTAAAAAAAGTGACCTTTGGGGGCTTGGTGGTGCACCCAGTTAAGTACTCATATTACTATGCGCAAGGACTGGGGTCTTCGTCCCACCTTCCCCCCAACTCTTACTCCCACAGGGGGAATACTTCATGAGCGGTGAGGCTGGTTTGCAGGGGTCTCTTTCTCTCTCCCTCACCCCTCTTAATTTCCATCTGTATTATCTAATAAAAATAGAAAGAAAAAGAAAAAAGTGAAAAATGGCCACCGGGAGTGTTGGATTCTTAGTGGCAGCACCAATCCTCAGAGATAACCCTGGTGGCTAGAGGGGAAAATGACTTTTCATTTATATTCAGGAAAGCACCGATCCATACCAATTAAGACTAGAGATAAATAAGGCTGAGAAAATAGGTGGGGTAAAGAGTTATTGATCTCTCTCTGACTAAATGAAGGTTTTCATTTAGGAAGGAAAAAAAAGTTTCTTTGAGCCTTCTTATACTTGTTAGCAACAAACTGTCACATCTCAGCAAGGTAAGGTATGCACTCCTAATAAAGCAGATTAATTGTTCTGCTCACAGTAATTTATTTCCAAATACAAAAGACAATTTATTTAACGTACATTAGTCGTTTTTTTTTTTTTTTTAAAGATAGGACAGAGAGAAATGGAAAGAGGAAGGTGCTGGGAAATTGTGCAGATGGAGTCACATTTGCCATGTTGCCGCCTCAGGCTATTGCTAGTTCCGAGGAGAGTTAGGACATTCTTGGGAGAGCCTGTTCCGCCATGTTGTGCCCTCAGGGCATTGTCAATTTCCCACGATAGTTGGAGTGCTTTGGTTACTCCTCCCTCCTCCCATTCCCGTGAGAGTTATTATCCTACCCTGGAGTGCTATGGTTACTCCTCCCCCTTCTCATTCTCATGAGAGCTATTCCCATAAAAGCCCTTCTTCTTCTGCACCTCACTCTCTTGCCGGCCTTTCACTTTGGTGATTAGACTCAGGGAAGGTTGGTGCGCGAGGCGGCCATTTTTGCTACCTTCACGTGGCCCAAACTGTTGCTCTCTCACCCAACTCTGAGGTGCCAGCGCAAATAAAGGATCGTGTTCCCTTTCTGCTCCAAACCTCCTTTTTCTGAATCCTGCCACCACTGCAAGTGACACCTGGTGCCCAACGTGTCCCGCACTCACGCCCTGCAGGGCGGCCCAGCCTGAGGTCCAGAAAAACCACCCAGACACAGGTAAGTGGCAGCCGCCTGACTCTGCGGCCCCTTGTTTTCCCCCACCATGGGATTTTCCCCGTTTTACAAGGAGGCGTCCCAGACACTTTATTCTTTTCTCATGGGACAGGCTCTCTATCTCGGAGACGCTTTAATTGGAGCTGCACCATGGGTTCTCTTGGCTATGTTTGCAACTTTCAGGATATATATAAGGCACCCTGCCAAAAGGTTAAGAGACCTTGAGGCTGAGATACAAGAGTTAAAAGATATGTTCTCAGCGCTTAAACACCCTAAGCCTTCTGCAGTTTGCCCTGAGAGTTCTGCTTCCGCAGACACATGTTCGGTTTCTCCGGCAGCCACTTCTCCAGTGGCTTCCACTTCTGTGACTCCTCCTCCCGCTGATACTTCGTCATTAAGAGACCTTGAGGCTGAGGTACAAGAGTTAAAGGATATGTTCTCGGTGCTTAAACACCCTAAGCCTTCTGCAGTTTGCCCCGAGAGTTCTGTTTCTGTTTCAGCAGACACGTGTTCGGTTTCTCTGGCAGCCACTACTCCAGTGGCTTCCACTTCCGTGACTCCTCCCCCGCTGATACCTCGTCATTAAGAGACCTTGAGGCTGAGATACAAAAGTTAAAAGAGATGTTCTCGGCGCTTAACCACCCTAATTCCTGCAGTTTGCCCCAAGAGTTCTGTTCCAGCAGACACCTGTTTGGTTTCTCTGGCAGCCGCTTCCCCAGCGGCTTCCACTTCCGTAACTCCTTCCCCCGCTGATACCTCGTCATCAACCCAAGTCCACACCTTCCTGGTAAATGTGGCCCCCAATAAACAAAACCCTCAGGTATGGTATCCATACTCCTCCAAAAAACTCAGAGAACTCAGACAGGCAGTGAAGGAGGAGGGAATTCATGCCCCATAGACCAAGTCCATTTTACGAGGCTTTTTCCAGCACCTTAATACCCTCCAAGATTGGAGGGACTTAGCTCTTGCTGTGCTCCCAGACTCCCTCTACCTGCAATGGGAGGCATGCTTTCATGACGAATGCTCAAAACAATCCCAGAAAAATAGTCACAAATAGCTAGAATGGAATTTTAATGCATTGTTTGGAGCGGGAGAGTTTGAAACTGGAATTCAGCAGGCAGAAGCCAAGTTTCCAACCGGTTATTTTGAACAGGTACGCATCTGCGCAACACAAGCATAGGAGAGGTTTTCCCATCCACAGGAGAGGCCTCAGTCTGCATTAACTCCCTTCGCCAAGAAACCGATGAATCGCTAGCTAACTTCATTGCCAGGGTGCAGTCAACCTTAGAGAGAAAGATTTATAATCCTGAAATCCGTTCTCTCCTCCTGTGTTCTATTGTCTGGGATGGCATGATTCCAGAATTCCGTCAGGCATGCCTCAATCTTAAACACCAACATCCAGATAATTGGATTTTAGCAACACAGGAACTTAGACCAGGCTCTTATGGGGCACCCATTATGACACAGGCTTATGCAGTTACCCCACATAATCAAAACAGGACCTGCTTTCAGTGCGGTCGCCAAGGGCATTGGTGTAACCAATGTTCAGATAAGCCACGATCCCGCCTCCAGTTAGGACAACCACGCCTCCAGTCAGGGCAACCCCGCCATCAGTCAGGGAGCCAGAGGCCATGAACACCTTGTCCTAGATGTCAGAAAGGTTTTCATTGGAGGAGAGATTGTTGGTCCAAGTTTCATAAAGATGGCATGCCCCTGAATGGTACAAATTCGGGGCCTGTGATTTTGTGGACCACTCCTGTTTTAGAACGAGGTCACCCTACTATGACAGTAAGGATTGGCAATATTCCTTTTAAATGTTTGATTGACATGGGGGCAGAAAAGACGATTTTAAGGGAAGCAGAGGTTCCCCAAAATTGGGAACTCCTCCCAGGACCCCGTTTACATGGAATTGGAGGGTTGACCCAAGCCTTTCTCACAAGAGATTCGCTCATGTGGGAAGACCCTGAAGGGACTACCGGACACTTCCACCCTTTGGTAGCTGATATTAGCACCAATTTACTGGGCAGGGATCTTCTGGAATGTCTTGATGTTAGGATATCCACAGATGCCTCTACAGAGCTTAACACCCGCTCCTGCGAAACTAGATCCAATCAGCACCCCCAATACTAACTGCCACTGTTCGCAACCAAACTCCCTGCTTAGACTGGCTTTCTAATGAGCCTGTCTGGGTGGAACAGTGGCCTTGGCCTAGGGATAAGCTAGAAATTTTAAAAGAGCTCGTCCGAGAATAGTTGTCCTTGGGACACATTCGTCATTCCAGAAGCCCATGGAATACTCCTGGTCTTTGTGATTAAAAAGCGCTCAGGAAAATGGTGCCTCCTCCAAGATCTCCATGCGGTAAATAAAACCATGCAGGTCTGGGGCTCCCCCCAATGGGGTTTGCCTCTTGCTTCTGCAATTCCCACAGAATTCCAATCATAGCTATTGATATACAAGATTGTTTTTTCTCTATTCCCTTGCATCCGCAAGATTGTAAATGTTTTGCCGTCTCTGTTCCTTCTATTAATAACGCCAGCCCTGCTGATAGATTTGAATGGGTGGTGCTGCCCCAGGGCATGGCCAATAGTCCTACAATTTGTCAAGAGGCTGTTAAATCTGCCCTTTTTCCATATATTCATAAGGGCCTTAATGTTTTTCACTACATGGATGACGTCTTAATATGGGGAGAATTAGATACAGATCTCCGTCCCCTACGTGATTTTCTCATTCCTGCACTAAAGAAAAGCGGCCTTAATGTAGCTCCTGAGAAGATACAGCTAATTCCTCCAATATCTTTCCTAGGTTCAGAGATTTCCCTAACGCAAATTCGTCCCTTAAAACCTAGTGTTACTTTTCCTTCTAACCTTACTCTTGCTTCTTTACAAAGTTTTCTTGGAAATTTAAATTGGCTTAGGCAGTATCTTTATCTGCCTACTAGCTGCCTCCAACCACTGTTTGACCTGTTAAAAGGAAACAAACAGCCCTCCTCAAAACGTATGTTAACTCCCGAGGCCTCCTTGGCACTGGAAAGGGTTAACCAGGCCCTCCAGGACATGCACCTTGTTCGATTCTCCCCCTCCTCTCCGGTAAACCTTCTAATCTTTAACTCCACCCCCACAGTAGTGGGAGCACTGTGGCAGAACCATGGGGTTCTCGAGTGGCTTCACATGCCAGTAGGTGGAGCTCCAAGACTCCTCACTGAGATAGACATGTTAGCATTCATGGTTCGCCAAGGAAGAAATAGGTCTGTGCAGGTCTTAGGGAAAGAACCGGATTTAATTATTCTTCCTTTTTCTCTCACAGATACAGAGTGGCTCATATGCCATCATTCCCCTTTTGCCATAAGCTTCATGGGGTTTCCAGAACAAGTAGATAACCATTTTCCTTCTAATAAATTGATAGCTTCTTTACCTCTTTTGCCTCTACTAGTACCTAAACTTTTCTCTCGAGATTCCATCCCCTCTGCTCCTACAAGTCTTCACTGATGGTGGAATAAAGGGAGCTGCTGCTCTTATATACTACCCAGACAAACAATCCCCTAAACCTCTCTTTACTGAGCTTCCTGATAATTCCACTCAGCACAAAGAACTTTATGCTGTTTTCCTTGCATTAAAAGCTGTACCAGAATACTTCAACCTTTTTTCTGACAGTGTGTATACTGTTAACTTACTTCCATGGCTTGCTCGTTCTTATGTGAAAATTGATGACAACCCACTTTCCCCTCTCTTGATTCAAATTGCCTCTATGCTCTGTTCTCGAACCCAACCACTGTATGTTCAACACCTTCGTTCTCACAGCCCTTTCCTGGTTCCCTGTCTGAAGGGAATGCTGCAGCTGACCGCCTTGCCTCCTAGTCTCTGTCTCTGATCCTGCTGACTTTCATTCCCTAACCCATGTTATTCTTAAAGGCCTTTGAGCTCGATTTCCTGATGTTCCTTTTACCACAGTTGAAACATATCCTTGCTACATGTTCTTCCTGTGCAAGTCTCATAAAAACACCTGCTATTCAAACTCTTGGGGTTAACCCCTGAGGCTTAAAGGCCAATGCTCTTTGGCAAATCGATGTCACCCACATACCAAATTTTGGCAAACAAAAATATGTATTTGTCTCAACTGATACCTTTTATAAATTTATGTGGGCAAAAGCTCAGACTAGAGAAAAAGCTCTAAAAAGCTTATAAGCCATATACTCTCCTGTTTTGCTGTAATGGGCTTACCTCTTCAACTGAAAACTGACAATAGGTATATGTTTATCAGCAAACAATTTCAAGATTTTTGTTCCCTCTGGAATATTACTCATACCACAGGCACTCCCTATAATCCACAGGGACAAGGCATTGTTGAGAGGGCCCATCAAACCCTTAAGGCTCAATTAAACAAAGATAAAGGAGGAATGTACCCTGCCAATATTCAGCTAGCAAAAGCCTTAACTACATTAAATCTCTTTAATATTTACAATAACTCGGACTTACCTCCTATTATTCTTCACTGGCAAACACCATCTACTCTTCCAGCTATTAAGGTCAAGTGGAAAGACCCACTCGACAAAATTATTCCAAACCTGTCTGGGTTCCTGCCCACCATATCTGACAATACCCGCATGATGGCGCTGCTATCCCTGAAGAACAAGAAATACTACAAGAGGACTAGATGCAGGATGCTTCCCAGGATCCATAGTACGACATGGTGGAATCTCCTACCCCTTCTCTGGATGTCTTATGACTGGCCAGTTGTGTTTTGTGAGTGTGCTGAATGACCAAAAATTTTTGTATGACCCATCTGCTCAGAGTACTCTAAAACTTAATTGACTTTATATAAAAATGCTGGACGCAGCCAAGGTTTCTGGAGACGTCCAGAAACATTCCAAAAAAATTTTTTTTCTCTCTTTTGATTTTTATATATAAATCTTGGTATATATATAAAAGTGCTATGTCTTAAACTGTGTGAGTAAAGATGGATCTAAATTTGTTTTTTAAATGATATGCTTTCATAACAAAATTTTTTCTCCTCCAGTGTGTTATAACTAAATGTTTATGGGTATGTTTCAAGTTTGGTAAACATTAACTTAACAGTTAAAAGTCTAACCTTGAAGCTACATTACTACCAGGTAAGGTAAAATGAATTTGCTAGAAGTAACTAACTATTTAAGGTAAAGTCTAAATATTTAACATGACAGTAAATCCCCAAAATTAAAATACAAATTCTCTATACAGGGCGCTTTTGGATGGCCCCCAAAAGTGCCCTGTAAGCTATCTTGTGGAAGTTACTCCACAACAGATCTGACATCAATCTGGCACTGTAAATGTTAAAACCATTGTCACTAACATGCGTTAACTCTCTAAGTAACCTGAGTCTGTTTATAGTCCAAAGTAAAAATAGTTAAAAAATCAAAATATGTATTTTAACTAAAATTGGTCTGAAGATCCTGCTGTAGAGACTGCAACAAGAGGTCACATTAGATGACTTTTAAACAAAATCATAAAGATACTTAAACCAATTATAATCATCGAGCTATCAATTATAATAAACCTCTAACTTGTTACAAGTTTTATTTTTTTTTCACAAGTAAGTGATTACAGTTATCAAGCCTTCATATAAAGAATCAT
Organism: Erinaceus europaeus; assembly: GCF_950295315.1. Taxonomy (NCBI): domain Eukaryota; kingdom Metazoa; phylum Chordata; class Mammalia; order Eulipotyphla; family Erinaceidae; genus Erinaceus; species Erinaceus europaeus. The sequence continues at coordinate 119,535,711 of NC_080163.1, read as the reverse complement.
CTGTTCATATGGTAAGGTATTAAACTATAAAAAGTTCCTCTATATACAACTTATGTGAATTAACAACATTCACATATTCTTCTACACTTAACTGAGGTATCTCATCTTGCCACTATAGGCCTGCCTTTGTCAGCCAACAATTTAAAGATATTTCCCTTTATAACATCACCCATGCCACGGACATCTCTTACTACCCCCCAAAGACAAATGGCTGTTGAGAAGGCCCGCCAAATGCCTAGGCTCAATTAAGTAAAATAAATAAATAAATAAATAAATAAATAAGTAGGTAAGATACATCCCCCAATACTCAGTTGGCTAAGGCACCAAACCTCCTCTTCTATAAAAAAATTCAAATCAGATGCCCTGCTAACCACGAGAAGTAGACTGTTTGTTTCTTTCACAGGAATCCAGGGAAAAACCATCTGGACACCTGTTCACTCTGACATCATCCACTAGACGGCACGACTACAGTGGCACACCCCCCGAAACCTTAGATGTCACCTGACGCGATCTAAAGAACCTGCATCTGCACAATTTCCCAGCAGGAAGGGAAGACAGAGAGGAGAAGAGAAAGGTAGACACCTGCAGACCTGCTTCACTGCCTGTGAAGTGATTCCCCCGCAGGTGGGGAGCCAGGGCTTGAACCGGGACCCTTTTTTGTTGCCCTTATTGTTTTATTGTTGTAGTTATTATTGATGTTGTTGTTGGTGGATAGGACAGAGAGAAATGGAGAGAGGAGAGGAAGACAGAGAGGGGGAGAGAAAGACAGACACCTACAGAACTGCTTCACTGCCTGTGAAGTGACGTACCCGTAGGTGGGGAGCCGGGGCTTGAACTGGGATCCTTACACTGCTCCTTGTGCTTTGCACCATCTGTGCTTAACCTGCTGCACTACCGCCCAACTCCCCCATTAGCCAAGTTTTAAAGACAAAAAAATTTTTTTTAAAATTTTATTTATTGGATAGAGATGGCCAGAATTTGAGAGGGAAGGGGGAAGACAGAGAGTAGGAGAGACAGAGACACCAGCAGCAGTGCTTCACCACTTGCAAAGCTTTTCCCCCTGCAGGTGGGGACTGGGAGCTTGAACCTGCGTCTTTGTAAATTTTAACACATTCACTCAACCAGGTGTGCTATCACCCAGCCCCAAGACAAAATTTTTTATCCTTGGTCAATTTTTTAAAAAGTTGTATTATAACTAACAGTAAATTACACATTTCAAGTATCCAATTTGACAAATGTTGACATGCATAGACCCACAAAATCTTTGCTTTAAATCATACACATCCATCACCATTCTCACTTTTTAAACTTTCCCTTTGTCCCTTTCTCCAGAAAGCCACTGAGGCTTTATTTTGAATAAAGACAAAGAGAAATTGAGAAGGAAGGAGAGGGAGATAGATAGAGACAGACATGGATACCTACAGCCCTGTGCCACAGTTTGTGAAGGTTCCCCCTGCAGGTGGGGACTGACGGCTTGAACCTGGGTCCTCTTGTACTGTAAAGTGTATCCTTAACCAAGTGTGCCCTACCACCCAGCCCCAGTTTTAAGAGTTATTTATATTTTTTAAAAGCATTCCTTATCTGATGCAAATATGTTCTTCTAGTGTATGGATTGTCTTCCTTCCTCCCTCCCTCGTTTGTTTATGAAGCAGAGAGAAAGAGAGCCACATCATCACTCTGGCACATGGAATGCCAGGGCTTGAACTCTGGAACTCATGTTTAAGAGTCTAATGTTTTATCCACCATACCATATCCTGGGCCCATTTCTTCACTGCCACAATTCTTCACTTTTGTCAATTTTTTTTCCACTTTGGTCAATTTTAGGGACTGATTGCCAGTACTGGGTATGACAATTTAAAGTGTTTGCCATACAGATCAAGCTTTAGTCATTTGAAAAGTCTCATCTCTATAGAAATTTACTATAGCCAGGACCTGTTCTAGTGCTTTGAATGGCTGTTTTGATTCCTTTTTCCCCAAACTACATTCTACTTTACAAGTCCAGCCTGACATTAGAACATGGCCAGCAGGCAGAGACCTGGACAGTAACTACAGGCTGTTCCAGAACTCATGTCCCTCCCACCCACAGTAGAGGTTCCCATAAACTTGGGGAGTTGGTGGACCCATGGCTCAAAAGTCACGCTAAGTCTTCCTAGAGCCCATCCAACACCACTCTGGCACAGTACTTTGCAAAAACACTCATCTTTAACTGAGATAATGAAAAGTGGTAAATGTTTACTTCCTCCCCCTTAGAAGAAAAAGGGAGGGGAAAAAAAACATAGTTTCTTACCTCAAAGGAACATTCAACGTTTCTTTCATTTTTCTTGTGTGATAATCCCTTCAGGTCTATCTTTTCAACACTCACTGTAAAAAAATAAGACACAATTATAAAAATGCAATAAAACCCGTAAGTATAAATAATCAGTTAGCATCTGATATCTCAGCAATTTCCAAAGCCAGGCTTCCATGTCACTCCCCACATTGGGAGTCTTAAAATAAGACACTCAATGTGTCTTAAGTAAGACAGCAGGCAGAAAGTGGTACATCTAGGAGTGGAGGGGCATCAACTATGCAGAAGACAGACAAAACTAAAAAATGAAGCACTGCAAAGGAAGAGAATGGGGGTGTAGTAAGGACATGCATGGATGTAAAGGCAAGGGGGCATTTACAACTGGGTCATTTATAACTGATCTCTTTCTTTTTCTTTTTTTTTTTTTTTAAAGATTTTATTTATTTATGAGAAAGATAGGAGGAGAGAGAAAGAACCAGACATCACTCTGGCACATGTGCTGCCGGGGACTGAACTCGTGACCTCATGCTTGAAAGTCCAAAGCTTTACCACTGCGCCACCTCCCGGACCACACAACTGATCTCTTTCAACATCTGCAGTACAACAGAGTATTTCAGATCCAGTGGCCAAGAGGCTCTTATTTTATCTTCTGTGGCACAAGAAGCTAATCACTAAGGGGTGTAACAAGTGCTATCAGAGGTTGTTGTCAGTCAGACGGACAGTGGCACAGCAAGACACACTTTCATGAGAACTCTAAAGCCAACCATTCTTTTATACCTCCTTACACACACACACACTTTTATTTTCTCATGTCAAATATGAGGGGCTAGAAGATAGCTGACCCAGTAAAGGGCATAATTTACCATGTGAGAGGACAAGGGTTTGAGCCCAGGCACCATATGTATGGAAGGAGCATGGATAACAGCACCAGAAGTTTAAAAGATAGTGGGGTGGTGCTGTTGTGTGTCTATTTGTCTGTCTGTCTACCTGAAAAAAAATGAATGAAAAAGTTAGTCCAGGAGCAGTGGAATAATACATATGTAAACCCCAAGCTCCACAAAAACAAAATCAATAATGATGGTTCAAAATCCCATTTCTAAGGGGCTGGGGAAAAGCACAATGGTTTGGTTATACAGATCAACTTTCATGTCTGAGGCTCTGAGCTCCCAGGTTTAATCCCCAGTGCTACCATAAACCAGTTGAGCAATGGTCTGGTAAAAAAAGGTGGTGCACTTGGTTAAGCATGCAGATTGCAGTGTGCAAGGATGCAGGTTCAAGCCCCCTTGTCCCCACCTACAAGGAGAAGTTTCATGAGTGGTGAAGCAGGCCTACAGGTATCTGTCTCTCTCCCTATCTTTCCTTCTCAAGTTTTCTGTCTCTATCCAGTAATAAATAAATCACTATTTTTTAATAAAATATTTTTAAGAAGAAAAAGAATGACTGAAGATCAGTTATTTATCAAACATGATGTAGGTTCTCAACTCCCAGATCACAGTAAGGTATGTTAGCCCTATTTTGCCTCAAATACTAAAAGTATTTCTCAAACACTAACATAGTAATTGACTCTGCAAGCTTGTGTAGTTTGCAGGTATGAAAAATCATATAATCTGTTTGTGGATAGCTAAGGCAGACCACAACATATGGGGGAGCCTATATATATATTCCCTTTTGTTGCCCTTGTCTTTTTTTTATTGTTGTTGTAGTTATTATTGACATCACTATTAGATAGGAGAGAGAGGAAGACAGAGAGGGGGAGAGAAAGATAGACACCTGCAGACCTGATTCACCACCTGTGAAGCAACTCCCCTGCAGGTGGGGAGCCGGGGTTTCGAATAGGGATCCTTAAGCCAGTTCTTGCACTTTGCGCCACGTGTGCTTACCCACTGTGCTACAGCCCGACTCCCACAGGGAAGCTTCTATCTGTGGAAATTATACACACCTTCCTCCACTTGGTTTTATGGTTCATTTGGCCAGGTACCATGGAGATTTCCACTGATCTATTTAAGAATTAATGGTCCACTATGAACCACTAAAAACAATGATGTAACGTTTCTTTGCAGATAACCAGATGTAGTTTGCCACACCAAAGCTTTCCAGTTTCCTCCAAAGAACACCAGTTCTCTAAGATGTTTAAGGGTGACCCCACAAAGTTTCATGGTTTAAAAAAATGCTTGAGTATGTGGCCCAGAGGAACACAGCTGATAAAGTGCTGAACTCTCAAATTCAGCCCCCAGCATCACATGTCCCAGAGTGATGCGCTAGTTCTCTGGTGTCCATTACTCCCTACCACTCCTCTCTTGTCACTGATAGTTTTTGGGGAAATCTCATGCACCTATTTTTGTAGTTTGCCCATTTATGTATAAAAGACTTCAAGAAGCCATACAACGAAGAGAAAAAAAAAAGTCCATTTTTATTTACCAAGAATCTCACTGGGGGTGGGCGGAGGCACAAAACTCTTTTTCTTCCAATGTGTAGACAAGGAGCTTGCTGCAGTGGGCTTTAGAACAGGTTCTAACTTTGCACATCTCCACATGGTAGCATCAATCACATGATACCACTAAAATGTATACTAATTACATGAAATTAAAACTTTAATTTCTTGGTGGCACTGACCACATTCTATGAGCTCAACAGTCACATGTGGTTAGCAGCTGCCACAATCAACAGCAGACATGGAGCATTTCTGGATCACAACTTACTACTAGAGAGCCTGGTTGAGCCAGGGGCTGTACACTGTGGGCTGCTCTCTGTCTGCTGGTGGAAATGGCTCCGCTGGCACAGAGCCAGAACCACCTGTTTACATTTCATCTCTGGCTGCTTTCCACCCCAAATCAGCAGGGCCAGGTAGCTGCACCAGACACTGTGTGGTTCCCAGAGTAAAAAAAAAAAAAATCTCTGCAGAAAGTTTGATCCCTACACTAAACTAGCAACTGTGCACCAGCCAACTTCCCTGTAGTTTCCACCTTGTCCCAGGCCATGAAATGAGGTTATGGTTTGTAGGGGAAGGAGACACTTCAGTAATGACTGATACTCTCCTAAGTCTCCGTAATCTGGTGATGTTGCATCAGAGTCAATATTCACAGGGTAGACACACTAACTAGAAACTAGTTCATAGTATTCTAGTATGGAAATAGCACCTTGCAGGAAGGAGTTACTCTAAAAAACAAAACAAAAAATGTTTCCTTCCTAGCAAAATGGAAAAAAAAACTGTTTGGGGACTGTACACCTCCTTATTTCCACTCAGTAAAACTACTCACTGTCCTTGTCTTTCTTCCTCAGTTAGACTGTCAGCAAATAAGCTGTTTTTATGTGTTCCAAACTAGTAAACACACACACACACACACACACACACACGCTCTCATCTAGGCCTTTTAGTTTTTTAAACAATAGGACATACAGAGTTAATAAAAATAGAAAAATACAGTCAGCATTTTCCCTGGCCACAGAACACCAATGTGTACCTAAATATTCCAAGACTGAGCAATAGTGGGATTATGAAGAAAAGTTAAAAAAAAAAACAAAAAACATCTGGACTGAAAGTGGGAAATGACTCATATCTAGACAGGAAAATGTGAAAAGCAGATGAATGTTATTCAGTTGTTTTCAAATAAAGGGGACACTTTGAGCTCCAGTACTAAAAATGTTTTGTGGGACCTTTTCAAAAATGTCCAGTCAAATGGTACAGGGCTTCTGCAGCTCCTGTCTTATCACCAAAGACTAACATAGAAGCCCATATCCACTCCTCTGGACCCACCTGTCTCTCTGAACTGGCCACTGGGTCTTTTTTAATGGAGAGGTTTCCTATCAAATCAGGGATTCTCAGGTGAACCTTTTGTTAACAGGTAGGGTCAGTTTAATTGGAATCATTAAATTTGAAAGATGTACCCTAACATAGCTCTCAAGTTCTATTCTCTATTCTAACACCACTCTCCCAGATAGTATTTCTAGTCCACTTGAATGTTAGCTGTCAAGCTCAAGTAATGATTAAAAAAGTCCCAGGCTCCTAGGAAAGTATCTAAAATAGACATCTTAGCTTCTTTTCACCCAAGGGACCTTATTCCTATAGGCTCTATTCCTACTTTATAGTCCTTGTTTATTAAACATTTTGTCCTACTTTATATTTTACGGCATTTCAGCCAGCAATTTGTAAATGCTACTATGATCCCATCCTAACCTCCCTAGGCAGATGACCTCGTCAACATGTCTCCAGAGTTTTACCCTACTAGGGAAAGATAAGAGACAGGCCAACCTGCCTGGGTCAACCTGCCAACATTCCAGTGTTGAAGCAATTGTCCAGTGGAGAAGCAATTATAGAAGTCAGACCTCCTTCCTTTTTACCCCCAAAAGAATTTTGGTTCATACATCCAGAGAGGGAGATATTAGGGGAAGATGACCAGAAGGCTCTGAACCCCAATTCTACTAGGACCCAGAAGTTTTGTGACCAAGAACCTTCGTTTTTACACTATCACTGAGAGGGAAAAGGAAAAAGGAAGGGCATCTGGAGATCGTAATATTTTAGGTATGCCTGTGGTCCGGGAGGTGGTGCAGTGATAAAGCTTTGGACTCTCAAGCATGAGGTCCAGAGTTTGATCCCTGGCAGCACATGTACCAGAGTGATGTCTGGTTGTCTCTCCTCCGATCTTTCTCATAAATAAATAAATAAATAAATAATCTTAAAAAAATACTTAAGGTATTCCTTAGAATGAAATTAAGGCAGGGATTATTAAAGGTGAATAAAAATGGGCATTAGCTTCCACATGGTGTCAGTCATCTTTGCTCAAATGGCCCATGTGCTTCTCTGGTGGGTGCCTTTTCATTTTCCTAATTAAAGGTTTTAAATAGTGTATGTGTGTGTGTGGGGGGGGAACCCTATGAGGAATACTTAGGTTTGGGGGGGAAGCCCTAAATAGTGAAATAAAAATCACTGATTTGTGGGGGTCAGGTGGTAGCGTAGCGGGTTAAGTGTAAGTGGCAAAGCTCAAGGACCAGAGTAAGGATCCCGATTTGAGCCCGACTCCCCACCTGCAGGTGGGCTGCTTCGCAAGCGGTGAAGCAGGTCTGCAGGTGTCTTTCTCTCCCCGTCTTCCCCTCCTCTCAGCATTTCTCTGTGTCCTATCCAACAACAACATTAATGACAACAATAAAAATAATGGCAAGGGCAACAAAATAATGGGGAAAAAATGGCCTCCAGGAGCAGTGGATTTATAGTGCAGGCACCAAGCCCCAGGAAGAACCCTAGAGGCAAAACAAACAAGCAAAAAAAAAAAAATCACTAATTTATGTCATAAATACAAGAAAGAAAGAGCAAAGATCACGGGGCACATACTCCATTAATGGAGCACTACTCAGCAGTAACATAAACAACAAGGGCAACAAAAGGGAAGAAGGAAAAAAAAAAAAAGCCTTCAGGAGCACTGGACTCCTCCAATCCCCAGCAATAACCCTGGAGGCAAAAAAACAAACAAACAAACAAAACCAATGTGTTCTTTGGGACTGGCAGTGACTACTGTTAGTGAAGTAAGGAAGGAAATGAATGACAACTATGGGTTGATTTCACTCATAAGTAGAATATAGAAAATTGAAACACACAAAGTTGAAAAAAGATATACACACACACACACACACAGTCAGTCCACATATATGACTTTGGGAAAACTATGGTAGTTACCTCTAGAGAGGGGCAGGGGCACAGAACTTTGGTGGCAGGAGTGGTGTGAAATTATACCCCTATCTTATAATCTCGTAAATATCTACTTAAAATAAGTATTTTTTAAAAAAGAAGGCAAGTAGGGGGTCGGGTGGTAGCGCAGTGGGTTAAGCACATGTGGCACCAAGCACAAGGACCGGTGTATGGATGCCAGTTCGAGTCCCTGGCTCCCTGACCTGCAGGGGAGTCACTTCACAATTGGTGAAGCAGGTCTGTAGGTGTCTATCTTTCCCTCCTCTCTCCATTTCTCTATCCTATCCAACAACAATGACATCAGTAGCAACAACAATAATCACCACAACGGCAACAAAAGGGAAAAAAAATAGCCCCCAGGAACAGTGGATTCATGGTGCTGGCACTGAGCACCAGCAAAAACCCTGAAAGGAAAAAAAAAAAGGAGGCAAGTGAATGGTTTGGAAGTGTATAGCACTGAGAGCTCAGAATATAAATAAAATGAAAAAAAAAAAAGATGCAAATGACTTCTCCCTTCAATTTATTCCTAAATTCAAGAGTAAACAGGCAAAACAAGACTGCCACCCCTAGTGTGAGAGGCCAGGATGATTCAAAGTGGGCTGGTGTCGTATGCTTTACATTGGTTTGTTCTAGCCCTCCCCCGCCAAGAGAATTGGATGAGTCCTGTTAATTTCGAGGGCCTGCTTGGCCCCGCCCCAAGGAACCCCCGGGAGAGGGTTCCTGAGTACAAGAGTTCCAGAGTTCCAGAGTAAGGGAGAGGGTTCCTGAGTTCGAGAGTAAGGGAGAGTGCTTGTGCCGCCGCAAAAAGACAGCGGAGTTCTGTTTGGTGATTAGTTTGTCTTAGTTTATGAATCGTTGTTCCTGAATAAAGAAATACAGCTTCCCTGCCCAGCCATTGTCTCCGCGTCTCAGTTACCCGCCCATGAAGCTAGCCCGGCCAGCAAGAGGCCTCCTAAATTTTAACAACAGGCTGGGCTAAAGAAGGTGTTTCATGTGCTTGTGTTCAGGGCTGAGGGACATCAGATGGGGGAAACAGACAGAATACATATAGGAACTTGGTCATATAAAGCAAAAGTACAAAGAGAAGAGAATTACATCTCTTAAAGCTAAGAAGGGAGTTTTAAAGATAGGGGACAGGGATGTTGGAATGAGTATCATGGTGTTGGACTGAAATCAAATGGATTACTATGAACTGGCTATTTTCATTAAACATATGTGTTAGAAAGTCAAAGTAATGACCCTCTTGGTTAATATCACACCACCTCACCATCTGGGGCCCTAGTCAGGGAATACTTGGATTCCCACATCATATGATGGGCCTAGACCTTTTTTTTTTTTTATATATTTATTTATTTATTCTCTTATGTTGCTCTTGTTTTATTGTTGTTGTCATTGTTGGATAGGACAGAGAGAAATGGAGACAGGAGGGAAGACAGAGAGGGGGAGAGAAAGATAGACACCTGCAGACCTGCTTCACTGCTTGTGAAGCAACCCCCCTGCAGGTGGGGAGCCGGGGACTCGAACCAGGATCCGGATGATGGTCCTTGCGTTTTGTGCTATGTGCACTTAACCCGCTGTGCTACTACCTGACTCCCGGGCCTAGACCTTTTATGTATCCATCCCTCTCTGTACCGTCACTGGTCACCCCAAAAGGAGTCTAGGGTATCCTACCCTGCCACTTTAGGAAGATTGATCCTAAAATGAGTGCAGCCTGCACTGGTCCCAGCTGTGACCATGAGCTGTGAGCTCAGACCAGCAGGGACTCATAGAGGTTACACAGGTTCTGGTGCTAAATATAAATATATATATGGGTCCTGGATCAGGTATATGGAAGTAAATAGTTAATTCTATCCACAGAACATTTTTAAGAATGTGAGCTACTCTCTGCCCTAATCCAAATTTCTAGCCCTTTCCTCTCCGACACCATTTTCTCAGACGTTTTTATCCAGCTTCATCCAGGCTATCAAACTCAAGCAAAAACTACCATAGTTGTGTACCTCTAGAAACATGCCTGAAGATCCCTAATCTCATGTGCTCTGTTCCTACTTTTTGGTCTCAATTTATGTCATGCAACCTTCCAGACAACAAGTTGCAGACACTACCATGATTTGACCCTGACTTCTCTGGGCAGACAATCTCACCAAAGTGTCCTGGAACCTCACTTCTCCAGAGTCCTACCCTACTAGTGAAGAAAAACAGAAATAGGCTAGGGTATGGGTCACCCTGCCAACATCCAAATTCAGCAGAGAAGCAGTTACAGAGGTCAGAACCCCTACTTTCTGCACCCCAAAAACAACATTGATCCATATTCCAAGTGGGGGAGAGAGAGATAATAGGAGGAAGAAGATAAGAGGCCTCTGAACTCCAGCTCCATCAGGTCCCAGAGAGAGGGGACAAAAAGGGGAGAGATGTTTTTGGATGTAGTAATAGGGTTATGTGTGGCTTGGAGGGGAAGAAATTAGACCTGGAAGAAAAAGGGGGCAATTATGTACAAATACATAATACAGTTGTAGAGAAACCAGTTGACCCATGTCTACAACCTTGGGAGAACTGAGGTGGTTTGCAATGGAGGGACTTGGGATTCAGAACTCTGGTGGTGGGAACAGTGTCAGGCGAAGATGATAACCACTACACTACAGAAACCTCCATGGGAACAGTGTGGAATAATAGCCCTGTTGACATGTAATTTTGCAAATTAATATTGAATTAAAAAAAAAAGAGAGAGAAAATAAGGTAGGGGCAGATAGTGTAATGGTTATGCAAACAGATTGTCATGCCCGAGGCTTCTAAGTCCCAGGTTCAATCCCCCACACCACCATAAGCTAGAGCTGATCAGTGCTCTGGTAAAAAAATGAATAGAAAAAAAAATGAATAAATAAAAATAAAAAATGGGGCTGGGTGGTGGCACACCTGGTTGAGCGCACATGTTACAATGCACAAGGACCTGGGTTTGAGCCCCTGGTCCCCATCTGCAGGGGGAAAGCTTTGCAAGTGGTGAAGCAGGGCTACAGGTGTCTCTTTGTCTCTCTCCCTCACTATCACTCGTTCCCTCTTAATTTCTGACTGTCTCTATGCAATAAATAAATAAAGATAATACAAAAAAAAGTAAAAAAAACAGTGAAGCTTTCAGTGATGGGGATGGGATACAGAACTCTGGTGGTGGGAATTGCACCCCTGTTATCCTACAATCTTGCTAATCATTATAAAATTACTAGTGAAAAAATAACTTAAAATTATTTCTAATAGAACAAAAAGTCACTTTATTTTTTTTTTTAATTTTTGCTTCCAGGGTTATCACTGGGGCTCATTGCTGGCACTACAAATCCACTCTTCTTGATGGCCACTCCCTTACCCCCTCAAAATTTTTATTAGATACGATAGAGAGGAATATAGAAAGGACAGGAAGTTAGAAAGGGAGAGAAATATAAACACCTGCTTCACTTGTGAAGTGGACTATGGGGGGGGGGCGCTGAAATTTGGCTCCTTGGGCATGGTGATATGTCCACTTAACAGGGCGCCACCTCCCAGCCTCCTGAAGATCACTTTTATACAAGAGAATGCTAGCAGGCCTCATAGAAAGGAATTAAAGTCCTCAAAAAAAAAAAAAAAGTCCTTACCCTTATTAACAGACAACTGAGGGCTCACTACTACCGGACAGAGGTAAGGAGAATATGCCAGGTCCTGACATAGACATACAACTTGTCAGCAAGCATCCTTTCACTAACAGATTACGTTGGGGGGAGGAACCACAAACCTACAGAAAAACTGCAACTATGATAAAAAGCAAATCTTCCAATCCATGTGAAAATAAATTGTGAATACTCCATCACCTTTATGTTTTATTAATATATACTTTACAATGATTTTTTTTCTTTTTAAAAATCATTTTGGGTTAATGGTTTACAGTCCAGTTGTTGGCACATGGTGTAGTTTTTCATTATAACAGTTACTTTTGACATAACCACACTACAACCTTCACAGTCAGGAATTTCACATTGATCTGTCACTACCATTTAGGCCTCAGGCTTATTCAGGTTTCACCCATTATCCCTATAATGTGATATATGCCAAAAATAGTAATTTTTTAAATGCCAGGATACATTTAGTTGTATTGTCTCTTTCATCTCTTATAGGCTTTCGTTGCCTTCCCTGACCTTGATACTTAGGCCATAAAACACTTAGGTATAAAATGTCACTCACTTCAAGTTTGTTGCTTCCTCTAGATTAGTTTCACTTATTTCACGCGTAATTCTTTCAAGATCCATCCTTGGAAATGACAAGGTTTCAACTTTTTTTTTTTTTTTTTTAAGAATGTATTATTTATGAGAAAGATAGGCAAAGAGAGAAAGAATCAGACATTAGTCTGATACATGTGCTGCCGGGGATTGAACTAAGGACCTCATGGTTGAGAATGCAGTGCTTTATCCACTGCACCACCTCCCAGACCACACTTTAAAAAAAAAAAAAGATGGGAGTCGGGCTGTAGCGCAGCGGGTTAAGCGCAGGTGGCGCAAAGCACAAGGACTGGCATAAGGATCCCGGTTTGAACCCCGGCTCCCCACCTGCAGGGGAGTCGCTTCACAGGCGGTGAAGCAGGTCTGCAGGTGTCTATCTTTCTCTCCTCCTCTCTGTCTTCCCCTCCTTTCTCCATTTCTCTCTGTCCCATCCAACAACGACAACAACAATAATAACTACAACAATAAAACAACAAGGGCAACAAAAGGGAATAAAATAAATATTACAAAAAAAGATTTACTGATTCGACTTCCGGAGGCGGAGCTACGAGCAGCAGATCGCTTTCTCTCCTCTCCTCTCCTCTCCCGGATCAACTAGGAATACCAAAGGAGACCACCCGGACCGAAACAAGACAGGACTAGAATGACCACAGAAACCCAGTAAATCACCCGTGAGTACAAACACGCGTGGCTGGTGACAGAGAGGAGAGAGGGGCCTAAGGAGAGATTAAGTGACTGCTAACAGTTCGACAGTTTGTCAGTGGAGACACCACCTCCAGTCTGCTCCACCAACAAGGGGACAGCTGAAGGGAGGAAAGGACTCCCCAGAGACTCACCAAGTACAACTCTGAGTCTCCATTGCTACTACCCTCAGAATCTGGAGCAGCAACAGGGAGGGACACCAGGGCACAGAGATCTAACCGGGAAACTCAGGAGAAGACCTATACCTCGGTGGCATAGCTGAAGGGCTGTGAAAGTCTCTTTGCATAACCACTGGATTATCTCTGCCACACCCTGCTTTATCTCTTGGACAGGAGTCATTGATTAAGCCAAGAAGCCTATTGATAGTTTAAAAGCCCTCAGGCTACCATAGCCTACAGGGGGAAAAAAAAGGCTTTTACACCACTGAACTCCAACTCAGGGATTGAAAAAACTGTTAACTTATATAAAATGGTTAAAACAACAAGAAAAAATAATGGAGACTCGAACCAGGACAAGAGTCCAGCTAAAAGTCCTCCAGAGGGCGAAGCACAAAACAACGAGTTCAACATCCAAACATTAGCTAAGGAAATAATAACAGGAGTGAGTAAAGAATTTGAAAAAATTGTAATCAGAACTGCAGGAACAACAAATGAGAATATGGAAGAAAATTCTAATAATCTCATGGTTATTAGAGAGCTGAAAGCTGAAATTGCTGAGCTAAGAAGGCAACTAGCTGAACAAGCTAAAACAGTATCAGAGCAGGGCAACAAAATAGATGAATTCCAGAAAACAGTAGAGGGCAGAGAGAATAGAATCAATGAGGCTGAAGACAGAATTAGCAAGATTGAGGATGAATTAGAGACAACTAAAGAAGAAGTAAGAGATCTCAAAAAGAGATTAAGAGATGTTGAAAACAACAACAGAGTCCTATGGGATGACTTCAAAAGAAACAATATACGCATTATTGGCTTACCAGAGGAAGAAAGAGAAGGGGAGGAAGAAAGCGTTCTCCAGGCCATAATAGCTGAAAATTTCTCTAGTCTAGACAACACCAAAGACATAAAGATTCAAGAAGCCCAGAGGGTCGCAAACAGAATTAACCCAGACCTAAAGACACCAAGACATGTCATACTTAGATTGGAAAGGAATAAGGATAAAGAAAGGATCCTCAAGGCTGCAAGAGAAAAACAAAGAGTCACCTACAAAGGAAAACCCATAAGATTAGCAGCAGACTTCTCCATACAAACACTACAGGCCAGAAGAGAATGGCAAGATATCTATCGAGTGCTCAATGAGAAAGGCTTTCAGCCAAGAATACTATATCCTGCTAGATTGTCATTCAGACTAGATAGAAGCATCAAAACCTTCTCAGACAAGCAACAGTTGAAGGAAGCAACCATCACCAAGCCTGCCCTGAAAGAAGTTCTAAAAGGTTTCCTATAAACAACCAGACCACCACAAATAGAACATATATCAAAACACTCTAAAACTCTACAAGAATGGCGTTAAAATATCTTCAATCTTTGATATCAATAAATGTGAATGGCCTGAATTCACCTATTAAAAGACACAGAGTAGGAAGATAGATCAGAAAACACAACCCAACAATATGTTGTCTACAGGAAACTCACCTAACGCAACAAGACAAACACAGACTTAAAGTGAAAGGATGGAAAACTATCATTCAAGCCAATGGCCCACAAAAAAGGGCAGGAACAGCTATTCTCATATCTGACATGATAGACTTTAAAATACATAAGATTAAAAAATATAGGAATGGACACTACTTAATGCTCAGAGGATCAGTCAATCAAGAGGACTTAACAATTATTAATATCTATGCACCCAATGAGAAGCCATCTAAATACATCAAACTTCTACTGAAAGAGCTACAGCAATATATTAACAGTAACACAATCATAGTAGGGGACTTCAACACCCCACTATCTCAACTTGACAGATCATCCAGGAAGAAAATCAGTAAAGACATAAGGGAGCTAAATGAAGAGATAGATAAACTAGAACTATTGGACATTTTCAGAGTCATTCATCCCAAGAAACTGGAATACACATTTTACTCAAATCCACATGGATCATTCTCAAGGATAGACCATATGTTAGGCCACAAAGACAGCATCAGCCTATTCAAGAGCACTGAAATCATCCCAAGCATCTTCTCAGACCACAGTGGAATTAAACTAACACTTAACAATCAACAAAAGATTAGTAATAGTGCCAAAATGTGGAAGCTCAACAGTACACTTCTTAACAACTTCTGGGTCAAAGAGGAAATCAAGGAAGAAATCAAAATGTTTCGAGAGTTCAATGAAAATGAAGACACAAGCTATCAAAATATTTGGGACACAGCTAAAGCAGTCCTAAGAGGGAAGTTCATAGCTATACAAGCACACATTAGGAAACAAGAAAAGGCACAAATAAACAGCCTGATTGCACATCTTAAAGACCTAGAAGAAGAAGAACAAAGGAACCCTAAAGCAACCAGAAGGACAGAAATTACTAAAGTTAGGGCAGAAATAAATAACATTGAGAATAGGAAAACCATACAAAAGATGAATGAAAGTAAATGTTGGTTCTTCGAAAGAGTAAACAAAATCGACAAACCTTTAGCCAGACTCACAAAACAAAAAAGGGAGAAGACCCAAATAAATCGGATAGTAAATGAAAGAGGAGATATCACAACAGACACTGCAGAAATTCAACATATCATGCGAGGCTTCTATGAACAACTATATGCCACCAAGTTAGAGAACCTGGAAGAAATGAATGATTTCCTAGATACCTACCAACTTCCAAAACTAAGTAAAGAGGAAGTGGACAACATGAACAGGCCCATCACAGCTAATGAAATTGAAACAGTTATCAAAAATCTTCCCAAAAATAAAAGTCCTGGACCAGATGGTTTTACAAATGAATTCTACAAAACTTTCAAAGAAGAACTAATACCTCTACTTTTAAAAGTCTTCCAGAAGATTGAAGACACTGGAATACTCCCTGCCAGCTTCTATGAAGCCAACATCACCCTGATAACAAAAGCAGACAGGGACACAACCAAAAAAGAAAGCTACAGACCAATATCTCTGATGAACATGATGCGAAAATATTGAACAAAATTCTAGCCAACCGGATACAGCAGTATATCAAAAAGATTGTTCATCATGACCAAGTGGGGTTTATCCCAGGCATGCAAGGTTGGTTTAATATACGTAAATCAATCAATGTGATCCACCACATCAACAAAAGCAAGACCAAAAACCACATGGTCATATCAATAGATGCAGAGAAAGCCTTTGACAAAATACAACATCCCTTTATGATCAAAACACTACAAAAAATAGGAATAGATGGAAAATTCCTGAAGATAGTGGAGTCTATATATATAGCAAACCTACAGCCAACATCATACTCAATGGTGAAAAACTGGAAGCATTTCCCCTCAGATCAGGTACTAGACAGGGCTGCCCACTATCACCATTACTATTCAACATAGTGTTGGAAGTTCTTGCCATAGCAATCAGGCAGGAGCAAGGAATTAAAGGCATACAGATTGGAAGAGAAGAAGTCAAACTCTCCTTATTTGCAGATGACA
Organism: Erinaceus europaeus; assembly: GCF_950295315.1. Classification (NCBI taxonomy): domain Eukaryota; kingdom Metazoa; phylum Chordata; class Mammalia; order Eulipotyphla; family Erinaceidae; genus Erinaceus; species Erinaceus europaeus. Next base: position 119,519,200 of record NC_080163.1, on the reverse strand, counting down.
TGATAGTATACATGGAAAAACCTAAGGAATCTAGCAAGAAGCTTTTGGAAATCATCAGGCAATACAGTAATGTGTCAGGCTATAAAATTAACATTCAAAAGTCAGTGGCATTCCTCTATGCAAACACTAAGTTAGAAGAAATTGAAATCCAGAAATCAGTTCCTTTTTTTATAGCAACAAAAACAATAAAATATCTAGGAATAAACCTAACCAAAGAAGTGAAAGACTTGTATACTGAAAATTATGAGTCACTACTCAAAGAAATTGAAAAAGACACAAAGAAGTGGAAAGATATTCCATGCTCATGGGTTGGAAGAATTAACATCATCAAAATGAATATATTACCCAGAGCCATCTACAAATTTAATGCTATCCCCATCAAGATCCCAAGCACATTTTTTAGGAGAATAGAACAAATGCTACAAATGTTTATCTGGAACCAGAAAAGACCTAGAATTGCCAAAACAATCTTGAGAAAAAAGAACAGAACCGGAGGCATCACACTGCCAGATCTCAAACTATATTATAGGGCCATTGTCATCAAAACTGCTTGGTACTGGAACATGAACAGACACACTGACCAGTGGAATAGAATTGAGAGCCCAGAAATGAGGCCCCACACCTATGGACATCTAATCTTTGACAAAGGGGCTCAGACTATTACATGGGGAAAGCAGAGTCTCTTCAACAAATGGTGCTGGAAACAATGGGTTGAAACATGCAGAAGAATGAAGCTGAATCACTGTATTTCCCCAAATACAAAAGTAAATTCCAAGTGGATCAAGGACTTGGATGTTAGACCAGAAACTATCAGATACTTAGAGGAAAATATTGGAAGAACTTTTTTCCGCATAAATTTTAAAGGCATTTTCAATGAAACGAATCCAATTACAAGGAAGACTAAGGCAAGTATAAACCTATGGGACTACATCAAATTAAAAAGCTTCTTCACAGCAAAAGAAACCACTACCCAAATCAAGAGACCCCTCACAGAATGGGAGAAGATCTTTACATGCCATACATCAGATAAGAGTTTAATAACCAACATATATAAAGAGCTTACCAGACTCAACAACAAGACAACAAATAACCCCATCCAAAAATGGGGGGAGGAATTGGACAGAATATTCACCACAGAAGAGATCCAAAAGGCCGAGAAACACATGAAAAAATGCTCCAAGTCTCTGATTGTCAGAGAAATGCAAATCAAGACAACAATGAGATATCACTTCACTCCTGTGAGAATGTCACACATCAGAAAAGGTAACAGCAGCAAATGCTGGAGAGGATGTGGGGTCAAAGGAACCCTCCTGCACTGCTGGTGGGAATGTCAATTGTTCCAACCTCTGTGGAGAACAGTCTGGAGAACTCTCAGAAGGCTAGAAATGGACCTACCCTATGACCCTGCAATTCCCCTCCTGGGGATATATCCTAAGGAACCCAACACATCCATCCAAAAAGATCTGTGTACACATATGTTCTTGGCAGCACAATTTGTAATAGCCAAAACCTGGAAGCAACCCAGGTGTCCAACAACAGATGAGTGGCTGAGCAAGTTGTGGTATATATACACAATGGAATACTACTCAGCTGTAAAAAATGTTGACTTCACCGTTTTCAGCCGATCTTGGATGGACCTTGAAAAAATCATGTTGAGTGAAATAAGTCAGAAACAGAAGGATGAATATGGGATGATCTCACTCTCAGGCCGAAGTTGAAAAACAAGATTAGAAAAGAAAACACAAGTCGAACCTGAAATGGAATTGGAGTATTACACCAAAGTAAAAGACTCTGGGGTGGGTGGGTGGGTGGGGAGAATACAGGTCCATGAAAAATGATGAATGAAATAGTGGGGGTTGTATTGCTAAATGGGAATCTGGGGAATGTTATGCATGTAAAAAAAAAAAAAAAGAAGTAGAAACGCAAAGCAGAAATTGACTGAGTTTGGAGTATGGCACCAAAGTAAGAAAGCAGAAGTATACTAGAGTTTGCAGTGAGTACCTCCCTAATACTTCCTCTCCACTTTTCCAAGCTTTGGGTCCATGATTGCTCAACAATTTGTTTGGCTTTGTATGTTAACTCTCTTTTCAGTCACCAGGTTCCAGGTGTCATCAGGATGCCGGCCAGACTTCCCTGGATTGAAGACACCACCAATGTGTCCTGGAGCTCAGCTTCCCCAGAGACCCATCCTACTAGGGAAAGAGAGAGGCAGACTGGGAGTATGGACCGACCAGTCAACGCCCATGTTCAGCGAGGAAGCAATTACAGAAGCCAGACCTTCTACCTTCTGCAACCCTCAATGACCCTGGGTCCATGCTCCCAGAGGGATAGAGAATGGGAAAGCTATCGGGGGAGGGGGTGGGATATGGAGATTGGGCGGTGGGAATTGTGTGGAGTTGTACCCCTCCTACCCTATGGTTTTGTTAATTAATCCTTTCTTAAATAAAAAAAAAATAAAAAATAATTTAAAAAAAGACAAAAAAAAAAAGATTTATTTATGAGAAAGAGGCAGAGAAAGTCAATTTCCTTTACTGAATATTACTGTCATTGTTCTGTTTCAAAATTCTTCTAAAGCTTTTTATTCACTCCTTAAAAAATTTATTGGGAGGGTGGGGGTAGATAGCATAATGGTTATGTAAAGAGACTCTCATGCCTGAGGCTCCAAAGTCTCAGGTTCAATCCCCCGCATTACCATAAGCTATAGCTTATCAGTGCTCCGGTTAAAAAAAAAAAAAAAAAAAAAAAAATATATATATATATATATATATAAAGAGAACTGGAGTATCACCATAGCACATGTGATACAGTGCTCTTAGATATTCCTGAATCTGAGGGTCTAAGTCCTTTTTCAATTTGGGAAATACTTGGCTAACATTTCTTCAAATAAGAATTCTATCCCTGTGGCCCAAGAGGTAGTGGCAACGTACAAAGTGTTGGATTCTCAAGCATGAGGTCCTGAGCTTAATCCCTGGCATTGTATGTGTTAAGAGTGATGCTCTGATGTTCTCTCATAAGTTTAAATAAAAGGGGGGCTGTGGGCCTACACTTCAAATAAATCCCTCTCTCCACTGTTAGAAGTCATCTCTATCAGGAACAACACAACAGACCCCTTTGTGGGCCCCTACAGGACCTTGCTCTCAACATGGATCAACAACGGTAGAGGGAGGCTGGACAACATACTCTATCTTCCACCTAAGGAAGATGGGTTCTGAAATTGGGGCAGCTTGGAACGTTCCTACTCATGACCACAGAATGTGAGCTCAGATCTACAGAAGCTCCTAAGCAGAATATGGACCCCAGATCAGATCAAATTGATGGGGTTTATAGTCAACAATATTTATATACACCTTTCCCATATTTGGGAGCTACTCTCTTCCTTGATCTAGCTTTCTGGTCCTTTTTCCAGCCATGACATCATGTCCCCAGACAATAATTAGGATCCACCTGCATATCAGATGTCAGGCTCAGGAAAGCAAAAAAAAAAAAAGACCCCAAAACTAGTATCGTCATGGGCTCTTTGGAATATAACTAAAATAGGCCTACTAGCTATCTACAAAACAGAGAGGCCCCCAACTTTTCATCTGCACTATTCCAGCTTTTAGGTTCATGATTAGTCAACAATTTGGCCTTATATGTTAACTCTTTTTTCAGCCACCAGGTTCCAGATACTAATGATGCTAAGCAGACTTCCCTGGGCAGACAACACCATCAATGTGTCCTGGAGCCCTGCCCCACTAGGGAAAGAGAGAGACAGGCTGGGAGTATGGATCAACCTGTCAACGCCCATGTTCATCAGGGAAGCAATTACAGAAGCCAGACCTTCCACCTTCTGCACCCCATAGTGACCCTGGGTCCATACTCCCAGAGGGATAAAGAATAGGGAAGCTATCAGGGGAGAAGATGGGATATGGAATTCTGGGGGTGGGAATTGTGTGGAGTTGTACCCCTCTTATCCTATAGTTTTTGTGTCATCTTTTTATAAATTAAAATTTAAAAGGAGGGGCAAATGGTGGTGCATCTGGTTAAGTGCACACAATACATTGTACAGGGAGCCAAGTTCAAATCCCTGGTCTCCACCTGCAGGTGAAAAGCTTCACAAGTGAAGCAGGGCTGCAGGTGTCTTGTTTCTTTCCTTTTTCCCTGCCCCAGTAGTTTTATAATTAAGAATATTGCTTTATTTTTATTAATGAATCAATAATGATTTACAAGAGTATATGATTACAGGGTGTAGTTGCATACTGTACCCACCACCAAGTCTTTCCCTATGTCCCAATTATGAGTGAGGTCGTTGGCAATCTTCCTGCTTCTGGATAATCCTACTGGGCATGATTTCCTCATATTCTATCCAAGATGTGTCAAAGGAGAGAAGATACCCCTTAGAAAAACTCAATGTCCCATCAAAATTCAAAAAACTGGGGCTTATCCAGTTTCACTTAGCTTACCCTCCCAATGTCACAATTTTAGTAAATAAAAGCCAATTGGAGGACTTGAATATTCAAGACAGAACCATAGATCTGGCAAAATAGCTCACTTGGATAGTAAGCCTGCTTTGCTATCTATATGTGTGTAAGCCCTGGGTTCAAGCCTGGTCCCCACTACTCTGGAGTAAAGTTTGGTTGGTGCTATAGTGTCTTTCCCTTGGTCTATCTGAAAGTCAATACAGATATTCCCCAGCTATGAAAAACAAAAAATAATCAACAAAAAATCAAGACTTATTCCAGGCACTGACTCTCCAGGAAGCATCTCCTGTCCCTGTGTTCAGTGGGCTGTCTCTACAGAGTGGGCAGCTTTTAGCATGGGCACAGGGCAGATTTCTTTTTTAGATTTTATTTATTAATGAGAAAGAATAGGAGGAGAGAGAAAGAACCACTCTGAGAGAGAAAGAAATCTCTCTGGCACATATGCTGCGGGGGATCAAACTTGGGACCCCATGTTTGAGAGTCCAAAGCTTTATTACTGCGCCACCTCCTGGACCACGGCACAGGGCGGATTTCCAGGGCTCTCTTCTCATCCTGAGTGGCAAAAAATGGCCAAAGTCTTCAAAAGAGAGGTGCTAAAAGTGTAAATGTGGCTGCCCTCACTGTAGAAAACCAGTCCAAAGCTTGTGTCCAGGAAGACCCACACTTGCTTGACTGTGCTCAAAGGACAGCCTGGAGCTGGTCCAGAGCTGCCTTTCGCTCAGGCCCACTGTCCAGATGTCACCACCTGTGGAAAGCTCAGGGGCCTCCTGTGGACCTAGAGTTTCTGCAAACACCCACTTCCCACTAGCCTTCACATCCACCTCCCAGTAGGGTTGATTGGAAGTGAACTTGGGGGTAGCCAGGACAGACAGCAAGGAGCTGCACTCCCCTCCTTCCCACAGAGCATATTCCAGTCCTGGGGAATGACCAGGTGGCTGCTTGCAGTGGCAGCGTCCAAGGTCACATCTCAGAAGTTGTGTGCCAGGGGCTCCACAGGAGCACGTTCCTTAGCCGGGATACCTGCTCAGAGATGGTGAGCACCAGCACCTCAATCTGGCCACGAGGCCAAACATGTCTTCAGCATGAGGTGCCCACAGCTAGGGCAGTTCAGAGCTAGGCCATCTGACTCTGCCACCAGGACCTCCTTGCAGTGGATGTAGTAGACACAGCTGGAGTTGAGGACCATGGGCACCTGCAGGTAGCCCAAGCTGCTGTGATACATGGTGGCATGTGCTAAGTGCCCTACCAAGCTGTTTCTTATTCCAGCAAGCCATCTAGGGATCAACTCTTTCCCACTTTCTACCTCCTCCTCCTCCCCTCTCAATTTCTCTCTGTTTCTATCCAATAATAAATAAATGAAAACACGAAAAAAGAATTAGGGGTTACACTTCCAGAGGCGGGGCTACAGAGCAGCTGCAGCTGTGTTTCTCTCCTCTCCTCTCTCGGATCAACTAGGAATACCAAAGGAGACAACCTGGAACCTCAAAAAGACAGTACTAAAATGACTTCAGGAACCCACCAAATCACCGGTGAGTGCAAACACATGTGGCTCGTGGACAGAGAGGAGCTTAGGGAGAGATGGTAACAAGTGGCTGTTAACAGTCCAGCAGTTTACCAGTTGAGATACCACCTCCAGTCTGTTTCACCAATAAAAAGACGACTGAAGGGAGGAGAGGACTCCCCTAAGACTCACCAAACGCAACTGTCTCTATTGCTACTGCCCTTAGAAACTGGAGCAGTGGCAGAGAGGCCCTGTGCTGACACCAAGGGAAAGAAATAACCAGGAAACTCAAGAGAAGATCTACACCTCAGTGGCCCAGCTGTGGGGCTGTGAGAGTCTCTTTGCATAACCATCGGATTATCTCTGCCACACCCTGCTTTATTTCCTGGCCAGGAGTGAGGGATTAAGCTAAAAAGCCTACTTGTAGTTTAAAAGCCCTCAGGCTCCCACAGCCTACAGGTAAGAAAATGCACAAAAGAGACTTTTAAGGCACTGAGCTTCAAATCAGGAATTAAAATAATATTGAAACAACTGTCAGTTTCCATAACTGTGAACTCTTTGAATGCCTAACTTAAACACAAGCCAATTCAGGCAAGAGTGATCACTAATTTCAAAAGTACTGAGAGAGGAACCTCATAAAATACTATACAAAATGGTTAAACCAACAAGAAGAAATACTGGAGAAATGAACCAGGACAAGAGACCAACTAAAAGCCCTCCAAAGGGTGAAGCACAAAATAATGAGGTCAACATCCAAACACTAGTAAAGGAAATAATCACAGCAGTGAATAAAGAGTTTGAAAGAATTGTCATCAGAAATACAGAAACAACAAAGGAGACTCTGGAAGAAAACACTAATTATCTCAAGGTTATTAGAGAGCTGAAAGTTGAAATAGTTGATCTAAGAACATAACTAGCTGAACAAGCTAAAACAGTATCAGAACAGGGCAACAAAACAGATGAACTGCAGAAAACAGTAGAGGGGAGAGAGAATAGAATAAAAGAGGCTGAAGACAGAACTAGCAAGATCGAGGACGAATTAGAGACAACTAAAAAAGAAGTAACAGGGGAGTCAGGAGGTAGCACACAGGTTAAGCGCAGGTGGCGCAAAGCACAAGGACCAGCCTAAGGATCCTGGTTCCAGGATCTGGCTCCCCACCTGCAAGGGAGTCAGTCACTTCACAGGTGGTGAAGCAGGTCTGCAGGTGTCTTTCTCTTCTCCTGTCTTCCCCATCTCTCTCCATTTCTCTCTGTCCTATCCAATAGCGATGACATCAGTAACAACAATAATAACTACAACAATAAACCAACAAGGGCAACAAAAGGGATAAATATTAAAATTTTAAAAAAGTAAGAGATCTAAAAAAGAGATTAAGAGATACTGAAAATAACAACAGAGACCTATGGGATGACTTCAAAAGAAATAATATATGCATTATTGGCTTACCAGAGGAAGAGAGGGAGGGGAAGAAAGCACTCCTCAGGCCATAATAGCTGAGAACTTCTCTAGTCTAGACAACATCAAAGACATAAAGATTCAAGAAGCCCAGAGGGTCCCAAACAGAATTAACCCAGACTTAAAGACACCAAGACACATCAGATTTAGAATGGAAAGGAATAAGGATAAAGAAAGGATCCTGAAGGCTGCAAGAGAAAAACAAAGAGTCACCTGCAGAGGAAAACCCCTAAGATTAGCAGCAGACTTCTCCACACAAACACTACAGGCCAGAAGAGAATGGCAATATATCTATCAAGTGCTAAATGAGAAAGGCTTTCAACCAAGACTACTGTATCCTGCTAGACTATCATTCAGACTAGATGGAAGCATAAGAACCATATCAGACAAGCAACAGTTGGAAGAATCAACTATCACCAAGCCTCCCCTGAAAGAAGTTCTGAAAGGTCTCTCATAAACAGTCAGACCACCATAAATATGCCATAAATCAGAACACTCTGAAAATCTCGAAGAATGGCGTTAAAATTTCTTTAGTCTTTGTTATCGATAAATGTCAATGGCCTGAATTCACCTCTTAAAAGGCACAGAGTAGGAAGATGGATCAGAAAAGACAACCCAATAATGTGCTGTCTACAGGAAACCCACCTAACTCAACAAGACAAACATAGACTGAAAGTGAAAGGATGGAAAACTATCATACAGGCCAATGGCCCACAAAAAAGGGCAGGAACAGCTATTCTCATATTTGACATGATAGACTTTAAAATAAGTAAAATTAAAAAAGATAGAAATGGACACTACTTAATGCTCAGAGGATCAGTCAATCAAGAGGACTTAACAATTATTAACATCTATGCACCCAATGAGAACCCATCTAACTACATCAAACATCTACTGAAAGAGCTACAGCAATATATTAACAGCAACACAGTAATAGTAGGGGACTTCAACACCCCACTCTCTCAGCTTGACAGATCATCCAGGCAGAAAATCAATAAAGACATGAGAGAGCTAAATGAGGAGATAGATATAGAACTATTGGACATTTTTAGAGTCATTCATCCCAAGAAACTGGAATACAAATTCTACTCAAGTCCACATGGGTCCTCAAGGATAGACCATATGTTAGGCCACAAAGACAGCATCAGCAAATTCAAGATTCAAATTCAAATTTCAAGCATTGAAATGATCCCAAGCATCTTCTCAGACCATAGTAGAATTAAACTAACACTCCACAATCAACAAAAGATTAGTAAGAGTCCCAAAATGTGGAAGCTCAACAGTACACTATTTAACAACTACTGGGTCAAAGAGGAAATAAAGGAAGAAATCAAAATGTTTTGAGAGTTCAATGAAAATGAAGACACAAGCTATCAAAATATTTGGGACACAGCTAAGGCAGTACTGAGAGGGAAGTTCATAGCTATACAAGCACACATTAGGAAACAAGAAAAAGCACAAATAAACAGCCTGATTGCACATCTTAAAGACCTAGAAGAACAACAAAGGAACCCTAAAGCAACCAGAAGGACAGAAATCACTGAAGTTAGGGTAGAAATCATTAACATTAAAAATAAGAAAACCATACAAAAGATCAATGAAAGTAAATGTTGGTTCTTCAAAAGAGTGAACAAAATTGACAAACCTTTAGCCAGACTTACAAAACAAAAGGGGAGAAGACCCAAATAAGTCAGATACTAAATGAAAGAGGCTATCACAACAGACACCACAGAAATTCAACATATCATGTGAGGCTTCTATGAACAACTATATGCCGCCAAGAGAACCTGGAAGAAATGGACGATTTCCTAGATACCTACCAGCTTCCAAAACTAAGAGGAAGTAGATAACATGAACAGGCCCATCACAGCTAATGAAATTGAAACAGTTATCAAAAATCTTCCCAAAAGTAAAAGTCCTGAACCAGATGGTTTTACAAATGAATTCCACAAAACCTTCAAAGAAGAACTAATACCTCTACTTTGAAAAGTCTTCCAGAAGATTGAAGACAATGGAATACTCCCTGCCAGCTTCTATGACGCCAACATCACTTTGATACCAAAAGCAGACAGGGACACAACCAAAAAAGAGAAGTACAGACCAGTATCTCTGATGGACACAGATGCTAAAATATTGAACACAATTCTAGCCAACCGGATACAGCAATATATTAAAAAGATTGTTCATCATGACCAAGTGGGGTTTACTCCAGGGATATGGGGTTGGCTTAATATACGTAAATCAATCAGTGTGATCCACCACATCAATGAAAGCAAGACCAATAACAACATGGTCATAGCAATAGATGCAGAGAAAGCCTCTGACAAAATCCAACATCCCTTTATGATCAAAACACTACAAAAAATGGGAATAGATGGAAAATTCCTGAAGAGAGTGGAGTCTATATAAAGCTACCTACAGCCAACATCATACTCAATGGTGAAAAACTGGAAGCATTTCCCCTCAGATTAGGTACTAGATAGGGATGCCCACTATCACCATTACTATTCAACATAGTGTTGGAAGTTCTTGCCATAGCAATCAGGCAGGAGCAAGGAATTAAAGGGATACAGATTGGAAGAGAAGAAGTCAAACTCTCCCTATTTGCAGATGACATGGTAGTATAAATAGAAAAACCTATGGAATCCAGCAAGAAGCTTTGGAAATCAGGTAATACAGTAAGTATCAATTAAACAAATCCAATTACAAAGAAGACTAAGACAATTATAAACCTATAGGACTACATTAAATTAAAAAGCTGCTGCACAGCAAAAGAAACCACTATCCAAACCAAGCGACCCCTCACAGAATGGGAGAAGATCTTTACATGCCATACATCAGACAAGAGTCTAATAACCAACATATATAAAGAGCTTGTCAAACTCAACAACAAGACAACAAATAACCCCATCCAAAAATGGGGAGAGGACATGAACAGAATATTCATCAAAGAAGAGATCCAAAAGGCTGAGAAACACATGAAAAAATGCTCCAAGTCTCTGATTGTCAGAGAAATGCAAATAAGGACAACAATGAGATATCACTTCATTCCTGTGAGCATGTCAGACATCAGAAAAGGTAAAAGCAGCAAATGCTGGAGAGGGTGTGGGGTCAAAGGAACCCTCCTACACTGCTGGTGGGAATGTCAATTGGTCCAATCTCTGTGGAGGACAGTCTGGAGAACTCTTAGAAGGCTAGAAATGGACCTACCCTATGATCCTGCAATTCCTCTCCTGGGGATATATCCTAAGGAACCCAACACATCCATCCAAAAAGATCTGTGTACACATATGTTCTTGGCAGCACAATTTGTAATAGCCAAAACCTGGAAGCAACCCAGGTGTCCAACAACAGATGGGTGGCTGAGCAAGTTGTGGTATATATACACAATGGAATACTACTTAGCTGTAAAAAATGTTGACTTCACCGTTTTCAGCCGATCTTGGATGGACCTTGAAAAATTCATGTTAAGTGAAGTAAGTCAGAAACAGAAGGATGAATATGGGATGATCTCACTCTCAGGCAGAAGTTGAAAAACAACATCAGAAGAGAAAACACAAGTAAAACCTGAACTGGAATTGTCATGTTGCACCGAAGTAAAAGACTCTGGGGTGGGTGGTTGGGAGAATACAGGTCCAAAAAGGATGACAGAGGGCCTAGTGGGGGTTGTATTGTTATTTGGAAAACTGGGAAATGTTATGCATGTACAAACTATTGTATTTACTGTTGAATGTAAAACATTAATTCCCCAATAAAGAATTTTTTTTAAAAAAAATGAAAACAATTAAAAAAACTAATGAGACTAAAAACCAGGATTTTTCTTTATCTTCTGGCATATGAAGTTGGCCTATCAATTTATTTATATTACTTCATTTGCTTCTTTTTTTCTTGTTTTTTTTTTTTTTTTTGAAGGGAGGGAGGAATAGCTTCCTCTACCCTAGTCATCAGCTGATCACCTGACCTTTGTTTTCTATCTGCTTATGTTATCAGCTACTATTTTTTAATCTGTTACTGCATTCTTCACCTCTCTAGATATGTTGTATATAATTCATATGCATATGCATGATTCATGTAACTTTTGTTATAAGTTTCTGACTATTGAAGATTTTTTCCATTTAACTTTTCATTTTGGAAAACATTTTTAAAATCACTTATTTCAGGTCTTTTGGAAATGTATATAGCTTTCTTCAAGCTGCTATCTCAGTCCATCAGTGTAGCTGATTCACTATTTCACATTAAGGCTTTTTCAATTTAATATTTACCAAAACTTTTTTTTATTAAACTTTATTCTGATAGGAGAGAAATGGAGAAGGAATGGGGTTAGAGAGACAGACAGAAACACTCATTCACCGTTTGTTAGGGGGCACAGGTGGAGGATAGGGGCTTGAACCAAGGTTCTTACATAGGGTTAACAAATGCACTTAACCAGATACACGACTGCTCAGGGCCCTGTCCCACTGTGTTTAATGCTTCATAAGAACCTGAGCCAGAGTCTGTTTGAGCACTGAAAAATATAGGACTTTAGGCAGGAACTTGTGATCCTAGAAGGAAGACTGCTAGAAAAGAGGTTTATGGGGCCATGAATATAGCTCAGTGATAGATCAAATGCCTCCCATTTATGAGGACCTTAGTTCCAGCCCCAGCAGTCCTCCTCAGAATAATAATTACAATAATAATAAAAACAAAACAAAATAGGGGTTGTGTGGAGAATAAATGTTAACAGAGAAAAGGAGGATGAATCAGAAAAGAAAATACAAAGGCATTATGACAACAGTCTAGTCCAGCAATACACAAGGACTAAAGCAATGGAGCAAATAAATGGGGCTACAGAAGCTAGTAAAAAGTCAAGAGATAACTTGGAACTATGACTGGCCACATAGTAGGTAGGTGTGAAATTCTGGACCAGGAACACATTTTTTTTTTTTTACTTTCAATCAGGGAACTCTTGGTCTTTTCAATCTTACTTTCACTGCAAATGTCTACTAACAATTGAAAATAGCTGGTAGTCATATTACTATGTATAAATGATAACCTAGGGCAGTGGCAGAGAGCATAATGGTTATGCAAAGAGACTCATACCTGAGGCTCCAAAGTCCCAGGTTCAATCCTCTGCACCACCCTAAACCAGAACTGGCAGTGTTCTAGTGAAAGAAAGAAAGGAAGGAAGGAAGAGAAATGAGAGAGAAAATGAAGGAAGGAAAAGGAGACCTGTAAGAAATAGCACTGATACTCTCTCAGAATAAATCACTCTTCAAACTTTTTCCCCTTCCTTTTGGTTGTTGTTATTCAGGCACATGGGATAACAGGAATACAACTCAGATCTCAACCTTGAGAGTTCAATATCTTATTCACCCCTGGGTCTCCAAATACATCTTTTAAAAAATATTTTATTTATTTATTTATGAGAAACATAGGAGGAGAAAGAGCCAAATATCACTCTGGTACATGTGCTGCTGGGGATTGAACTCAGGACTTCATGCTTGAGAGTCCAATGCTTTATCCACTGCACTACCTCCCAGACCACATCTTTTTCTTAATTTCAATATATCTTTATTAAATAGTTTAGCTCTCTATATTCATTAATAAAATTACCAAAACTATTCTAGAAGAAATCATAGTAAAGGTAATATTGTTTACGATAGAAAGGAGAAAAAAATTAGATCAACATACCTCCTGCTCCTAAATTCTGCATCATACAACTCATTGTCTTCAGACTTAAAATTAAAAAAACTGTGCCAGAACATCATGTAAGATGCTCCCAGATTTAAAATTTTATTAGAGGTACTTTATAGGTTTTATTTAAAAATTAAGAACCATTCTTTTTAGAAAAAAAATGATTTATTTATGAGGTGGGGGAGGGGAGAGAGAGAAAAAAAATAAAGATACAACCAGAGCATCCTTCTAGCAAATGTAATGCCTGGCATCAAACTCAAGACCTCATACTTAAGAGTCCAACACCATGCACTGTGATCCTCTGTTCTTTAAAATTTCATCTCAATAACAACGCTCCTAAAATGCCAACTTTCATTCTCACTTGAATTTAGTTGTCTGTGTTGAAGTGAACACTTCTAGAAGCACTGCTAACTGTACTTCAGAATCTTTTTTACATTTATTTATTTTTCCCTTTTGTTGATCTTGTTGTTTTTTATTGTTATAGTTATTGATTGTTGGGCAGTACGCCAGCTTCCCCCTGCTTATCCCTGTGGTCTATTTACAGAACCAGTTACCTAGGAACCGCCCAGCCTGCAGGGCATTGGTTTAATTCCCCACTGGTTCACAATGTCTTTTTGCTCCGCCCCCTCTCGTAGTCACCCTGATTTCCACCAGTCTCTTTTCGCTCCACCCTCCCTACGTCACATCCTGTTTCCACCCTACTTGGCGAATATATATACAGCTGCTCTTCTGTTTTAGCACACTTGGGATTGGCTTTCGGCTCTGAGAGTTCCATAATCTATCTCCTGCGACACTAGCTCAGCACGAGTTCCTAATCCCTCTCTCACACAGCAGCCTAGGTTGGCTCCACTTGAGTTCTCTCCAACCCAGGGAGCACTTGCTCAGGAAGAAGAACCCTCAGGCTATTCCGGCAATTGATGTCACTGTTGTTGGATAGGACAGAGAGAAATGGAGAGAGGAAGGGAAGACAGAGAGGAGAGAAAGACAGACACCTGCAGATCTGCTTCACCGCCTGTGAAGTGACTCCCCTGCAGGTGGGGAGCTGGGGGCTGGAACTGGGATCCCGGTCCTTGCGCTTTGCGCCAGGTGTGCTTAACCCGCTGTGCTACCGCTCGACTCCCTGCACTTCAGAATCTTTAGTGCAATTCAAAGTCATTAGTATTTTAGAATTTAATTTCCCTTACAATTTTTATTTCTCTTTAATATTTATTTATTTAAATGAGATAGGTAAGAGTGGGAGGGGAGGCCAAAGCACTGCTCAGCTCTGGCTTCTGGTGGTGCTAGGGTTTGAACCTGGGATCACAGAGCCTCAGGATGGAAGTCTTTCTTTTTTATTGCCACCAGTGCTATCGCTGGGCTCAGTGTTGGTACAATAAATCCACCCCTCCCAACAGCAGTTTTACTTTTTTCTATTTTATTTGTTAGAACAGAGAAATATTGGGGGAGGGGAGATAAAAGGAGAACAAAAGAGATATCTATGGGGGAGAGTTTGGGCTGCGACGCGGAGGAAAGAGAGAGAGGAGATCCGGAGTGGAGAGGGAACACAATTCTTTATTGGCACGGGCACCTCAGAGTTGGGTGAGAGTGCAGTGGTTCAGGCCACATGGAGCTAGCCAAAATGGCCGACTCCCGCTACGACCTGCACCTTTCCATTCACCGAGGTGAAAAGCAGGCGAGAGCGAGGGGCGGAAGAAGGGCTTTATAGGGCAAAAACCGGGAGTGACGAGCTGGGACAGGATTGGTTGGGAAAAGCACTCCGAGAAATGTCCCAACTCTTGCAGGAACTGGCAATAGCCTGAGGGGACAACATGGCAGATGTGACTGCATCTGCACAATTTCCCAGCACAGACCTGCTTTACTACTTGTGTAGTGATCCTCCTGCAGGTGAGGGGCTTGAACCAGGATCCTTGCATTGGGTCTGTGCTTCACACTGTGCGTGCCTAACCTGGTGCACCACTGCCCAACCCCAGTTAAGAATATTTTCACTGTTTGAAGCATTTTTTTTTTTAATTGCCACCAGAGCTCAGTACCTACACTATGAATGACCACTCTCAGAGGCCATTTTTCTTTCTCCTCCTCTGCCTTTTTTTTTCTTTTTCTTCAGTGCTCAGTAATGATTTATTTGTTTGGGTTATTAATGTTAACAAATGACAAGGAAGGTCCGACAGGAGTTTCAGGTAGGCAGTTTTCTGCCCAATATAATGTATGCTACTTAGGAAAGTCAGGAGGTTCTCATCATTCAATAAGGTGCCTGAGAAAGTGAACCGGGGGACTTCCAAGCTCACACAGACTAGATGACTGCTAAATCTACCTGCATGTATAGGCGAATATTCCTTAATACTCTGAATGGCTGAACCATTTTGGATGGAACCCGGTTCAAAACCTGGCTCATGACATTCTTACAGGAGTGAATTGGTATCTAATTGTTGTCTTTATTTGCATTTCTCTAACAATCAGTGACTTAGAGCATTTTTTTCATGTTTGGTAGCCTTTTGGATCTCTTCTTTGGTGAATATTCTGTTCATACCCTCTCCCCATTTTTGGGTGGGGTCATTTGCTTTTTTGTTGCTGAGTTTGGTGAGCTCTTTATAAATTTTGGTTATTAAACTCTTGTCTGACATATGGCATGTAGAGATCTTCTCCCATTCTGTAAGGGGTCTCTAGTTGGGTGGTGCTTTCTTTTGCTGTGCAGCAGCTTTTTAATTTGATGTAGTCCCATTGGTTTATTTTTGTTTTAGTGTTTGTAACTGGATTTATATAACTGAATATCCCTTTAAAATTTAGATGAAAAAGAGTTCTGCCAATATTTTCCTATAAGTATTTGATAGTTTCTGGTCTAATGTCCCAAGTCCTTGATCCATTTGGAATTTACTTTTGTGTATGATGAAATACAGTGGTTCAGTGCTCGCTTCGGCAGCACATATACTAAAATTGGAACGATACAGAGAAGATTAGCATGGCCCCTGCGCAAGGATGACACGCAAATTCGTGAAGCGTTCCATATTTAAAAAAAAAAAAAAAAAAAAAAAAGAAATACAGTGGTTCAGTTTCATTCTCCTGTAGGTTTCAACTCAATTTTTCCAACATTAATTGTTGAAGAGACTCTCCCCATTTAATAGTCTGGGCACCTTTGTCAAAGATTAGATGTCCATAGGTGTGGGGGCTTATTTCCAGACTCTCAGTTCTACTCCACTGGTGTGTTTATTTATGTTCCAGTACCTTGCAGTTTTTACTACAATGGCCTTGTAATATACAGTTTGAGATCTGGGAGTGTTATGCCTCCAATTCTGTTCTTTCTTCTCAAGATTGTTTTGGCAATTCTAGGTCTTTTCTGGTTCCAGATTAACATTTATAGCTTTTGTTCTATTCTCCAAAAAAATTGGATGGGACCTTGATGGGGACTGCATTAAATTTGTATATGGCTTTGGGTAGTACATTCATTTTATTGATGCTAATTCTTCCAATCCATGAACATGGTATATCTTTCCACTTCTTTGTTCTTTTTCAATTTCCTTGAATAATGACTGACAACTTTCAGTATATGTCTTTCACTTCTTCAGTTTAATGCTCTCCCAACTGAGCTATTTCAGCAGTCTTTCACTTCTTTTGTTAGGCTTATTCCTAAATATTTTATTGTTGCTATAATAAAAGGGACTAATTTCTGGATTTCTTCCTCTTCTAAGTTGTGTTTACATAGAGAAATGCCACTGACTTTCGTATGTTAAATTTGTAGCCTGACACCTTACGATATTGCCCAATAATTTCCAAGAGCTTCTTGCCAGATTCTTTAGGTTTTTCTATGTATACTATCGTATCATCTGCAAAGAGAGAGTTTGACTTCTTCCCTTTCAACCTGTATCTCTTCAATTTTTTGCTCTTGCTATGGCAAGAATTTCCCACACTATGTTGAATAGTAACAGTGATAGAGGGCAGCCCTATCTAGTACCTAAGGGAGAATGAGGAAGCACCAACTTAAAGGTAGCACCAGGGAAGTGGAAGAGGATGGACACAGAAGTGTACAATAAGTGTGGGAATGGCTTAGAATGGCTTAGAACCACCTCTCTTTCTGCCCACACATCATCCTGAATTGTGTGCTCTCACTTTTCCTGAATAAAAATTTTAAAATTCCATGGTCCGGGAGGATAAAGCACTGGACTCTAAAGCATGAGGTCCTGAGTTCCATCTCTGGCAGCACATGTACCAGAGTGATGTCTGGTTCTTTCTCTATTTCTTTCTCATAAATACTCAAAAATTCCTGATACTCATGCTTATCTTGCCAATTCTTTGTCAAGTTTAAATATGATAAATGTGTGGCCATGGGGGAGAACCATCTTGGCCTCTTCCCTTCCCCGCTCTCTACAAAATGATACAGAGAAACTGAGAGAAGAGTAGAAGATAAAGAGAGAAGATGAGAGTTACCTGCAACACTGCTTCATCACTGGTGAAGCCTCCCCCCTGTAGGTTGGGAATGGGAGCTTGAAACTAGGTCCTTGTACAAAGGCATATGCGCACTCAACTGAGTAATGCTCTGGTTCTCTCACCTTCTGTCTCTCTTTCAAATAAATAAATAAATAAATAAATAAATAAATTGCATAGGTGGCTAGCAGGGCTATAAGCAGTCAGGACACGGACAGAATGTCATTGGCAATATGGCCCCATCTTCAAAGCTGCATGTGCCTATGGCAGCAGGATCCATATTACAATTGTGACGAGAAAGTGGCATAATACAACTTTAGGTCTTCAATCACTTGAGCCACATCTCTCATGCTTATAACAAGCATGGCTGGTGGGGCCCAGCTGGTAAAGACAGTACACACACTGCTGTAGAAAAATCTGTAAGACAAGGAGCACCAGAGGTTAGGGCTTACTTTAGTGCATGGTGAGGAACATCTAACAATGACTTTTATTTTTCTCCCTTAATAAACATCAATGTTTGGGATTTTACATCCCAGAAAAGTTCCGGTATTACTTACAAAACGATGAATAAAAACTAAGCTCACCAAAAGCTTTCATGAAGGATCTGAAATCATTTAAACAGATCTCACCACTGAGATCTCATTTCTGTATACCCATCCTCTCTCCCCTCTAGTCTCTGAGGGTTGGGCTCACCTTTGGAGTGTTTTCCGACAGACCTCTTGGGCATCGGCTCGTCAGTGGAATGTGCTGACGTGTGTAGTGCATTCTCCAAGCTATTACTGACACTGCTGATGGGGGTCTCGGTTCTTGGGGAGATCTGTAGGGATAAAAATGATCATTTTGTTTTCTTCCATTTGATTCATAAAAAGTGATTTAATTGACATTTAAAAAATCATTTATTTTAAAATTTCCCATAAAACATGATCATTAATACATGTGGATGTATGTGTACACACATGTACACACATGCACACACACACTTGTTAAGACAAAGATTTTCACCAATCTACTACTTGGACCTGAAATGTAGTAACAGTAGATATGACTTTAAAGCTAACATGGGAGTTTATGACTGTCAGTGGTTCACTTAGCTGGACAAAAACTTTATCAACTCAAGTTGTCATGTCCTTCTATAAATCTTGAATAAATCATGAAATGCTCTAAAAGCAATAATAAAGAATAGACCGTAACTGGAACTATCTGGAAGTACAGTTTTTTAAAGCCTATCTAAAATTACAATTCCATTTCTCAGAATTATTCACACAAAGTACTTATACATGGGAAGGTGAGTGCTGGAACCCTCAACAAAATAACATTGGTGAGAGTGAAAACATAAAACAACAGTGGGTAGACACGATGCCACAGATGGCCAAAGACACAAGCATAAAGGAACAGGAGAAGGTGGTCTGTGCTGCCAGAGAGCAAGCCTCAACATACAGAAAAAAAAAAAACAAAAAAAAAAAAACTAAAAGCAGGACCTGACCAAATTGTAAGCAGGGCACCAAAGTAAAAACCCTGTGGTGAGGGGTAGACATGCAGCTTCCTGGGCCAGTGGGGGGTGGGAGTGGGTGGGAGGGATGGGTCACAGTCTTTTGGTGGTGGGAATGGTGTTAATGTACACTCCTAGTAAAATGTAGTCATATAAATCACTAGTTAATTAATATGAGAGGGGGAAAATTAATTGTATGTCTCAAAGTTTTTTAAAACACAGACTGAATCTTTTAAATATATAGGCTGTGTATTTGATATGCGGACTCTCTCAAAAGCCTAGACCAAGTAGATCAGAAGCAACCAATAGCACAGCTATATACAAGATACTGGGTACTGTACAGCAAACCCTAACAAAAGGACTTTTCAAAGTTAACCCAATTAACAAATAATGTGATGATAACATTAACTATCGACTGTCTTTTTGAACCCTAAGACAGCAGGAACCTCACATCTCCACTATAGAGCCTATATTTCTCCTAGTCCTGGAACCTTAGGATAGGGCCCACTTTCCCACATGCCTCTCCCAATCCATATCAAATAATATTGCATCTGCCGATCACAACCTAATCAACACAACGATTGCCACCTCAACATGCTTCACTTCAGACTGTGTCCAGAGACTTCACGTGTGGAATGACAGCCCTTCAGCTTCATTACTCGGGTGAGACCTTTCCTTTCATAGTATACTCTGGTTCCATCTCAGGTGGTTCAGTTCCTAACAAAGTCCCAAAGCCTAGATATACACCAGTTTCTGTGAGAGAGAGCATATGTTCACACGTATCCATAAACTACTGCAAAGTATATACCTGAAAGCAGAAGTACACTAGAGTTTGCAGTGAGTATCCCCCTAACACTTCCTCTCCACTATTCCAAGCTTTGGGTCCATGATTGCTCAACAGTTTGTTTGGCTTTGTATGTTAACTCTCTTTTCAGTCACCAGGTTCCAGATGTCATCAGGATGCTGGCCAGGCTTCCCTAGACTGACGACCCCACCAGTGTGTCCTGGAGCTCCACTTCCCCAGAGACCCACCCTAATAGGGAAAGAGAGAGGCAGACTGGGAGTATGGACCGACCAGTCAACGCCCCTGTTCAGCAGGGAAGCAATTGCAGAAGCCAGACCTTCCACCTTCTACAACCCACAATGACCCTGGGTCCATGCTCCCTTAGGGATAGAGAGTGGGGAAGCTATCAGGGGAGGGGGTGGGATATGGAGATTGGGTGGTGGGAATTGTGTGGAGTTGTACCCCTCCTACCCTATGGTTTTGTTAATTAATCCTTTCTTAAATAAAAAAAAAATTAAAAAAAGGAAAACAAAACAAAACAAAAAAACTGCAAATTGACTTCCATCTCTCCACCCTTTTCTTTGGTTTAAAGAGAGTTCTTGGGTGTAAATAAGCAGAAAGAGCTAGAAAAATATGGTGAACTATTAAGTATAGTGACCTCTGAAGAGAAGAAAAGCTGTTTTTGAGTTATGGTAAAGGTGTAGTCAATACCATTTGTTCTTCCCTTAATAATGATCATTATTTGAAAACTCTCACTGCCAAATTACACATATTACTTGTAGAATTAAGAATAAAAATGACTAGCGCTTTAACATCCTCAGTCACAATTTAACATATGTTCAGGTGGCTGGGTGTACCTAATTAAATGCAGATGTTACCATGCACAAGGACCCAGGTTCAAGCTCCTGGTCTCCACCTGAAAAATGGAAACTTCATGAGTAGTGAGAGTGCTGAAGGTATTTGTCTCTATTTATCCCCTCCCCCCTCAATTTCTCTGCCTTATCAAATAAAGTAAAACTAGAAAAAAATTGAATATATGTCCAAACTTCAAAGGACAGCAAAACAGACTGAAAAGTAGAGAGACATCATGCTATGTACACAACAATGGGGGGAAAACCAGAGAAAAAGAAAAGCATCAGTTTTGGTTCTAATCCTCACACAAGAGTTTGAGCTCCCTTTCTTTAGAACTTCATTGCCTGTACAGTGGGTAGGAAGGGAATAGTGTGCAGGTTCATCACAATTGCAGATACTGTTGCTATGTAACAAAACAAAGAGAAGGAGAAAGAGGAGGGGGGGTGGGCAGTGGTGTAGCACACACAGTACGAAGCTCAAGCACTCACACAAAGGGATCCAGGTTTGAACCCCTGGCTCACCACCTGCAGGGGGTTGCCTCACAAGCAGTGAAGCAGGTCTGCAGGTATCTACCTTTCTCCTCCCCCTCTATTTTCCCCTCCTCTCTCAATTTATC
The DNA here is from genome assembly GCF_950295315.1 of Erinaceus europaeus. Lineage (NCBI taxonomy): Eukaryota > Metazoa > Chordata > Mammalia > Eulipotyphla > Erinaceidae > Erinaceus > Erinaceus europaeus. The sequence goes on along the minus strand of NC_080163.1, from coordinate 119,497,953 downwards.
TCTGCTCTATCCAATAAAAATGGGGAAAAATGGATGCCAGGAGCAGTGGATTCGTAGTGCCAGCACTGAGCCCAGTGATAACCCTGGAGGCAAACAAAAACAAACAATAAACAAATAAATAATTAAATGATTAAACAGTTCAACTCATCCCTCACAGATGGGAGCTGTAGTAAGATGTCAGAGAGCACAGTCATTTCCATTTATTAATAATGAGAAAAAGAGAAAGGGGAGGAAGCAGAGCACCACTCTGGCATATATGATGCCACTAGGGAGGGGTCTTATGCATAAAGTACTATAACTTGGGTTGACTAAACAGCTCACCTGAATAGTGTGCCTGATTTGCCATGCATGCTACCTTAGTTTGAGTTCAGCCCCCACCACAATGGAGGAAGCTTTGGTGCTGTGGTATCTTTCCCTTTCTAGTTAAAAAAAGCTGACCTAGAGACATAAAGCTTTGGCAATGACCCCCCCCCCAAAAAAAAAAAAAAAAAAAACCGCCTGCAACTCTGCCACTAAGCCACTTCCAGGCTGTGTTTCCCCCCCCCCCCAATGGAGGATGAGTTCCTTATACCTGCTTCACCACTTGTGAAGTGACTCCCATGCAGGTGGGGAGCTTGGGCCTCGAACCAGGATCCTAACCGGTCCTTGCACTTTGCACCAAGTGTGCTTAACCCGCTGCACTACCTCCTGACTCCTGAGTTCCTCATATTTGATAAAGTTTCTTTCATCAGCTGGTATACTGCACCAAAATAAAAGATTCTGGGGTGTAGGGAGGGTTCAGGTCCTGGAACATGATGGCAGAGCAGGATCTAGTGGGGGTTGGATTGTTATGTGAAAAACTGGGAAATGTTATGCATGTATAAACCACTGTATTTTACAGACTGTAAATCATTAATTCCCCAATAAAGTAATTTAAAAAAGAAGTTTCTTTCATCATCCAAATGCTCAGAGTATTCCAGAAAAGAACAGTCTCCTATTTAAAAAGATCTATTGATATAACTAGTAGGTATAAATAATTTCAGAAAGGGCAAGAATTTTAGCTCCACATACTAAGCATTCCTTTGGAGAAACCACTTGGTAAGTCGATGTCTTACATACATACCATCCCAGCACATGCCACCCTATTTCATCTGAGTCTTCTGCCTCTGTGCTCACCTAGTCACCCTGCTAACTGACCCTAAGTGCTGGTCCTCAAAAGAGAGAGGCTGAGCTATCTAGATAGCCTTGCTGGTTGGGAACTGACCCCTCCTACCCCAACAGCCAGTTCCATGACCATTAAGTCTTGAATGCACATCACTGGCTTATCAGAAACCTAATAGGCACCCAAACAAAGAAGTCAGGTCTCGAGTTAGTCTTTGGGGGCAGTGAAGAATCATACATGATAGGCATGGTGTTTGGTGTTGGGGTTACAACACAGTTGTGAAAGGAGAGTGGAACTGAAGTGCTCGTTCTCAACTTCTACAACATAGAATCCAAGGCTCTGGGTTCTATGAACCCACATCAAGCACCCCCAACAAGGCCCCACTGCTGTCAGGACTCTGGTAGTAGCTTTCTGTTGTTCATAAAGCTCCCCAGGCTGTGATCACTGATGATAATCCCCAGCACAAACCAGGAGGAACCCAGAGGGAGCAGGAAGCTTCTTCCTGAAGCAGCAGAAAAAGCTGAAAGTTTCCTGTGGGTCCATCTGCTGTGGCTACAAATAGAAAGGAAAAACCCAGGTTATCCTATCAAAATACACTGCAGCTGACAAAAGTAAAGGAAAGCAAACTCCTTGAAAACATAATTTCTGGGAAAGAGACAACTGTGCTCATTATATTTTTCTCAAGGCATTTTTTCTTAGTTTTCAGAATGTCCACTGTTTCTAAGCAAGCCTTTATCTTTACTTTGTTCCTTTGTTTACATTGAAAGCTGTCATCACTTGCATTTCCCAGAAATGCTGTTTTGGGGTTATTTTTGTTTCAGTTAATTTGCCCCATGTGACCTATGAAGTTCAACTCAAATGCTCTCTGACTCATGTTCACAAGCAGCGCATGGTCATCAGCTCAACATGCATAGGAAGAGACTTGACGGGCTCCATATGTCTCCAGTTACTGCCACTAGGAAGTCAAGGAGAACCTCTCCAACAAAGAGCTGGATACACACTTTCCTTCAGGTTCAAAGTCTTCTTCAATGTGCACCTCATCTTATTTCCAAACAAACACCCAGTGCTTTCTCCTCTCCTCAGTCTACTTTTTTTGTAGTCAGGAGCAGTCAACAGTTCTGAATTTGGCAGGAGACCTTCCCAGACAACTGTACTACTGCCTGTGCCTTAGCCTGAACTGTCCCCACCCCACAGGGTCTCTGTAAAATATATGGTTATACAACCAAATGGTAATGGGACTCACTGAACTCGTTGTCCAGTGTGGTATCCCTTTGCACCCTTCCTACAATGGGTTTGTGTGGCTCTTGATTGTTCTCACAAGTTATTTTATCTTCAAATGTTCTTGTCACACAGGCATCACTTGGGAGCTAGTTAGAAAACCAAATTCCAGGTCCCAGGTCAGGATGCAACCAATAAAAAAGCACCTCTAGGGGCTGGGTGGTGTTGCACCTGGTTGAGCACACATGTTATAGTGCATAAGCCCCTGGTCCCATCTACAGGGGAAAAGCTTAACAAGTGGTGAAGCAGTGCTGCAGGTGTATCTCTTGTCTTTTTCCCTCTCTATATTCTCCCTTCCTCTCGATTTCTGGCTGTCTCTATCAAATAAAGATAATAATAATAAAAAAAACCTCTTTTTTTTGCCACCAGGTTTATCATTAGGGTTCAATGCCTGAACAATCCCACCTTTCCTAGTAGTCAGTCTACCCTTTTCTCTCCCCATCCATAGAGGTGACATAAGAGAGATGGATGGAAAGGGTGGTTTTCAGGAGGTGGCACAGTGGATAAAGTATCGGACTCTCAAGCATGAGGTCCTGAGTTCAATCCCCGGCAGCACATGTACCAGAGTGATGTCTGGCTCTTTCTCTCTCCTCCTTTCTCATTAATAAATAAATAAAATCTTTAAAAAAAATAGCTTACTGGGATAGTGCACATACTTTGCCATATGCCACCTCATTAGAGGAAGCTTCTGTCAAAAGAGATGGATGGGAAGGGAGAGAGAACAACAGCACTGCTCCACCAGTTGTGAAGCTTGCCTCTTGCTATTGAGTAAAAGCACCTCTATTTCAAAGAAAAATGTCTGCAACCCAACTGATAACAGACATAAGAAGGTTTGATAGTCATAGCCAGATGAAGTCTTAACTCTGAAGGCTGCTACTAGAATGGGAGAGAATCTACAGTTCTTCCAAGAAAGTGATTTCAATCTGACATCTGCCCCATGTCCTAGGGATGGGGATGTCCCAAGCAGCTTGCACCTGGCAATTCAGAAACTAGCTTATACTTCCACACTCACATGTATGGTTGGTCTCCAGATGTTCACATGTATGTTCTGGGGTTGGGAGAGATGGAGCTGAGACTTGGTCTTTAACCAGTTCCCAGATGATACCTATGTCATAAGAGCAATTTAAAATAAAGTCACTGGAATAGTCAAGGGCCACACAAGCTCACTGTAGGAGGGGTGCAAGAGGATCTCACTCTACAGAGAATGGGGAATTCAAAGATCTCTTCCAAGGATGGGTACATGGATGATAAAGCAAAAGAAAACATCAAGAAACAGGGGGAAGGGGCCGATTGATGGCACACTTGGTTGAGCACATATACTACCATGCTCGAGGACCCAGGTTTGAGTCCTTACTCCCCACCTGCAGGGGGAATGGTTCACAATCAGTGAAGCAGGTCTACAACTGTCTATCTTTCCCTCTCCCTCTCAATTTCCATTTGTCCTGTCAACAAAAAAAAGGGGGGGGGGAGAAAAAGAAAAAAGAAAAGGGGAAAAAAAAGAAAAATGGCCACTAGGAGCAGTGTATTTGTAATACCAGCAACAAATGCAAGTGATAATCCTGGTTTCAAAAAAAAAAAAAAAGGGGATATTTGTTGCACAACTTTTAACACTTTTCAAGGAAGGTTTTTCCTCAGTTCAGGACCCCTGATGAGGGAAACACAAGCATCTTCAAAGTTCTAGGTCTAGAATTCACTTTCATATTCATGGATCCAAATCACACAATCTTTAGAAGATTTCAATTTTTAAGATTCTATTTCATTATTGATCTTTCAATCACCTGAAAGGGACTAGCTGACATGGTGGTTAGAAGCAGGGACTCCAAAACACTAATTGCAGAGATAAACTGGTGTGTGTGTGTGTGTGTGTGTGTGTGTGTGTCTGTCTGTCTCTCTAAGTCTTCCTTCATGGCACTGACAGACACTAGAAACTGGCTCTGAAAAGAGCTGTGACCCCTACAACTGTTTGGTGAAAGCTACTGATCCTTTTCTAGAAGTATGCATTAAACACACAAAACAAAGAACTATAAATGAAGCCAGTTATACTGAAAGCAGTTATCAATGTCTTAAGCTATCAATGAACTTCTTTCCTAAGTGAGTGTCATGTGGCTTAAGGCAGCAATGAACATAAAGGGTATCAAAACAATAAAGGGTATCTTAAGAAAACTTCATACAGTGAACTATGAACATTCTGATTTCTTCTGTTGGTCACAGTCAAAACATTGTTCATTCCACAGGTTTCACAAAGGCAGTAATGCCACATCTCCGGGTAAAGGCGAATGGAAGTATAGTCAGGATCTTCCCTGTGGCTGCTAGGGATGTGGGTAGAGAAGCCCAAAAGGGAGCAGCAGGACTGGCTATCATCACCTCATGTGAACTGTGGGTACAGTGAGAGTACCTGATCAGCAGACCAGCTGTGATGCTTGGAGCCCCAACTGGGCATAGTGACAGATCCTTCTGCAGAGCAGGCCCAGGCGACCACCAAATTGAAATATACTACCTTTCATTTGCTTTGACCTGAGTAATACTAAAATAAGCACCATTTGGTGGAGGTTGTGGCATGCTGACACTTATCCTAAAGATGTGAAACTGTACACCTGTGACAAGTTGTGTAAAGCAACATTCCACTCTTCTCATAAAGTGATTAAAAAAATAATAAAGCACTAGCACATATAAATGAGTCCTGATTGGAAAATTCTCACAGATATAGCAGAATTAAAGTATTTCTCATGAAAAACAACCTAACCCTAAGAGTAAATTCTGATGCCTACAAAAAAAACAAAAAAACAAAAAAACAAAACCAAACCAAAACAAACCCACAACTTCACACCACCCACTACATTAAGTTCAAATCCCCTTTAACAGGGGCCTAGGTGGGGGCGCGCCCAGTTAAGTGCACAAAGAACTAAGTGTAAGGACCTATGTTAAGGAACCAGGTTTGAGCCCTTCCCTTAGTTCCCCACTTGCATGGGGGCATGCTTCACAAGCAGTGAAGCCAGCACTGAGTCCCAGCTATAACCCTGGAGGAAAAAATAATTCTTTCAATATAATTTTTTCTTTTACAAATATCAATTTCTCTCCTTATTTCATTTACAAAATTTCATTTTCTACTATTCCCAAAGGCAGAAGGGAGGTACCTACAGTGCAAATATGAACTCCAAAGTGTCCACAAATATAGTCATTTATGTTCAGTTTGCTTTCCAAACAATTCATCTCTATGCAGGAAAGAATATCTGCTAAGTACTTTTAAGTCCATGGGGGAAAAATACATCAAATCAAAAAGAAAAGTGATTTGTAAGCATTTTACTAAAATAGTAATTATGTGTCTAAAAACCAGAACAAGAAAACAGATAGTTTAATACTGAAAGTTATTTGCTGACTTAGGTTGAGTGAATGCCAATGTTAACCAAAACCATTTTCCATGTAAAAAAAAAAAAATCCTTTTAGTATATCTTACCCTAGAGATCTATGTATTAAAAAAAAAAAAAGGAAAAAAGGATTAATGATCCAAAATCTCAGCAGAAGGTCCAAGCATTTAAAGAGATGAATTCCTGCAAAATGACTATAAAGCAAAAATTTGAAAGTAGCTTTCAGTGAGTATGGCTCAGTGCAAGAATGTATGTTTCTCATTGGTGAAGTCCAAGGTTTCACCCCCAACACCAAAACCAGCAGCCCAAATCAGGGATCCCTGTCCTACCTATATCCCCCTGAGAAGTTCTCAAAAGTTCACATTCCAGGACCCCCACAGACTTGGGGAAGCAGTATTCAGCACAAGACAGTGACAGCAAGGACTCCCAGTCATGATACACCCACTCACAGGATAGGGATTGAAATAGCTTCCTACCCAACTTCCCAAGTTTGTTTCAGGAGTACAGTCACATGTCCCTGGGGAGTGGCCTGTCACATAGTAGACATGAGACAGTGCAGCACATTCCATTTTATTATTACTATTATTATTATTATTATTATTATTTTAAATTGTCATCAGGATTATTACTGGGGCTTGGTGCCTGAATAACGAATCCTCTGCTTCCCAGTGATCATTTCTTTTCCTTTTTCTATTTGATAGAACAGAAACTGCGAGGAAGGGGGAAGACAGAGAGGGAGAGTACCTGCAGTACTGCTTCACTTCTCATGAAGTTTCCCCTTTATAGGTGGACCCAGGAACCTGGGTCCTTACACACGGCAATGTGTATGTTCAATTGGATATACCACCAGCTGAGTCCCTGCAAGCTCCATTTTAAACACCCAGCTGTGTTCTAGATCAGATCACACAACACAATGGAGATGGGAAGGATCTGTGCATTGTAAAAAAAAGGGCTAGTCTTAGCAGAAAAGTGACAAGAGGTAGTCAGGACAACCCCAATAGGGTTAAAAATGGCGGGGAGGGAGGGACAATACAGTCATAAGGACCAGGGGATAACTCACTCAGTAAAGAGTACATTTAACCATGCCCAAGAATCTGGATTTGTAGCCTAAACACCACACAGGAACAGCGTCTGTATGGGGAAAACTTCAAAAGAGGTGGAACAGTCTCTCTCCTATCTTAAAGAAAAAAAAAAAAAGTCTGCTGGGAGCAGAGAAATTGTACATAGCCCCAGTAATAATAACCCTTAGTAACCCTGGTGGCGGAGAGGGAAAGGGGGGGAGGGGTAGGTGAGAGATAAAATGAAAGAAGCAAAGAACAAGCAGAAGCACCGACTTCAGAATAAGAATAAGCATTCCAAAGGCCAGAAGGTATCAGCAAGAAGAGGTTTAGGGTTTGTTTCTAAAGGAGTCACAATTCCTTTTCAGTTGTCTTGACTGTAGACTGCTCTGAGTTGGTAAGCACATCTCTACCAGGCAGAACAAGAGTAGTCTAGATAAGGTTCAACTGCACACAGCAGAAAAGACATTTAAATAGCCAGCAAAACAGCTTACTTGAATAGTGCACTGCTTTGCCATACGTGTAACCCAGGTTCAAGCCCAGCCCCCAAAGTATTGGAGGAAAACTTTGGTGCTATGGTTTCTTTCTCCTGTCTCTGCTTTTTTGTCATTATCTGAAAAAGTCAACCTTGGAGGAGTAAAGCCATGGAAATGACCAGAGGAAGTGGAGGAGAAAAGAAGACATTCAAGACCCACTTCCTACCTGCAGCTGGCAGACAGATATCACCTCTGCCTGACGAGTTCCATGACTAGAGGGTCACACTTATACTCCAAGTTTCCCTACACTCATGATTTTTCTCTTCCCAGTTCCTTAGGACCTACTAAGTGTCAGGAGCACATCCCCTACACAACCCTCACTGGAGACACCAGGCCAACTTGTTTCTCTTCTGCAGAGACTTATTCTAAATCATGTCACATATCACAGATTGGGTAAAATGCTCCTTTCACAGCTAAACTAGTGGGGAAGTATCTACCCTTCCTAGAACAAATGCTTCCTAGTTCCACACTGGGTCATAATAGCCAGGTGGTTCCATTTTCAATAATAGCTAAGGGGTCAGATTACCAACTCTCTATCAGCACAAACAATAAACTGAACACAACCAGAAGCAGACACTTCTGCTAAAGGGAGGTCTACACTGGGAAAGAGAGCTAACAGAACTCAGATTACCACAGGATAAAAAGGTTGAAGGAAAGTAGGAGGGAACCCTAATATAAAGTATTAACTTTGGATGAGTATAATATTTGAACTGAAAATTGCTCTATCAAAAAGGAGCCCTAAAATAATAAAAGAACAACTGTTCATTTATCTTTAAGAGATAGACCAAAGAACTTCATGTCTGCTATATATGTGTTTCTGGGATTTGAATTTGGAGCCTCAGGTATGCAAGTCCTGTGCTCTAATCTGTTGAATATTGGTCCTTATAAAAAAATTTTTAACGAAAATTCTAAAATAAAAAAAAAGCTATTTCTGAACTAAACACTCAGTAGATGGACTTAACAGCAGTTTGGAATTAAAAGAAGACTCAGTGAATCTGAAAACAGATTAACAGAAGTGTTCAAACAGAGAAGGGAAAAATAATTTAAAAATAATTTTTAAAGGTACCAGGTCGATGGGGGGTGGTGATGATGGTTAACATCAAAGTTGTAATACACCTGCAGTGGAGTCCCAGAAGATAGGAAAAATCACAGAGAAATAAATTATGACAAAAAATGTCCCACCTTTAGTAAAAAAACACAATTTCACAGACCAAGTAAGTTCAAAGAATACCAACTAAGAAAATAACACTCAAAACCATCATACTCAAGGTACTCCAATACCAAATGTAAAGTAGAATGTGAAGCCAGTCAAAAAAACTGTAGTATACTGGACAAAACATAAGACAGTGTCTCTAATTCTCTAAACATGGGGCGAGGGGTTGTGTGTAAAACTGTCCACAAGGAATACTGCATCCAGTAAAATGCCCTTTAACAATTCATACAAAAGTACAATAATTTAGGGTGAAAGAAAACCAAGACTTTCTCACCAGCAGACCTGTTCCCCAGAAGACATGGAAGAAAAGTCTTTCAGATGTTGTGTATGTAACAGGCTTACTGGAAAAGAGCATCAGAAATGGTGAATGTGTGGCTAAGTAGAACTATATTTTCATAAATAAAAAATGCCTTTCATTTAACAAAGTATAAATAAAAAAATGTTTTATATTGTGGGGCTTAGAGTTCACACAGAAGTAATACTGTGACAATCAGAGCAAGAAGGGCAAGAGACATACACAATACAGCTGCAAGATGCTCCATCCTAGCAAGTTCTAAGAGTGGAGACAGCATCCTATAATCCCTAGTCCAGCCACTAAGAATGCATTAAGTCAAGCTCACAGCTAAAACAGAATTCTACACTTCACTTAAATGTAGTGCAATAGGGGGTCTGGCAGTAGTGCAGCAGGTTAAGCGCACGTGGCGCAAAGCGCAAGGATGGGCATCAGGATCCCGGTTCAAGCCCCAGGCTCCTCATCTCCAGGGAAGTCGCTTCACAGGCGGTGAAGTAGGTCTGCAGGTATCTATCTTTCTCTCCCCCCTCTCCATTTCTCTCTGTCCTATCCAACGACAAATGACATCATCAACAACAATAATAACCACAACAAAGCTACAACAACAAAAGGGGGAAAAAAAAAAAGGCCTCCAGGAGCAGTGGATTCATGGTGCAGGCACCGAGCCCCAGCAATAACCCTGGAGGCAAAAAAAAAAATGTAGTGCAATAGGCAAAACTAACCAATGGCATAAAAAAAGAGCAGAACCAAACGAAAGCATGGTGGGAAGGGAAAAGAGTGGTTAAGATAGAAATTGACAGAAAAGGACCTGAGGTGATTTTCAGTAGGCAAGTAATAATATGATTTTTTTTTCATTTAACAAACTAACATGTTTCACAAGCAATGAAGCAGGTCCACAGGTGCCTATCTTTTCCTCTCCCTAGCTTCCCCATCCCTCTCAATTTCTTTCATCCTATCAAATAGAAATAAATAAATAGGGAGTTGGGCGTTAGCGCAGCAGGTTAAGCGCAAGTGGCGCAACCCGCTCCCCACCTGCAGGGGAGTCGCTTCACAAGCGGTGAAGCAGGTCTGCAGGTGTCTTTCTGTCTCTCTTCCTCTCTATCTCCCTCTTCTTTCTCAATTTCTCTCTATCTCTATCCAATAACAAATAAAATAAATAAATAAATATGCCACTGGGAGTGGTGGGTTTGTAGTGTCAGCACTGAACCCCAGCAATAAGCCCAATGGCAATAAAAAAATAAATAAATAACCAACTTCCATGTCCAATGCAGAAGCATTTATAGAAGCCAGATCTTCCACCTTCTGCACCCCATAAAGCTTTTTGGTCTATACTCCCATAGGGGTAGGTATTAGGGGAAGATGAGCAAATGGTTCTGAACTCCAATTACATCAAGACCTAGAGAAAAAGGGGGTCGGGGGGAAATAAAAGACCACTCAGAAGTAGTAAGTGTGACTTAAATATGGGCTAGATGGTGGCTCACCTGGCTGAGCACATACATTACTATGCACAAGCACCCAAGTTCAAACCTCACTCCCCACCCACAGGGGGGAAATTTCATGAGTGGTGAAGTAGTACTGAAGGTGTCTCCCCCTTTCTCTCTCAATTTCTGTCCTTTCAAATAAAATTTTAAAAAATGAATAAATAAAAAATACTTAAATAAAACCAACGACAAGAAAATAATAATACCCAACAGCCTACCTTAAACTCCCTCCACTTTTTCTCTCATCCTATTCTGACAATCTTAGTTCTGTTATCAATGTCCATACATACATACATACATTTATTACCAGAGCACTACTCAATTCTGGCTTAGAGTGGTGCTGGGGACAAAACCTGGGATTGCTGGTGCCCCAAAAAGGCCTTAAAGACTTTTTGCAAAACAATTATGCTGTATTTTATCTATTTACCAGTTTTTATTTTCACACAGTACACAACAGATGCTTATCTAGTATCTGTCTTTCTCCTTCTGACTGGTTTTGCTAAGTATAATCTCCTTTTACTATGTTCGATATCTTTTCTTTTTCTTTTTTTTTTTTTTTTTGACTCCAGAGTTATCACTGGGGCTCCGTGTCTGTACTATGAATCCACTGCTCCTGGTGGCCATTTTTTCCATTTTACTGGCTAGGACAGAGAGAAATTGAGAGACGACGGGGAGATAGGGACAGACAAACAATTGCATACCTGTTTCACCATTTGTGAAGCATCCCCGTCCCCCACAGGTGGGTTGCAGGGGCTCAAACCTTGTGCAGGTCCTTCGCTTTGGACCCACGCTCAAACCTCCGCTCCCCAACGACAGGGCATATAAGCTTTATAAGTGGTGAAGCTTAACCAGGTGCGCCATTGCCCGGCCCCCTATGTTCTGTATCATGACAAGGGTTTGCGTACACAAGTTTATGCATTTTTTTAAAAACCTAAATAGTTAAAAGAATCAAATAGTAGACTTAAAACATGTATTTCATTAAAGGTAAAAATGCAAGTTTTACCTTTAGATAACAATTATATACACACATATTATCTACTTATAGTACTGTAAATATGTTAAAAATTATTGAATGAATAAAAAATGAGAGACTGAGGTGGGGAGCTGGGAGAGAAATCTGCTATACAGACAACAGATTCCAAACAAGAAGCCATCAAGAGGCCTGGGGATATGGTATAGGACCAGTCCCATACCTCCTGTTTCTTTAAGTCATATGGTGTACGTCTCCCTGCTAACTTTTTTTTTCTCATTTCATGTTCTTCAAGTTTTCTCTCACCTTTTAAATGACAAAATGTAAACATCATTTTAGCTTTACAAAATAAAAATAGCTACTTTCTGATGCTGTCTCTGGCAAATTACTTATACTTAACCTTTGTTTTCTCATAGCTAAAATGAGAACAAAAATAGCATCTACTTCACTGAGTTGTTATGAAGATTAAATAAATACATCAGCAGTACTTATAACAGTGCCCTGCACATAGAAGAATTTCCCAAATACCATCAGTGGTATCACGTCTCCTTTTCCACTACTGGTTCATCTCTTTATTAGTAATTCTCAAAGAAAAAAGAACTTGACTGGCAAAATAGTCTCCACAATAGAAATATTGAAAATACTGTTTATGAACAACACACCTAGTCTTTAAAAATAAAGAAAAAATGTTCCACATGAATTAATGTTTTCAGAAACATACTACTTTGCAAAACTATCCACACAAGAAAGATGCTCAGGAAGCTGGAGTCATAACAAGCTGTCCTCCCACAGGCATTAAGAAAAGTCCTAAACAGTATTTTAATAGTGAATTGTGGGAGCTGGGCAGTGGTGCACCTGGTTGAGGACACATGTTAACAGTGTGCAAGGACCCAGGTTCAAGCCCTGGGTACCTGCCTAACAGGGGAAAGCTTCCGAGCACTGCTACAGATCTCTTTCTCTCTCCTTATCTTCCCCTTCAATTTCTCTGTCTATATTCAATAATAATAATAATAACAATAATAACAACAACAATAATAGTGTCCAGGTAGTACACTACATAGTATTTCTCACACAATTTCAATCCTTGGTACTTTCAAAAGATCTTGTGTGATGGGGAGAGGGTAAGATGTCAAGAGGGCTACTGGGCTCTGTCAGTGGAGAGCAAATCTGCAAAGACATGAGAACAAATGAAAGAGAAGTAAAACTAAGAAAGAATCAATCACTTTGGTCAAATGAGAGATTAGATAGCCATTAATGAGACTCACTGGAGTCCAAAGTAAAATCAAACAGATTTTGAGAAACATACACTACGATAAAAGATATTACTTCAAATCCAGGAGAGAAAAGGTAGGATTATTCAACAAGTGGCACTGGGACAACTGGCTGTCATCTGGAAAATATAAAACTAGCTTTGTACCTCACACCAACTAAGTTCCAGATGGTTCTGTTCAATATAAAAGGAGAAACCACACAAGCTCTGTACCAGAAGATACCACAAGGAAATAGTCTTATAATGTATAATGCATGAACACAACGTATACATACGTATGGCAACATGTATAATGTATGATGTGTTTTTAATTGTGAATAAAACCCAGCATCCATATAAGACTCATAAATATGACTTGATAAAACTTCATGGCAAAGTCAAAAGACAGGGGAAGGGAGCTGGTGATATCACCATTCGCAAGAAGTTTGAGTCCCTGCTCCCCCACCTGAAGGAGGTAGTTTCACGAGTGTTGAAGCAGGTTTGCAGGTGTCTTTCTTGCTCCTTCTCTGGTTCTCCTCCCCTCTCAATTTCTTTCTGGTCAAATAAAAAAAGAAATAAAAAGGAAGGGAGGGAGGGAGGGAGGGAGAAAGGGAGGTAAGGACAGACCACCGGGAGAGGTGGTTTCATAGTGCAGGCACCTAGCCCCAGTGATGAACCTGATGGCAAAAAAAAAAAAAAAAAAAAAAAGGAAAATACTTGCAACTTTTATTATACACAAAAGTACAATTTTCTGAAAGCAAATTTCTGAAGCAGAAAGATGAAGGCAAATGATGCCTACAGGATACAGCAGGAACCAATCCACTGGGGGAAGTCTAGAGAGCTCCCAGCTGCTGCAGGTTGAACAGAGGGTTAAAGGAGAAACCAGAAGAAGCCATTTACACCTCACATGACAACCACAGGGAGAACGACCCAACATTTCACCTCTGAACTACAATGATTTTCAACAGCCTAGGAAAAGCAATGAAACAAAGCAAGCTGTTGCTTGCCTTGGGCAAGAGCTCATTAACAAGTTTACTCAGTGTTTGTGTGTACCCACAGTTTCTGCAGGACTCCCTGGAGCCCGTGTGGTGGAAGCCACAGCAAATAGTCCCACACTGTGCCACAAAACACACACCCAAAGGAAGACCACTGCTGCCATACCTCTGCACTGATCATTTGGAAAACATTATTCTGGTATTATCCCTGCAATACAAGTGTGGTTGGCCATCATGTGTGAAGCACTGGACTCAAGCTCCCAGCAGCTCCATCCACTGGTTTAACCAACGCTTCCAGAACATATGTCTGCACAGCACAGGGTGTTCAGTTTCCAGGAGAGGTCAGGACAGACCAAAAGGGTGTTATGCACACGCTGTTGACCCTGCTAGGGAGGCTCTGCCCATGGAAACAAAGGTGATGCAGTAACTATCAGGTATTTTGGTAGAAGGCTTAATTAAGACAAGCGCCTACTAACCCAGAAGAGAAAATGCCTAAAGTTTTCTGCCTTAAAAAGGAAGGTGGAACTCCACGGCTGCTCATGCTACAACATGAACAAGCCCTGAAAATATCATGCTGAGTAAAGCAGCCAGTCACAGAGGGACACAAACTGTGTGATTCTACTCCTATGAAAAATTCATACAGGCAAATCCAGAGAGAGAGAAAGAGCAAATTAGTGTCAGCCACAGCAAGGAAGGGGGGAAACAGAGAGCAGAACATACGTACAGGGTTTAATTCAGGAATCATAAAAATGTTCTTAAGGGCTAAGCAGTGGTGCACCCAGTAGAAATGCATGTTATCATGAATGAGGATCTGGGTACAAGCTTCCAGTTCCCATCTGCAGGGTTGTCAGGTGGGAGGAAGCGGGCTTCATAAGTGGTAGAGCAGTGCTGCAGATGTCTCTCTCCCTATTTCCCCATCAGAAAAAAATTATTTTTATTTGAATGACAGCAGGTTTACAGCCAGGGCTTGGTACCTGCATGACACATCCACCATTCCTGGTGGGCTGCTGCTTCTTCTTTTTCTTTTTGATAGGACAAAAGAGAAAAGGAGATGGGAGAAGGGTAAAAATAGACGGACACCTGCAGCATTGTTCACTGCTCATGAAGCTTCACTACTGAAGGTGAGGATGGGGGCTTGAACCCAAGTCCTTGTCCATGGTAACATCTGCGCTCAACTAGGTGCCCCACCATCTAGCCCCAAGAATTTTTTTATTGTTGTTGTAGTTATTATTGTTGTTGTTATTGATGTCGTCGTTGTTACATAGGACAGAGAGAAATGGAGAGAGGAAGGGAAGGCAGAGAGGGGGAGAGAAAGACAGACACCTGCAGACCTGCTTTACCACCTGTGAAGGGATCCCCCTGTAGGTGGGAAGCCAGGGGCTCGAACTGGGATCCTTACACCCACTTCGCGCCATGTGTGCTTAACTCGCCGCGCTACTGCCCGACAACCCCCAAGAATTATTTTTAAGTCACTGGGATTGCGGAGTCATAAGCACTGAGCCCCTGGTGTCAAAAAAAAAAAAAAAAGTAGTGGGCTTTATTTATTCTATTTTATATAGCCAAAACACTGCTCAGCTCTGGTTTATGATAGTGCTGGGGACCTTTGATGCCTCAGGAATGAAAGTTACTTAGCATAGCCATTGCGCTATCTCCCCAGCTCCAACATCTTTTTTTTTTTTTTAAATCTTTCTTTATTTATTGGATAGAGACAGCCAGAAATCAAGAGGGAAGGGTGGGATAGAAAGAGAGACACCTGCAGCACTGCTTTACCACTTGTGAAGCTTTCCCCCTGCAGGTGGGGACCGGGGACTTGAACCTGGGTCCTTGCACATTATAACATGTGCTCTCAACCAGGTGTGCCGCCCCCCGCCCCCCCAACATCTTTTTAATTTTTATCTTTAGATAGAGACGTAAGCAGAGAGAGAGAGAGAGACTGAGAGAGAGAGAGAGACCATAGCACTGAAATTTCCTTTAATGCAGTGGGAGCACGGCTTGAACCATGTTCAGAGAAAAGTAAAAGCAGCACAATATCCAAGCGAGCTATTTCACAAGACCAACACATAGGGGGCTGGAAGGTGGCACAACTAGTGAAGTGCACATATTACTACATGCAAGCCCTGGGCTCCCCATCTGCACTGGGGACACTTCACAAGTGGTAAAACAGGTCTGCAGCTGTCTGTCTCTCCCTCTCTACTCCCCCCATTTCTATCTGTCCTATCTAGTAATAATAATAAAAAACAGAAAGAAAAGTGGGTGACCTCTCTGTACTAAAAAGAAATAATAATAAAAGATAAACACAAAACCTTTCAGTTCAGAAAGTTCAATACAAAATAAAACAGATGGGGGCTGGGCAGTAGCGTGCAAGGACCAGCATAAGGATCCCAGTTTGAGCCCCGGCTCCCCACCTGCAGGGGGGTCACTTCACAGGTGGTGAAGCAGGTCTGCAGGTGTCTATCTTTCTCTCCCTCCTCTCTCCATTTCCCTCTGTCCTATCCAAAAAATTAAAAGTAAAAACATACACACACACACACACACACACACACAACCAAACAAAAAACAGATGGAGCCTGGAGATAGCTCATCTAGTAGAGTGTATTTTTTACCATGCACAAGGATCCAACTTCAAACCCCAGCACCACATGGGAGCAACATGGACAGCACAGGAAGTGGTGGGAGGGGGGGTGCTCCACATATGTGGAGCAGTGGAATCAAGTGGCCAACATGGCAAAAAAAAAAGTATGATTTTTTTTTTTTGTCACCAGGGTTATTGATGGTGTCCATGTCAGCATAGTGAATCCACTACTCCTGGCACCCCTCCCTTTTCTTTTTTGTTGTTGATAGAGACAGAAAGTGAGAGAGAAGGGGAGATAGGTAGGGAGAGGCACCTGCAGCACTGCTTCACCACTCATGAAGTTCCCTCCCTGCAACTAGGGGTGAGGGGCTTAAACCCTGAGTCCTTGCACATGGTAACATGTGTGCTTACTGGGTGCATTACCAAGCACTCCCCACCCCTGATTTTTCTTTAAAACAGAAGAAAAAACAAATGACCAAAAAAAAAAAAAAAAAACCCACCAGATTACAACAAAAGAAATGCAGTTGCTCTTTCAAGATTACACTAAAGGTCAGATACAAACATTAAAAATGCCAAATGTTTAAAATGTGAGGCTTTATGTGAGCTGCCTTCTCCAAGCAGCAGCTTATTAATATCAGGTTTTAATGATCCTAAGGCTACTCATTATAATCTCATTATTAAGGGTCAGGCAGAAGTCTCTAAGATAGAGCAAAAAACAATGTCCACTCAAATAAGCATCAATTCTGAAAAGAATTATGCTCCCCCAAGACTTCTCCCTCTGTGCTTTATTTTGGTCGGGCACCTCTATAAACTGCCAAAGGAAGCACAGTTGCCATCACCAGGCACCTCACACAAGACCTCATGGAACCCTCCATCAGACCTAAGAGTAGGCCGACTGTCCTCACTCTAACAGGGACACACCCTGAGGAGGAGGATAGTGGCCAAGGTCACACAGCTGGTCAGTTCTGTATCCACTAGGGAGGGTAGGTCAGCCCCTCATTTCTTTAAAGACATTTCTAGCTTCACAGAAAAAGCACTTTTTTCCCTCAGGTTTTAGCTCAATGCCACACTGAATTAATAACTGCCATCTTCTACTTTTACAAAGTGATGATGCATGTGTGCACACAAAAGAAGCCCCATCCAGAGTTTAATGTGACCAGGCTGCTGGCTACAGATAATTCTGTGTGAGCTATGAAAACCAAAGACAAAGGATGCAGGAGACGGAACAGACTGAAGTCCCACATGTAAGTGACACTCTATTGGGACACTTTCATAGACAACTACACTTCCTAGGGCCCCTGCTCCCCACCACCATCACTCTGTTTTGCTGGAACACTTTCCAATACACAACATGGGGTCTTGGGCAGCTTGTAAGCACATACTTAACAAACAACAAAACCACTGTTTGTGGTCCACATCACTGAAAAAGATACAACATATATGAAAACCAATGTAGGTACCACAACCACTTCTTACAGGAAGAAAGAAAACCATAATTCAGAGCTGAAAGAAAGCTTAAAACCACCTCACCAGCAAACCAAAGTGTTGAACTTTTACCTCAGAGTTTGAAGGCATGATCGAAGGCACTCAGCACTATCAGTTTTGCCTACAATCTCTTCCCAAAGAAAGTCAGTTTGTAAATACACACCCCACACTTTGCCAACGAGAAATCTTTTTTCTTGGAGCACAGTTCTGGCACTGGATGGGGGGGCTGTTAAAAATAAGCTTGAATCCCAAACACTTTGTGTTTACATAGTTTTGAAATATTTAGACAAAAGTTCACATTTCTAAGTGGATGACCACAATGTTCTTCCTGTTTAATTTGGAGACAGAAGATCTTTAACTTAACCTAACATTCCTCATGAGGTCGATATCATGGGACTCAAAGTCAGTTTGGGATTTATTTCTACAAAAGAAGGCGATCACTGAGAAATAGCTGTTGAGAAATGTGTTGAGAAACTGTTCCATGTGCACTGAAGTCTCTAAATACATTTTCTGCCTTACAGTAGTCTAACTCAAACACACATACAAACACCACATAAACTATTAACTAACATCTTCACATAGATCAGATTCTACACATACACATACTCAATACCTCTATAGAGATATCCGTATGCAACACGTGTACATTTATGAGAACACGTAGGTATACAGAAAACACTCGCATAGCCATAGCCATGAAGTAGGTACACATACACGCACACTATGCAGTCTGAGGCCCATCAGGATATAACCTCCCCAGCAACCACAACCATCACCACTGAAGTGAAATCAGCGACCAGGCCTTAGGGGAGCAGCACAAATCAATGTCTCCTAAGGTTCTAGGGCCTTCTAATCAACACCTCAGTAGTGGCTTCCTTTTCTGCCCATATACACCACATTTAGAAAAACCAAAGCAACACGATATCAAGCTATTATCTGTAACCCACAAGGTCCATTAATGGGACAAAAGCCTTATCGTTTTTTTTTTTTTTCCAGTCCCGCAATGCCTAAGATGTCAGAGCCACAAAGCAGCCAGGAACTCAACCCCAGCTCTTCCTTTCTAACTGCAGAAACTCCCCCAGGAACCCTATCACCACTCTCAGTTCTGCCCCAGGAAGGTGTGACTGCTCACCTCCCCGCAAGGGGCCCAAGGGGTGTGAGGTGAGAGCTTTAGGGCAGTTCTGGGTTTGCGTGCAAGGTGGGAAATTGGGCTGGAGGTTTACGATTTGGGGTGGAGCTCTGCTGTGCCTAGTGGCTTGGGATGGAGACTTGAAGGTGAGGCCTGGGATAAAAAACTGGGCGATGGTTTGGAGACTTGGGGAATGAATAGGGGCAGGGGAGTCTGAAATGAAAGCTTGGGTGGGGGGTGAGTTTGATGCGAGGGTATGGGTCGAAGGTGAAATCTTGATCCTGTCTACCGTGGATTCAAGGTCCAGAATGAAAGCACGTGGTGGTTTGCGGTAGAACCTATGGGTGATTGTGGAGGTCTAGGATGAAAACTTGATGTATGAAGAAAAGGGGGGGTGAGGATGAGGATCTTAGACAAAAACTGGACGGGGGGGGGGCGGTGTTGGAACGATCTGGGACCCAGAGAGGGAGGAGTGGAGTGAAGTCACGCACCTTGTGGCAGGCCGGGCAGGTGGGCAGAGAGCCTCCAGGTCCCGGCGCGCTCTTGCTCCCGTGGCTTCCGCCGCTGCCGCCGCTCAGGCTGCTCTGGATCTGCGTGAGCTCCTGGCGCAGCACCTGCTTCTGGTGGAAGCTGAAGGCCGGGTGATTGGAAGCCATGGTGAAGAGCAGTAGGAACTCATCGCCCGTGCGGCCCTCGTTGAGCTGCAGCCCGTAGTTGTGGATGATGGAGTCGATGTGCGTGAGCGTGCGGTAGAGCACGCCCGCTGCCTCGCGCTGCTCCGAGCCCAGCAGCGCCAGCGACACCAGCAGCTTGCTGCGCACCACCTCGTCCGTCAGGTTCGTGAGGCTGCCCAGGTCGGCCGGGTTGTTGGCCTTGATCTCCGAGTCGCGCAGCGAGTGGTAGTCCTTGCGCGCCAGGTCCTCGAGGCACGAGCCGAGGAAGCGCAGTTCGAGTGGGATGCACAGGTCCAGAAGGCCGCACAGGAACTCCACGCGCTGCGGCGACGGCAGCTCGGAGAACCAGCGGTACACGCCGTCCCTCTGCAGCGGGCAGCGCTTCTCCACCATGCTGCCGCCCGCGGGCCCGGGGGCCGGCCGCAGCCGGGGACGCGGGCGGGCGCGGGCGCGAGCGGCCGCGCGGGCGGGGGGCGCGGCGGGGCCCGGGGCGCGCGGGCCGGTGGAGGGCGCAGGAGGGCGGGCGCGGAGAGCCGGGCCGGGGGCGCGCGGCGCGGGCTGCACCCCCGCCAGGGGCCGGCGGGCGGGAGCGCGCGGGGCGCCGGGGGGGCCCGGGGCGGCCGGGGCGGCCGGGGGCGGCGAGCGGCCTCGGGCCCCCCGGTCACGGACGGGCTGTTGGCCCGCGCCCGTGCCCAGCGGCGGCCGGTGCGCGGCGGCGGCAGTGGCCGCCGCTCCTCGTCGTCGTCGTCGCCCTGGAGGCGGCCGCCCCCATCTCCCCCCGCGCCGCAGGGTCTGTCACTGCGGGCCGCCCCCCGACGGAGCCGCCCTAGCCATGCTGCCCCGCCGCCGCCGCCGCCGCCGCCGCCGCGCCTCAGCCGGGCCGACCGTTACCGGAGGGAGGCCGCGGCGCGGACGGACGGGCGCGAGGGCGGACGCGGAGGGGCCGCGGGCGGACGGGCGGGCGGCGGAAGGATCTGCGCGGGGCTTCGCGGCCTCACGCTGTGCTCCCCGCGCGGCGGACGGATCCGGGGAGCGCGCCGCGTTCTCTACCGACGGGCACCGGGACGAGGCGCAAGTGGGCGGGGTGGCCGTCTCTCGCGACAGCCGCGCCGGCCGGGCCCGCCCCCCACGATGATTGGCTCGGGCGGCCCCTTCTTGGCCCGTGATTGTTCCAGCTCCGCAATCCTATTTGCCCCCACCGTGGCCACGCCTCCTCGGGGGCTGTCCATCATGCGGGTCCGCCCCCTGGCAGCGGAGAGAGGTGGAAAACCTGGCCTGGATTATCGCGAGCTTTTGTTCCTTCAGATCTGCGCAGAGCGTCGTTTGAGGGGCCAAAGCCGGGCGCCAGGCCTCCCTGCCGGACTCCCGGGTGTCCCCGCGGGCGGGGAGGGCGCGTCGTTTTTCGGATAGCCGCCGCCGCTCGGCCTCTTAGACACAACAGCCGGCCTGGCCCAGCGCGGCCCGCCTCTGGGGTGCTGTGTGACCTTGGGCCTGTGCCTGGGACTCTCTGAGCCTGGGTTCCCCCCAATCCCAGGAAAGGTCGCAAAAGCACCCCCGACCCGCGAGCACATTGAGGCCGGGCATCTCTCTCTCCCTGGCCTGCGGGGCGGGGGTGGGGGTGCTTCCCGAAATGTCCCCAGATGGAGCTGCTCTGTCGCCTCCTGGCAGAATGTCGCCCGCCCCGCAGGGGTGGGTGGTGGTGGGCATCCAGAGGCTGCTGGCGCCCAAGCGCAGCCCCTGATTGCAGGTGGGAGAATGCATGCGAGCAGGTGTGTCCCCTCCACCTTGAAGCTGCTTTCCCACCCCAGTTGACGGGGAAACCAAGGCAGAGATAAAGACATTGTCCCCCGCATCCCGCACGCCCCCCGCCTACCCTCCCCCACCCCCGCCTCCTCTTTGCCTGTCTTGTGAGGCAGAACAGGGTCTGGTCATTCTTTCGCGCCTTCAAGCAAGGACTTGGGGTGAACTTTGCCCAATTCTAAAACCTGGGACAAAGCAAATGTCCTCGCTTCCCTGCGGATTCTTCTCTCTGGCTCTGAGTAGCAGGCAAGCAAGATTCATGGACTAAAGCCCTAGGTGAACCAGGCAAAAGCCTGGTTCAAGATGCTAGAAACTTCCCAGCAATACGTTCTCGAGCTCTGGGACTCCAAAGTTGAACAGACTTTGCAAAGTCATGGCGGGGGGGGGGGGGGGAAGGGTAAGGTGCTTCTCACCCATTCATCGCCATACTTTCCCACACCTTGGGCAGTATTTGCCTGAGCCACCCAGGGCTTCCAGACCAGTATAGGAGGAAGGTTCCGGACATCAGAGTAGCTTCCCAAGGGGTTAAATTCATGAAGGCAGCAGGGCGAGGCTGGGGAAGGTTGGGTTTCCCACCTTATTTCCCCAGTACAGAATGATTGCTTTCAAAATCAGTATCTTCTCTTTGTCTTATTTTTTGAAGCAATTTAAGAAGCAGTCATCTTCTAAATTATATAAAGAAGTGAAGGAATGTTAAAATCAAAATAGTTCATTCCCTCCACCTTCTATTAGTAAACAAGTTCCTTGGACTGGAAAGATCTTGGAACCTTATCGGCCAGTAAAGTTTCTTAAATCCAGACAAGCCTGGCTATGAAGTCACCTTCCCCTATTTGCCCCACAGCTCTGGTGCCATACTGATCTGGATCCCTATCCCAGCTCTAGCCAGATGTGATCTTGACTGTGCTCCCAATCCCTCCAAGCCTCAATTTCCTCATCTGTAAGAGGAAGCCTGGAACCCACCTCCCAGTTGGCATTGGTGGTTAGAGATGTTCATGGAACCCTCACTGGCTAGCTGGGTGAGCTGGACCTCAGATTCCAGGATCAAGGTCCCCAGCTTCCCACCACCTTTTTATATCACTTATGCTTTTTTATGTTTGTGCCAGGTTTCATAGTAAGTTCATGTCTACCTAGAACCTCAGAATGTGACCTTGTTCAGGAAAAGGGTTTCAGCAGATAACACTAAGAATCAAGATAGTTTGGATCAACACAGGCTCTAATGCTAGTGAGAGTGTTCTTATAAGAAACCACAAAGAACCATAAGTACAACTGAAAATGCTCAAGGACCTACGTTTGAGCCCCTGGAACCATATAGGAGCACCAGTCACAATAGGTGTTGTGGTGTCTTTTCTATCTTGAAAATGTTCCCGGAGCAGTGGAATCACACAGGTGTGGTACATTAGTGCCAAAAATGAGAAAAGAAGAGGAGGAGGAGGAAGCTCAGAGAAAAGACAGTAAGAGAATGAAGACAGATTTGGAAGCTAAAAGAGGCAGGACCCTCTCTTAGAGCCTGTGGATGGAGGTCAGTCATGTTGATACCTTGACTTTGGAATTCTGGCCTGCAGAATTGGCGGGAGACTGTGTTTCTGTAGTGCTTAGCCTCCTACTTGTGGTAAGTAGTAGCCCTGCAGTACCCATGGTGCCATTTCCTCTTAACTTCATTCTAGTCTTAACTCAATGGATCTTAAATCCCCATCCTATAAAATCAAACCTGACAAGAGTTTGGGGGCCATTAAGAAAAGTGAGACTCAGTCCACGGACTTTAAGGAATCAATGATCTGGACTCCTGACCCTGAAGCAGGGAGTTCCCATACTTGGGAGCCTTTCCTCCTACACCAGCTTTCGTCTGAGAAACCTGGAGGTGAGGAAGCCTTGCCTGCTGATCCTTCTGCACTGTTCCTCAGACTGACTATGAGTTGTGGTTTCCTCAGCAGGACCCTGCTCTTCTCTCTGGGGTCCTCATTCATTCATTCATTCATTCATTCACTTTTATTTTTATTTATTCCCTTTTGTTGCCCTTGTTTTATTGTTGTAGTTATTATTGTTGTTGTTGATGTCATTTGTTGTTGGATAGTACAAAGAGACATGGAGAGAGGAAGGGAAGACAGAGAGGGGGAAGATAGACACCTGCAGACTTGCTTCACTGCCTGTGAAGCAACTCCCCTGCAGGTGGGGAGCCTGGGGCTTGAACCGGGCCACATGCGCATAACCCGTTGTGCTACCGCCCCGACTCCCTCATTCATTCACTTTTATCAGAGCACTGCTCAGCTCTGGCTTATGCTGGTGCAGCCAATCAAACCTGGGATTTGGGAGCCTCAGGCATGAAAGTCTTTTTGCTACCTCTCACTCCCCAAATTACATTTTCATTCAAACCAAATTCATGGGATTGAAGACTAAGGAGTAGAGATGGGGGTTTCTTTTCTTTTCTTTTTCCTCCAGGGTTATTGCTGGGGCTTGGTGCCTGCACCAGGAATCCACTGCACTTGGAGGCTATTTTTCCCCCTTTTGTTGCCCCTTTTTATTTTATTTCAATATTCACATGTTTGTTAAGGTTGTTTTTGTGCCCCAACACATGTTGATCCTTGAGAATTTTCCATATGCATTTGAAAAGAATGTATATTCTTTCTTGGAGGGATGGAAGTTTCTGAATGTATTCATTAAGATCATCTCATCTATGACTTTATTTACAGAGTCCATTCTCTTTTTTTTGGTCCTGATGACCTTTCTCTTGCTGTTAGTGGTGTGTTGAGGTCTCCATCTAGTACTGTGCTGCTGCCAGTGTCTCCCATATATATTTGGGTGCATGCACATTAGGAGCACATATATTGACAGTAGTTATGACTTTTTTGTTTGTTTTTATCATTGTTGTGGTTATTGTTGTTATTGATGTTGTTGTTGGATAGGACAGAGAGAAATGGAGAGAGGAGGGGGAGACAGAGAGGACAAGAGAAAGATAGACACCTGCAGACCTGCTTCACTGCCTGTGAAGTGACCCCCCTGCAGATGGGGAGCTGGGGGCTTGAGTTGGGGTCCTTAGGCCTGTCCTTGCGCTTTGCACCATGTGCACTTAACCACTGTGCTACCACTCTCTCCTTTTTTAGGGCTAGAATAGAGCATAAATTACTTGTGATTTTTTTTTTAATTTTCTTATTATTTATTGGATAGAGATTTCTTATTGTTTATTTGTTGGATAGAAACAGCTAGAAGTCAAGAGGGAAGGAGTTGATAGAGAAGGAGAGAGACAGAGAGTCACTTGCAGCCCTGCTTCACCACTCACAAAGCTTTCCTCCTGCAGGTGGGGACCTGGGAGCTCGAACCTGGGTCTTTGTTCACTGTAACGTGCACTTAACTAGGTGTACCACCACCTGGCTCCCTGCTTGTGGTTATTATTATTATTATTATTATTATTATTATTATTATTGAGGGTGATACACTAAAGCATTGCTTCACCACAGATGACATCTGCTGTGCAACTCAGGCATCCAAGTTTGACATCCTTGAGGAAACACTCACGAAAGACATGTCTCTGATATCTGATTACTGTAAAAAAATGGCAGCTAATCCCTAGCGCTGCAAAAATGGTATCATCTGTTTTCCATCTACACCATGCCTCGGCCTCGCATGAGCTTAATGTGCAGCTTGACGATACGAGAATCCGGCATGAAGCCCAGCCAGTCTATCTTGGCGTTACTCTCGATCGCACCCTGTCATTTCACGAACATCTCATAAAAACTGCAGCAAAGGTGGGCGCGAGGAATCACATCATTGCAAGACTGGCCAGCTCCTCATGGGGCGCGAGCGCTTCCACACTACGATCATCATCTCTGGCATTATGCTATTCCACTGCAGAATACTGTGCCCCAGTATGGTTCCGTAGCCCCCATGTCCACTTGGTCGATTCCAAATTACATTCCTCCATGAGGATAATTTCTGGAACCATCCGTTCCACCCCAGTTCCATGGCTGCCAGTTCTTAGCAACATCGCCCCGCCAGATATTCGTCGGAATGCGGCATCATTTAAGTTCATTTCCCACATCTACGCTCGACCGGACCTGCCAATATATGCGGATATCTGATAGTTTGTGGTCTAACATCCAAGTCCTTGATCTACTTTTTTTTTTGGAATTTTTGTATTTGGTATACAGTGGTTCAGTTTAATTCTTCTGCATGTTTCTACCCATTGTTTCCAACACCATTTGTTGAAGAGACTCTGCTTTCCCCATTTAATAGTCTGGGCCCCTTTGTCAAAGATTAGATGTCCATAGGTGTGGGGGAATATTTAATATTCTATGAACTGGAGAATTCTAGATGTATATCACACACCAAATTTTCCAGCTAGGCTTAATGTCAATTGTTCACCTCAAGTTATAAGTTTGCTGTGATCTGAATGACACCCAGCTGAGTGACTACATGGTCAAACACTTTTCCTTGGAGGTGTTTCTCTCAGTGGGTTTGCATTTGTTTAAAATGTAAGTTCTGGAAGTAGGGCAGTAGTGTAGTGGGTTAAGCGCACGTGGCACAAAGCGCAAGGACAGGCATGAGGACCCCAGTTCAACCCCAGGCTCCCCACCTGCAGGGGAGTCACTTCACAAGCAGTGAAGCAGGTCTGCAGGTGTCTTATCTTTCTCTCCTCTTCTCTGTCTTCCCCCCCCTCTCCATTTCTCTCTGTCCTATCCAGCAACAACGACATCAACAGCAATAATAACTACAACAACAATAAAAACAACAAGGGCAACAAAAAGGAAATAAATATATATTTTTTAAAAAGTAAGTTCTTAGCCTGATCAGGGGACTGAGACTTCTTGGAGATGGGACTTAGACTCTGCATTTTGCTGACTCGCTGATGATCCCAATGCACTCCCAAGTTTTGAAACTACTGTTGGAGTATATGGCTTCCATACTTCTTTTTTTTTTCTTTTTTTTTAATATTTATTTTATTTATTGATTCCCTTTTGTTGCCCTTGTTGTTTTATTGTTGTAGTTATTATTGTTGTTGTCGTTGTTGGATAGGACAGAGAGAAATGGAGAGAGTGAGGGGAAGACAGAGAGGAGGAGAGAAAGATAGACACCTGCAGACCTGCTTCACCGCCTGTGAAGCGACTCCCCTGCAGGTGGGGAGCCGGGGTTAGAACCGGGATCCTTATGCCGGTCCTTGTGCTTTGCGCCACCTGCGCTTAACCCCCTTCGCTGCACTACAGCCCGACTCTCGGCTTCCATACTTCTAACACATTTCTCTGGACAAGTTGGCAGCAACAAGCTTGATATCTCATAAGTACTTGCCACAGGCCCACACTCCAAGGTGTCCTTTTGCTTGCTTTTCAAATGGGGAAATTGATGCCAAAGAGACTAAGTCACTAACCTGAGTTCCTGCATGCATGTCTTATGGGTTCTTGCCCTTATATTCTGTAGCCTTATTTGTACCATATATTTATATAATATATTTCCACATTCTGTGTTTCATATAATAATGAAATCCATGAACTGGGAGGTGGTGCAGTGGCTAAAGCATTGGATTCTCAAGCATGAAGTCCCGAGTTCAGTCCCCCAGCAGCACATGTACCAGAGTGATGTCTGGTTCTTTCTCTCTCTCCTGCTATCTTTCTCATTAATAAATAAATAAATTCTTTAAAAAATAATGAAATCCATAGAAAGTTAACAATTCACTGTTGCTGCTGGCTTTATGTATTCTGTTTGTTTACCTTTTTATTGTGAATGTTTCAAACAGATCCAAAGTTGAGTGATTTCCACACTTCTACTGCCTTGCCCAGCCCCAATGGAGATGGCATTGTCATTTCTCTTTCATCTGTTTCTCCAGCTTCAGCTGGTACCTTCATGATTTATTTCTGTAGTTTTTTTATTTTTATTTTTGTCATCACTGGGGATCCACCAGTTCTGGTATTTATGATGTTTTTATCAACTTTTTCAGATAGAGTGAGCCAGGGGCCAGGAGACAGCTCACAGTTTGTCACCCCTAGGATTCCAGTTTGAGCCACTGTCCACTGCATGGGAATACCTGCACAGGAAAGCTTCACAAGTGGTGGAGCAGGGGGTCAGGCAGTGGTACACCTAGTTAAGCACACACATTACAGTGCATAAGGATCCAGGTTCAAGCCCCTGGCCCCCACCTGCAAGGGGAAAGCTTTGTGAGTGGTGAAGCAGGGCTGCAGGTGACTCTTTCTTTTAAAAAAAATTTTTGTTTATAGTTCGAGCCCTAGCTCCTCACCTGCAGGGGAGTCGATTCACAAGTGGTGAAGCAGGTCTGCAGGTGTCTATCTTTCTCTCCCCTCTCTGTCTTCCCTTCTTCTCTCCATTTCTCTCTGTCCTATCCAACAACAGCGGCATCAATAACTACAACAATAAAAAAAGACTATGTAAGGGACTAAATATTAAAAAAAGAGTCCAATATTACAAAAAGTTTTGCTTAATTGTTTTTTTATTTTTTTATTATTTATTTGATAGAGACAGCCAGAAATGGAGAGGAAGGGGAAATAGAGAGGGAGAGAGACAGAGAGATGCCTGCAGCCCTGCTTCACCACTCACAAAGCTTTCCCCCTGCAGGTGAAGACCAGGGGCTTGAATCCAGGTCTTTGCACATTGTAGTTTATGCACTCAACAAAATGCACCATCATTTGGCCACTGTAACATGTGTACTCAACCAGGTGAGCCACCAGCCAGCCCACCCACTCAGCCACTGTATTTATATTTATGTTCTTTACATTTTGGGGCCTACTATTTTGACTCACCAGTGCATCCCGTATATCTTTCCGGGTGGATTTTCTTCTAAATCATGACTTCAGGGGTGGCCCAGAGTCTTACTGTAATATACTGAGATTCAGCCAACTAATTCCCTATTATTGGACATTCAGGTTGTTTCTATGCGCTGCTAATTGAGCTTCAGAAGACTTGCCCTGGACCTTGCACCAGTCTGAAACCTAATCACTATATCTGTCTCCTGAATGGGTCTCTAAAAGAGCAACAGAGAGAGAGGGACCCAGTAGTCTACCAAATGATCAGGACACACCCAGAACTAAGTGTGGGTGAAAAACACTTTCCAGAGGCTGGATGGTGGCACACCCACTTGACTGCACATGTTACCATGTGCAAGGACCCAGGTTCAAGCCCTTGCTCCCTACCTGCAGGGTGGATGCTTCACAAGTGGTAAAGCAAATATTTAGGTATCTTTTTTTTTTTGTCTCTCTCTCTCTCTTTATCAACCCCTCTCCCCATAATTTCTCTCTGTCCTATCAAATAAAAAAAAAATAGGAAGGAAAATAAATAAAGAAGGGAAAAAAAGCTATCAAGAGTGATGGATTTATAATGCAGGCACCAAGCCTCAGCACTAACTCTGGTGGCAAACAAAAGAAAGAGGAAGGGAGCCAGACAGTAGTACAGTGGGTTAAGTGCACATGGCACAAAGCGCAAGGACCTGCAGAAGGATCCCAGTTTGAGCTCCCGGCTCCCCACCTGCAGGGGGGTTGCTTCACAAGTGGTGAAGCAGGTCTGCAGATGTCTATATTTCTCTTCCCCTTGTCTCCCCTCCTCTCTCCATTTCTCTCTGTCCTATCCAACAACAATGACAGCAGTGACAACAATAATAACAACAATAAACAACAAGGGCAACAAAAAAGAGAAAAAATAGCCTCCAGGAGCAGTGGATTCGTAGTGTAGGCACCGAGCCCCAGCAATAACTGTGGAGGGGGAAAAAAAAAAGAGGAAAAAAACACTCCAAAATAAGATAACATATTGTCTGGGTGACAAGGTATAACTCTAGAATATGGAAAGCTTCTTTTTAAACAAACATTCCAAAGCTCACTCAACCCAGTAATTTCTGCTCCTCCCAGGTGGTCACCTCAGAAGGCACTGCTCTTGTGTGATACAACTGGTGATGGCCTGAAAACATATCTGCAAGCTCTTTACTATTATTATTGATTATTATTGAAATATATATATATAGTTGTTGTTACCAGGTACCAGAACTATGAATCCACCACTCCTGCAGCCATTTTTTTCTTTCTATTTTTTATTGGATAGGATATAAATTGAATAGAATAGTGGGGAATAGAGAGGGAGAAAGAAACAGACAGCTATAGACCTGCTTCATTACTCATGAAACATCCCCCCTGCAAGTTGGGAGTGGATGTTCGAACTGCAATCCTTGTACATGATAATGGTGTGCTCAACTGGATGTTCCACTTCCCAGCCTCCTGAGATTTCTTAATTTATTTATGAGTGGTGGGGAGCGGGAGAACCAGATTATCACTGGCATATGTGATGCTGTGGGTCAAACTAGTCCAATACTCTATCCATTGTGTCACTTCTGGGCTGCAAGCTCTTCTTTTAAAACTGTCTCCAAGGAGTTGGGTGGTAGTGCAGCGGGTTAAGTGCAGGTGGCACAAAGCACAAGGACTGGCATAGAGATCCCGGTTCGAGCCACCTGCAGGGGAGTTGCTTCACAGGCGGTGAAGCAGGTCTTCAGGCATCTATCTTTCTCTCCCCCACTCTGTCTTCCTCTCCTCTCTCCTTATGTCCTATCCAACAACAACGACATCAATAACAACAATAATAACTACAACAATAAAACAAGGGCAACAAAAAGGGAATAAATAAATATTAAAAAGAAATAAACAAAACAAAACAAAAAAAAACTGTCTCTAGGGGGTCGGGCGATAGGGTTGTGGGTTAAACGCACATGGCACGAAGCTTAAGGACCGATTCGAGCCTCCAGATCCCCACCTGCAGGGGCGTCGCTTCACAAGCAGTGAAGCAGGTCTCCAAGTGTCTATCTTTCTCTCTCCCTCTCTGTCTTCCTCTCTTCTCTCAATTTCTCTGTCCTATCCAACAACAACGACAGCAGTGACAATAATAACAACAACAACAACGATAAACATCAAGGACAACAAAAGGGAAAAAATAGCCTCCAGGAGCAGTGGATTTGTGTAGTGCAGGCACTGAGCCCCAGCAAAAACCCTGGAGGCAAAAAAGAAAAGAAAACAAACAAAAAAAACCGTCTCCAGACTCAGATGTCACTCATTCTTGGATTTACTGTAGGTTGAAAAGTCTTCATATTTCAAGGTGGGTTAATATCTGGATATAGTCTTTGCTCACCAAATCAATTGCAAATAGAAAAAGCTACTGCTTTTAGCTTAAGCAGAAACAGATTGATTACATTTTAACCCAGAGTCTCTAGGAAAATTGGAAAGCCAGGTCTGGCCACCATTCTTGTATCTTTATTTTATTATCATTTTTTATTGTCACTAGGGTTATCACTGGGGCTCAATGCCTACATGACAAGTCCACCACTCCTGGGTGCCATTTTTTCCTTCTTTTTTTTAATAGATGTCAGAGAAATTGTGAGTGAAGGGGTGGGGAGAAAGAGAGATCTGCAGCATTGCTTCACCCTCATGAAACTTCCTCCACTGCAGGTGGGACTGGGGCTTTGAACTTGGGTCCTTGTATATGGTAATATACGCATTCTACCTGATAAACCACTGCCCAACCACATCCCTTTTTTTTTTTAGTGAACTGCTTATTTGTGATTTTTTTTTTTTTTGCCCATTTTCCTGTTAGGTTCTGGGTCTTTTGCTTCCAATAATAATAATAAGTATTATAATTGTAATTATTATTATTTTGTAGTTGTTGGGGGCTTTACTACTCCAGGAAGACATTTTCAGAGACAGAGACAGAAAGACACCACAACACTGAAGCTTCCTCCAGTATGGACTTGGGTCTCACATATGGCAAACAATGCTATTCCAGTGACCTGTTTTGCTGGTCCTGTTTCCATTAATTCTTAAGATTTACTTAATAGGTGACTGGGTGTTGTGTCACCAGTAGAGCTCACATGTTGCCGTGTTTGAGGACCCATGTTCAAGCCCTCATCTCTACCTGCAGGGAGGGAATTTCATGAGTAGTGAATCAGTGCTGCAAGTGTCTCTCTCCCCCAACTTCTACTAAAAAAAGGCCATGGGGATTAGTGGATTCATGCAACTCCAGGAATTACCCTGGTGGCCAGAAAGAAAATAAAAAAGGAAAAATATTTATGTAAGCAGATATAAAAACTTTTTCTGTGACTAATTTGGAAATAACCTCTCAGTTTGTGAGTTGCCTCTGCCTTTATTTATGGGCTTTTTTTTTACCTTAAAAAAGATTACTTCTCTCTCTTTCAAAGAGAGAGAGAGAGAGAGAGAGAGAGAAACTGGCTAAGACCACAGCACTGAAGGAAGCTTCAGTGCTATGGGTGCTGGGGTCGAACCTGGATGGCAACACATGGCAAAGTAACGCACTATCCAAGGGAGCTAGAACCTGGTACCTTTGGTGTCTCAGGCATGGAAGTCTTTGCATAACCATTATGCCATCTCCCCTGCTCTCATTTTTTAATAATTAGATTAGATTCCTGGTCTGTTTGGCTTCTTTCTTTCTTCTTCTTCTTCTTCTTTTTTTTTTTTTTTTGCTTTTGAAGTTCAGTCTTATTAGATGTACTCATTAAACCAGGTAGGAAGTAAATGATTAAGGCTAGTTAGTATAACATAATTGGGAGTGGTGGTGAGATCTGTGATTAACCAGAGATTAAGTTTAAATACACACACACACACACACACACACACACACACACACACACACGGATTTCCTTGACAGTCATAACCAAGCCATCCCAAATTGAGTAGTTTAAAACAACAGAAACATTTCCACAATTCTAAAGCCTGAGGTTCAAAATTAAAATGTCAACAGAGTTGGTTCCCTCTCATAGTGAATGTGTTCCAGGTCCTTCTCCCATCTTCTGGTGGCTACAAGCAATTTTATTTTTATTTATTTATTTATTTTTACCAAAGCACTGTTTAGCTCTGGCTTACGGTGGGTGGTGTGGGGGATTGAACCTGGGACTTTGGCATGAGACTCTGTTTGTATAACCATTATGCTATCTACCCTCCACCCACTAGACGCAATCTTTATCTTATAGCTACATCACTCTAGTTTCTGTATCCATCTTCACATGGCCTTCTTTGGGTTATCTCTTTGTATGCTATTTTCTCTGTGTCCTAATATCCCTCTTCTAATAAAGAGCCCAGTCTCTGAGTCAAGGCCCATCCTAATCATCTTAACTTTACATCATCTTAACTTGAATACATCTGGACAGACCCTATTTCCAAATAAGCTCTAGCTAGATAGGAGTTGGGGGAAAATTCATTGGAATGGGGAACAGAATTGTCCAGATCTCCTAGAGCTTGCATATGGAGTGCAGAGGGTAGTGGGGGCTGGACACACCTCCATGTATATCTGGTATTGTGTTGAAATCATCTCTATCTAGCATTGAAGAGTATTCAGGATTGGGAAACTCACTGAACTTCACACTGATAATGAGTTTTGAAAAACATTTACTGTTGTTTTAAAATGTCCTGGAAAAAGAGGGTGAGCAATGGGCCAGAGAGATAGCAACAGGGATTATGCAACAGCTTTTCATACCTGAGGCACAAGAGTTCCTAGGTTCAGTCCTCAGCACTACTACAAGTCAGAGCTAAGCAATACTTTGATAAAAAAAAAATTTAAAAAGGAGGGTGGGGCAATGGCCAAGTCTTCTAAGTCTGAATCAACAGATGACCTAAACTATAGCCACAATGCAGAAGACAGACTATATGAATATTTGGGTTTCCTTTGGAGGTCAGACTCCATTATGAAATTTCCTTCAATTTTGTAGGTGAATTCCTACAAATCACTTGACGCCAAAAGAGTACCTATTTCCTACCATAAGGAAGACGGAGTACCTCTCTTGCCCAGAGATCAGAGGACCTCTCCTGGAAGCTGATCTCCTTGTTTTCCTTATGTCTGTTTTCTCTCTTTTTAAAAATTAAATTATTTTTTTCTTATATTTGATAGGACAGAGATATTGAGAGGGGAGGAGGAGATAGAGAGGAAGAGAAAAAAAAAGACACAGACACCTGCAGCACTGCTTCACCACACATAAAACTCCACCCCCACCCCCCTTTGCAGGTAAGGACTGGGGACTTGAACCCCAGTCTTTTTGCATGGTAGTGTGTGCTCAACTGAGTGTGCCCCCTCCTTCCTCTTACAGCTGGTCTCCTTGTAAGACACCTGTGGCAGGAAGAATTCTGAATGTGGACCCAGGATTCCATCTCTTGGTTGTCAAGGCAAACCAACCCAGGAGCAATTATTAGGAGACTGTGATGTGATTACAGTCCCCAGTCAGGTTAACCTTCAGATTGGAAGGTAATCTGAGTGACCCTGGCTTAATCAGGTGAAACTTTAAAAAAGCTGACAAAAACAGGACATGCTACTGCTGCTTTGGAAGATGGGGCCACCAAGGAGGAATGTAGGGATGACTTCCTGGAGCAGAGATGGTCCCAATTTATAGCCAGCAACCTCAAACCTAGAACTGGAAGGAACTGCATCCTACAAGGGTGTAGGCACAAATTCTCCTGCAGTTGACAGCCCATCTGGAATGTCTGTCTCTCCAAATATATATATATAATATTGTCATCTCTCAGTCTTCATTGTTCCAGAGTAACTATTTCAGAAAGAAAGTGAAACAGAGAGACAGAAGGAGAGAGGGAAAGAAACCACAGCTCTTCTCCACTGCTCATGAAATGCCTCCTCTGCATCTCTAAGGTAGAGACTATGGGCGCACACCCAGGTCTTTCTTTAAAAAAATTTTTATTAGCAATTTAATATTGATTACAAAATTACATGTCAACAGGGCTATAATTCTATACCGTTCCTACCACCAGATTACTGAATCCCAAGTCCCTCCATCACAAACCACTGTGGTTCTCCCAAGATTACAGACATGGGTTAACTGTCATCTCTATAGCTATCTGTCTATGTTTGTACATAATTACCCCCTTTTTCTTCCAGATCAAATCTTCTCTTCCCCTCCAAGCCACACACATAACCCTATTACTACATCCATATACTCTCCCTATTTTGCCCGCTCTCTCTGGGACCTTATGGAGCTGGAGTTCAGAGGCCTCTTATCCTTTTCCTTCTGTCACTTTTCCCCAACCAGGAGTATGGATCAATGTTGTTTTTGGGGTGCAGAAGGTAGAAATTCTGACTTCCGTAATTGCTTCTCTACTGGATTTGGGCATTGGCAGGGTGACCCATACCCCCAGCCTGTTTCTATCTTTATCTAGTGGGGTGGGGCTCTGGAGAGGTAAGGTTCCAAGACACATTGGTGAGGTCATCTGCTCAGAAAAGTCAGGGTGGAGTCATGGCAGCATCTGCAACTTGGTGTCTGGAAGGTGGCAGGACATAAAGTGAGACAAAATGGTTAATGAACAGGAACCAAAAAATAGGAACAGAGCAGATGAAATTAGGGATCTTAGGCTGGAAGAAAACTCAGAAGTCCATTTTAGGGCATGTTTCTTTCTTTTTAAAAATTTTTTTTATATTTATTTATTTTCCCTTTTGTCACCCTTGTTTTTTATTGTTGTTATTGATGTCGTCATTGTTAGATAGGACAGAGAGAAAAGGAGAGAGGAGGGAAAGACAGAGGGGGAGAGATAGACACCTGCAGACCTGCTTCACTGCCTGTGAAGGGACTCCCCTGCAGGTGGGGAGCTGGGGGGCTTGAAGCAGGATCCTTAAGCCGGTCCAGGATCCTTAAGCTGGTCCTTGCACTTTGTGCCATGTGTGTTTAACTCACAGTGCTACCACCCGACTCCCTTAGGGCATGTTTCTAAGGGCCCATGACAATGGTAGTTTTTTGCTTGTGCTTGATAGCTAGGATGAAGTTGGCTAAAAAGATTGTCTGAGAAAGTAAACCCAGTTCTTTGTTCATAGTATTGTGTGTGCTGTACTAGATGAGCCACTACCCAACCTTCCAAAGAGATTTTTTTTTTTCCCTCCAGGGTTATTGCTGGGGCTCAGTGCCTGCACTAGGAATCCACTGCTCCTGGAGGCCATTTTTCCCATTTTGTTGCCCTTGTTGTTACCCTTATTATTGTCATTATTATTGTTGTTGTCATTGCTGTTGTCGTTGCTTGGATAGGACAGAGAGAAATGGAGAGAGGAGGGGAAGACAGAGAGGGGGAGAGAAAGATAGACACCTGCAGACCTGCTTTACCACCTGTGAACAGACCTCCCTGCAGGTGGGGAGCCGGGGGGCTTGAACCAGAATCCTTATGCTGGTCCTGCGCTTTGCACCACATGCGCTTAAACTGCTGCACCTACCGCCCAACCCCCCAAAGAGAAATTCTCAAGTTGCCTTCTAAATAGTTGTCATTTTGAAATGTATTTTCAGTTTGTCTCAAGGAAATTGCATTAAATGACCCACCATTCAGATCTTCCCCTACCTTAAAAGAGAACTTAGCAGAATTTCATAGGGCTAATTTCTTTTGCTTTAAGGAATATGTGACACAGTTCTGGCTTTTAAGACCCCAGGAAGCCTTTTCCTGATGAAGAGATTTGAGAAGGAGAAATGTGCCAGGCACCTTACCTCTTCAACCCTAATCAGCATATCTTTGACCTGGCACAGTGCAGTGTGTGTGTGTGTGGGGGGGGCTGATAATAAGTGGGTTACCCATTGTCATCCGGCTACCTAACAATAATGCCCTGACATGTGTGCTTCGTGTCACTCAGCTGATCACCAAATCTTCCAGATTTTTTACACAGGACAGACCATTTTTCTGGTTAGTGGGGCATTTTACTTTCTGCTGTTGAAGGTATTCCTAGCCAATATTGAGGTATTAAGGTCTATATGAACATGTGAATCCCTCACCCTCTTCTCTAGATTGTAATTTACCCCTCTCTGGCCACTGATTTCTTCCAAGTGGAATGATAGAGATCCATTCAGGGATAGCTGAAGTATTAGACAAGATGATGCTTAGCAGGCAGCGAGATATGGCAGCTGTGATAATTAATTTCTTTTTAAAATTTATTAGTGATTTAATAATAATTGACAAGATTGTGGTATAATTCCACACAATTCCCAGCATGAGAGTTCTGTATCCCATCCTCTCCATTGGAAGCTTCCTATTCCTTATTCCTCTGGGAATATGGACCAAAGATCTTTATGGGGTGCAGAAGGTGGGAGGTCTGGCTTCCATAATTGCTTCTCCAATGGACATGGGCACTGGCAGGTAGATCCATACCCCCAGCTTACTTCTATCTTCCCCTAGTGGAGTAGGTTCTGGGCAGGTCGAGTTCCAGGACACATTGGTGAGATCATCTGCTCAGGGAAGTCAGGTTTATATATATATATATATTTTTTAATTTTTTATTTTATTTTATTTATTCCCTTTTGTTGCCCTTGTTGTTTTATTGTTGTAGTTATTATTGTTGTTGTCGTTGTTGGATAGGACAGAGAGAAATGGAGAGAGGAGGGGAAGACAGAGAGGAGGAGAGAAAGACACCTGCAGACCTGCTTCACCGCCTGTGAAGCGACTCCCCTACAGGTGGGGAGCCGGGGTTCGAACCGGGATCCTTATGTCGGTCCTTGTGCTTTGCGCCACCTGCGCTTAACCCGCTGCGCTACAGCCCGACTCCCTGAAGTCAGGTTTATATTATAGTAGCATTTGAAATTTGGTGGCTCCACCCCACTCCACACTCCTTTGTCCATTCAGCAGCCTTTCGCCAACTTATAGATGAGTTATAATGTTCCACAGTGGTCCCTCTCTGCCTCTTCCTCTATAGTTTCTTTTCTATGGGCCTGGAAATCCTGCTCTCACTTGGAATTCCCAGGTTAAAATTGGCTTTTTTTGAGGCGAATATATTAGGTGTTGTCCTCAAGCTGCCATCTTGACTCAGCTGTGGTCACAGATTCATCCTGGGCACTAGTGTAGGCAGGGCATGCAAAGGCTTGGCACTGTGATTGACATGAGCAGTCAGATCCCCACCTGGACTTTGAACAGTCTGGATGCTAGGGGAGCACCCCTTACGTTACTGTGTGTACTGTGTCATCAGTTGCCTCCTCTAAGCTGGGATTCTTAGGTCTAGCATCAAAGAACAGTAAAGCAACAGTTATCACAGTGGCTGCTGGTCTCCATGTGTCAGGTTCATTCCTTCAGGACCCACTCCCTTTAGACTTCACCAAAGGAAGACCAGGCACAGTGCAGTGAAGTCACCTATCAGAGGATGGACAGTGAACAGCAGTGGGAGAGAGACCTCAGGAT
Organism: Erinaceus europaeus; assembly: GCF_950295315.1. Classification (NCBI taxonomy): domain Eukaryota; kingdom Metazoa; phylum Chordata; class Mammalia; order Eulipotyphla; family Erinaceidae; genus Erinaceus; species Erinaceus europaeus. Next base: position 119,460,594 of record NC_080163.1, on the reverse strand, counting down.
TGGCAGCTCATCCTGTACCTCTTGCCAAGCCCTGTGGAGCTAAGGGTTTTGGCATTGAGAGCAGGAAGGGCAGAAATGCCAGGGGGACAAAGCACTTTTATGCCTCATTTAACTCCAGTGACATGCTTTGAAATCAATAGATCGTTATCTTCACCTGCACAAGAAGCCCTAAGGCCAAAGGGAAGGAGAGCTGATATAGACAGAGTTAAACAGAAACGGGTTTCCTGAACCCAGATTCTTCTGCCTGTCCCCTCAGGAGATATTGAAAATGGGATAGGACCAGGAGGGTCACATAGAATCTCATTTACACAGCACAGGTGAACCTGGTGTCCAGACTGGCTTCAGACTGGGGATCTTGCACAATTATTTCACTTGGTTCTCCTTTACAAATGAGTCAGAACTTCAGAGAGGTCACTTGTCTATCATAGGCAGCCAGCATCGTATAGTCTCCTCCACCTGGTGACCCTAGTTAGGCTAAGGACTTCCTGAGCAAGATAAGATTCTTGCTCTCACATCTCCTTTATTATTTATTTATTTATAAAAAGGAAACATTGACAAAACCATAGGATAAGAGTGGTACAATTCCCACTACCAGATCTCCATATCCCATCCCCTCCCCTGATAGCTTTCCTATTCTTTATCCCTCTGGGAGTATGGACCCAACATCTTTTTTTTAAAGGTTTATTTTGCTTATTACACATGAGAGACAGAGAGTCTAACATGTAACAAAGAGAAAGAGAGAGGAGCTAGAGTACCACTTTTCTAACTGCAATACCTGGGATTGAACCAGAAACTTCAGTCATGCAAGTCCAATGTTTTTTTTAATTTTTAAATTATCTTTATTTATTTGTTAGATAGAAACATCCAGGAATCAAGAGAGGAGGAGAAGATAGAGAGGGAGAGAGACAGAGACACCTACAGCCCTGCTTTAGCACTCACAAAGCTTTCCCATTGCATGTGGGGACCAGGGGTTCAAACTTGGGTTCTTGTGTATTGTAACATGTGCGCTCAACCAAGTGCACCACCACCCAGCCCCTAAGTCCAATGTCTTATAGTTAAATTATTAAAAATCCCCTAGCAACGCCCCCCTCACATTATTAACTATTTTATTATTATTATTATTATGTATGTTTAAGTATGTGACAGCTATTTGACTTCAGTTGATGTCTGATGAGTGGTTCCTATGGCTGTCTTCAGAAATTTTTTTTTAAATTTATTATTGGATAGAGACAAAAATTGAAAGGGAAGGGAGAGATAGAAAGAGACACTTGCAGACCTGCTTCACCACTTGTGTAGTTTTCCCTGTGCAGGTGGGGACCAGGGACTTGAACCCAGGTCCTTTCATACTGTAATATGTGTGCTTAACCAGGTATGCCACTGCCTGGACCCTGACTGTCTTCTTCTTATTACTATTTTATTATTATTATTATTATTATTTGCCTCCAGGGTTATTGCTGGGGCTCAGTGCCTGCACCATGAATCCACTACTCTGAAAGCCATCCCTTCCCCCCTTTGTTGCCCTTGCTGTTGTAGCCTTGTCGTGGTTATTATTGTTATTGTTGATGTCGTTCGTTGTTGGATAGGACAGAGAGAGATGGAGAGAGAAGGGGAAGACAGAGAGGGAGAGAGAAGGGGAAAGACAGAGAGGGGGAGAGAAAGACAGACACCTGCAGACCTGCTTCACCGCCTGTGAAGCAACTCCCCTGCAGAAATTTATTTATTTGTTAGATAGAAACATCCAGGAATCAAGAGAGGAGAAGATAGAGAGGGAGAGAGACAGACACCTGCAGCCCTGCTTTAGCACTCACAAAGCTTTCCCTTTGCATGTGGGGACCAGGGGCTCAAACTTGGGTTCTTGTGTATTGTAACATGTGCACTCACCCTGCAGGTGGGGAGCTGGGGGCTTGAACCGGGATCCCTACGGACTGTCTTCTTTTATACCAGTGGTTCACCTGTCATGTGTGATTCTTTTCCCATATTTGATTCATGGTGTTGACACATGTTTTTCTTTTGCACAGGGATAGTGTTCCACTAAAACATCTATACAACACCGTCAGAACCATCCTGGCTGTCAAACACGGTAATGCCATGTTGATACCAACTAATAGAAAAGCCAGTCCTGCCAACACCACATATTCTGGTGGCTTAATTCACCTTAAAGTTCCTTGCGAATGGGATGTAGGGTTAATAAACTTTTCAGTTCTAGATGAATGCTTCGTAAATGATAGATATGTATTACATATTTGTTGATGGTTTTTCTGACTTCTCAAGTAAGTTTTTTAGGGGTAAAGATTATGGTCTTATATTAACTTCTCTAATTAGTGGGATAGCTTATTTAGCAATATGATTTGTTATGTATAATTATGATTCTACCTAAATTCTTGATATTGTTTTTATTTCTTTATAACATAGCATTAGTCCTGGGTTGGGAAAGATCTGAGCTGGAAAAGAATTTAGTGGTTGTATGGGTTAACCTCTTAATTAGCAGATATGAAAAGAAAAGCTCAAAAAGGTAAAAGGTTGTCAGGGACCACCCAGCCAGTCCACTTAGCAACCACATTTGAGAGCTGTTTGGTTGTGCAGAAAATTATTGATTTGAGTCACAATATCTTCTATAATTTTTATTTATTAGAGAGAGAGCATCAGAGCACCAATTTAGAGTTTGAACTTGGGACCTCAAGACTACAGACCATTGCTTTATCCACTGTGCCACCTCTCAGACCATGAGTTACAATATCTTTTTTTTTTTTTTTTTTTTGCCACCAGAGTTACCACTGGACATGGTGCCTGTACTATGAATTCACCACTCCTAGAGGCCCATTTCTTTCTTTCTTCCTTTTTTTTTTAAAAAAAAATATTAGATCAGAGACAAATTGAGAGGGAAGAGGAGCAGGGAGAGAAAGAGAGACACCCGTAGCACTACTTCACCTTCATGAAGCTTCTTCCTATAGGTATAGTGTAGGGTTCTCAAACCCGGGTCCCTGTGCGTGGTGCCATGTGTGCTCAACCCAGTGCACTACTGCTCAACCCCCCCAAGTCACAAAATCTTAAGGTTTATGATCCATATATAAGTCTGACCTAAGTTTCCTGTATTATATGTGATAGCATGTTATAGTAACACGTTTCTGTTCATTATTCATCTGTGTTTCTGTTATTAAACATCACCCTATAGCCTGCTAACAGCAACTCTCAAAAGGCAAGGCCATGTTTATGTGTTCACAGTGATTCGTATATGTGAGGTAATCAATGTGTATTTGATGAATGAGTTGAAGTAGGATTGAAATGCAGTGTATAACTTTCTTATGGAATCCAAATGCGTGCATACTAGGCTATCTCAACTAGTTGCTTCTGGGTTTCAGTGAGAAACAGCTTTGACTTGGGGGGGTGGGCAGTGGCACACTCAGTTAAGTGCACATTATTACCATATGCAAGGACCTGAGTTTGAGCCCCTGCTCCCCAATTGAAGGGGGAGTGTTTCACAATGTGGTGAATCAGGTCTGCAGGTGTCTATCTTTCTCTTTCCCTCTGTATCTCCCCTTCTCTTTATCTCTTTCTCCTAATAGAAAGGAAGGGAAGGAAGGAAGGAAGGAAGGAAGGAAGGAAGGGAGGAAAGAAGGAAGAAAGGAAGAAAGGAAGGAAAAGGGAAGGAAGGGAGGGAGGAGAGGAGGGAAGGAGGTAGGGACATCTTTGGCTCAACAGACACTGATTATATGGAGGTTTATTTTCCTCACATGACAAGAAATTCAGAGATGGGCCACTGCCAATAATGATGCTCCTGTAATTTTGCTCAGTGATGTTAGGGGCAGCATTTGTGACATTTTTGACCTTTTGTTATAGCAATGTGACTGTCACAGCTCCAGGCATTATGTCTTGCACTCAATACAGGACAGAGGGGTAAAAAGGAATGATCTTTATAAAAGGAGAAGAAGATATTTTCTAAGTAACTCTTTCATAGATTTCTGCTTACATTTCATTTGCTACCATTGCTTCAAAGGTTATGCATGCTGTAAGGGAGACAAGGGGAGAAAGGCAGAATCTGACCACAGGCTTGTGCCTCTGCTGTCACTTTGAGAGGGCCCTGCACAGGCCAGCCCTCTGGTTCTGAAGGAATAAGAGATATGATATAGGACATTGTGCTGAGCACAGCCTGAATCAGCCAACTTCCCTCACACCCCTGGGTGCATGGCTCTACTGCTGCCTATCAAGCCAGGACTAGATCCACTGACTCTTGTTCTGCCTACTGATGTTTGCAAATTAATAATTTTTTATTGTTGTTTTTATACACATTTCTCTAACAGTGTTGCTAAGATACAATTCCCATACTATACAATGTTTAGTTCTTCTTTTTATTTATTTTATTATTGGATAGAGACAGAGAGAAATTGAGAAGTGAGGGGGAAGTGGAGAGGGAAAGAGACAGAGAGACACCTGCAACCCTGCTTCACCATTTGTGAAGCTTTTCCCCTGCAGAAGGGGACCAGAGGCTTGAACCTGAGTCCTTGTGCACCCAAATGTGAGCACTTAACCAGGTGAGCCACTGACTGGCCCCTTATATTATATAATTTTTAAAAGACTTTATTTATTTTTCTATTTTTTACCAGAGCACTGCTCAGCTCTGGCTTATGGTGGTGCTAGGGATTGAACTTGGGACCTTGGAGCCTCTTTTTGCATAACCATTATGCTATCTCCCCAGCTCAAAAAGATTTATTTATTAATGAGACAGGACCAGAGCATCACTCTGGCACATGCAGTGTTGGAGATAGAACTCAGGACCTCATGCTTGAGAGTTCAACTTCTATCCATTGTGCCATATACATAATTAATTCAGCTGTACAATTCAACAGCTTTTAGTGAGATAGAGACTTTTTAAAAAATTGCTTAATTATCTTTATTTATTTGATAGAGACAGCCAGAAATCAAGTGAGAACAGTTGGGTAGAGAGGAAGAGAGACAGAGAGACACCTGCAGCACTGCTTCACCACTTGTGAAGCTTTCCCCTTGCAGGAGTGGGCCTGCGACTTGAACCTGGGTCCTTGTGCATTGTAACATGTACACTCAACCAGGTGCGCCACCACCTGGCCCCAAGAGGTTTTTGTTTTTTCAACAAGTAATACAATTTTAGAACATTTTCATCACTCCCTGAAGAAATATCAAACTCCCTCCTGTCACTCTCCATATCTGCCCAACATCCCAATCCAATAATACAACCACTTATCTGTTTCCCATTTTAATGGATATTCCTGTTCTGGACATTTCTTGTAGATATACTTGTACACTGCATGGTCTGTAATGATTGTCTTCTTTCACTCTGCATAATGTCATCAAGATACACTCATGTTGTAGCATGTGTTGCTATTTAATTTACTATTGTCCTTATTTTTAAATTTTCCCCTGAATTATTGAAGTATAATTGACAAAATTTTATGTATTTAAGATGCACAAGTAATAATTTGACTTATGTGTACATTATGAAATAGTGAACACAGTCAAGTTGATTAACATTTCCATCACCTCCCATAGTCACCCTTTGTATACTTGTATTGTGAGCACCTCAGCTCAAGTCTCTCAGCAGATTTCAAGTGTACCACACAGTATGGGAACCTACAGATGCCATGCTATACCTTCTATCCAAGCATGTAAGCATTTCAGAAATGGAACTTTGTACCCTTTAATTACTATCCCCTAATGTGTCCCTGGAAGTTTCTCCTTTGGTTGGGGAGCATAGTATGTACACATATATGCACATGCATGCACACACATGCACACACGTGAAGGAGATCCTCAGGGTCACAGTAGGCTGCCCTATTGGTTTCTCACATGATCTGCCTCCACAACACAATTACTGTGTGCCAGGAAGCATGGTAGGCTCTTTATATTTTATCCTCAGCACAACCCTGTATTGGGTGAGATGCTTTGGGTAAAACCAGACTCAGTGAAATATAACAGAAAGGGAATTAATTGATAAATATGCTTGGTGCCATACCAGGCATCATATCAAACATCCAGCTATCAGAAAAGATAGTCCTGGGCGGGGGTAGATAGCATAATGGTTATGCAAAGAGACTCTCATGCCTGAGGCTCCGAAGTCCCAGGTTCAATCCCCCGTACCTCCATAAGCCAGAGCTGGGCAGTGTGCTCTGGTGTTTCTCTCTCTCTCTCTGCATCTCTCTCAAAATTAAATAAATAAAATATTAAGAAAAGAAAAACATTCTATATTTTAAAAAAAAGAAAGAAAAGATAGTCCTTTTTTGTTCATCCTTTTTTTTTTTTTTTTGTTTGCCACCTGTGTTATCACTTTGGAGCTCTGTGCCTGCACACAATTCCACTAGTTCTGGTGGACTCTTTTTTTTCTTTCTTTTAGATAGAAGGTGAGAGACAAGGGATTTGGGCAGTAGCACAGTGGGTTAGGCACACGTGGCTCAAAGTGCAAGGACTCACATCAGGATCCCAGTTCAAGCCCCCGGCTCCCCACCTGCAGGGGAGTCGCTTCACAAGCAGTGAAGCAGGTCTGCAGGTGTCTGTCTTTCTCTCCCCCTCTCTGTCTTCCCCTTCTCTCTCAATTTCTCTCTGTCCTATCCAACAATGACATCAATAGCAGTAATAAAACAACAAGGGCAACAAAAGGGAATAAATAAATAAATATTTAAAAAAAGAAGGTGAGAGACAGAGAAGTAGAAGGAAGGAGGGAGGGGGAGGGAAGGGAAGGAGGGATGGATGTGGGGGTGGGAAAGATTGATACATCACAGCACTATTCCACTGCTGGTGGAAGATTTCTATTTGTTTTTTGTTTGCTTTTGTTTTTGTTTTGTCTCCAGGATTATTGCTGAGGCTCAGTGTCTGCACTATAAATCCACTGCTTCTGGTGGCCATTTTTTCCATTTGATTGGATAGGACAGAGAGAAATTGAAAGAGGAGGGGGAGAGAGAGAGAGGGAGAGAGAAAGATAGACACTCCCAGATTCAATCCCCTGCACCACCACAAACTAGAGCTGAGCAGTGCTCTGGGAGAGAGAGAGAGATAGAGAAAGAGAGAGAGAGAGAGAGAGAGAGGCACACCTGCTAGAGAGAGAGAAAGATAGATACCTGCAGCCCTACTTTACCTATTGTGAAGTGACCACCCTGCAGGTAGGGAGCTGAGGGCTCGAACTGGGATCCTTGCACAGGTCCTTGAACACAGTACTATGTGTGCTTAACCAGGTGTGCTACCGCCCAGCCCCTGATGTTTTCCATTTGTGTGGTGTTCCCATGAAGTGGCCAGCTGCTCAAACCCTGGTCTTCATTTATGGTAAAGTGTTCATCCTACCGGGTGACCTATCCCTTGGCCAAAGTTTATCCATTTTATGGAAAAAACAATTTTTGTTTGAAGCAACTCAGTTTATTGGCCAAATTCCTTTACAGTCTTTGCTCTAACACAGACAAGAGGAGTAGCGCTATCAAGACCACCCTTCACCAATCAGAATGTGCTTCTGGGACAGAAGCTATTCTCTCCTGAAACCCACGGCTGCACAAGAGTATGAAAACCAGAACCAATTCAGGGTCCTGTTTCCAAAGAAAGATACTAAAGCTTAGAGAGTCTGTATAACTCGAGTGAGGTGGGATATATGTTCCTAACGCAGATCTGCCTGAACCTGAGTCTCTTCCCACTAGACCTTTGCTGCTTTACCCAAAGCAGCAATGACACAGGCTGCTATTGCCCTTTCATTTCATAATCATGGTTGTCATGCTCAGAGGCAACAGTGGATAATATGGATGTTCCATAATCACTGATTCTGAAGCTGGACAGACTCCAGTCTGAGCCTGAGTAATCCCATGAGTTCAGTCCAGCAGTGTCTGAAGGCCAGGTCTGCCAGGCTAGTCACCTGTGCATGCTGAGGGCTGGATTCCACAGTCTATCAAGCCCATCCAACAATGAGCTTTCTTCCTGAGGCTGGCCTTCCTGGTGAGAGCTGCCCAGAACCAGGGTAAGAAGTTGTTGTATTTGTATCAATCATTAGCATCTCTGACTCTGGAGGAAATTTGAGAGGCTCTCTGTAAGGAAGTTAGAAGATTCCCAGCCTCATTAACTACCCTATAGCACTGTCCTTCACCACGGATAACTGGGGATTAGGTGATAGTCTCCCAGTACCACGTGGTACCAGAATGGAAACAGGCTATGCTGGATTCTGGGATGGTCATGCTGGACATCTTAGCCTTTTTAATTGTTTTTTTTCCTGATTGAGTTTTTAAAAATTAACAACATTGGGTGTGAGAGAAAGCTGGAAAAGCCCATAGCTTTTCCAGACATGGACATAACCATTTTACTTAGGTTCCCTCCTCTGTGTAAGGGTTACCCGTTTCCAGAGACCAGGCATCTGAAACCTAACGTATGGCCACAATCATTGTCAGTAAAGTTTGATAAAGACAATTTTCCAAAAACAAACAAACAACTAGTGACAATCTACAGCAGAACTCATATTATGACTAGGTTGGATTTGAGTAGAGATAACTGATCTAGCACTCACCTAACATATTGGCATGCTTTGAAGCTAGAGTTTAAATTTTCCTATGAGGCTACCTTCAAAGTCTCCTGAGCTTCCTCACTATGTGAAACCAGGAAAGAAAAATGTGAGGGACTTATGTTTCCATCTGGGTGGTTATGTTAGCAGCTCTACTTGGCTATGGTAGAAAACATCCCCAAACTTAGTAGTTTACAATTCCAGAGGTCACAAGTCCGAAAAGAGTTGTTGTTTACCAGAACACTGCACCCTCTAGCTGTTGGTAGTGCTGGGGATCAGACCTGGGACTTATTACATGCAAGTTAAGTGCACTAGCACTGTGCTAGCCTCCTGACCCTAAGAAAACTCTTACAAAGTTTAAGGATCGAGATATCAGCAGTGCAGATTCCTTCTGTAGATTCCAGAGGTGAATCAATTTTCTGGCCTTTTCCAGCTTTTATTTTTATTTTATTATCTTAATTTATTGGATAGAGACAGCCAGAAATTGAGAGGGTATGGGGAGAGAGAGGAAGAGAGAGACACTTGCAGCACTGCTTCACCACTCTCAAAGTTTTCCACTGCAGGTGGGGACCAGGACTCGAACCCAGGTTCTTATGCATTCTAACGTGCACTCAACCATATGTGCCACCACCTGCCCCCTTTCCCAGCTTCTAGAAGCTCCTATATTCCTTGACCCCTTCCTCTGTGTTCAAAATAAATCACTTCAGTCTCTGTCTCTGTTATTTCATCACCATCCACTGTTGATCTCCTGACATCTTGTGTTAACACAGGGTCAGCAGAGAACCTAGGACCAAGACCCATCACTTAATCACAAAATCTATTTGTCACACATGTAACATAGTTACAAGTCCCAGGTATCAGTACATAGAAGTATTCATTCAGTATACTTTAGTGAGTGGAAAGTGAGTCTTTGGCAGGGGATATTAAAAATATATGAAAGACTTGATTTGTTCAGGCTGCAGGCAGCAACCATCTCCTAGGGGAAAGAAGATCCACTGAGGACCAAGATAAGAACCTTGATTATTTCTGATGTTTAGGAAAGAGTTGGAGGTCACTGAATCCACACTGGTACTGGCTCTCTGTCTACATGACAGAGTTCACCTGCTCTTGTCAGAGAGAAATCAGCATTGGGCAATGGCTGAGCAGGTAGGTGTTGGAGCCTGAAAGGTCAGAAGGGAATCTGAGGGAGCCCAGAGGGGGTGTATCTTTCCCTATGGCCTGCCTACGCTGCAAATGTTACCCTCACCATCACCCAGTATGTATTCTACTGGAAGAGATAGATGACACCAAGTCCCATTGTCTCTTAGAATACTGAGGCACAGAGTTGGGAAGCATTGGCTTAGGAAAGTGGGTTTGCAATGACATACCTGGCTCATTTAGTCTTAACTAAATTAGACACATGCCTTAAAAAGATTGCTGCAAAGAAACCACAGATTGAGGAAAATCTGGGTAAGCAGGAGTAAAGAGCAAACACTGGCAGAGCAGCTGTCTTTCTACTGGTCTGAGCTCTGGATCAGCCCAATATGAACTCAAAGATAATCACCCAATCAGACTGAAAGAAAAGCACCCCCTCTCCCTAATTCCAGATCACCTAGAACTCCATTTAAAATACATATATTCAGAGGGACTGGGTAGTGGTACACACAGTAGAACTCACTTGTTACCCTATGTGACAATCCGGGTTCAAGCCGCCTGTCCCCATCTGTGGTGGTGCAGTGCTGTATCTCCTGTCACTCACTCCTTACCAAAACGCAGAGACAGGCTGGGGGGTATGGATCAACCTGTCAATACCCATGTTCAGTGGAGAAACTATTACAAAAGCCAGAACTCCCACTTTCTGCATTCCATAAAGATCTTTGGTTTATGCTCCCAGAGGGATGAAAAATAGGAAAGCTTCCAGTGGCGGGGATGAGATACAGAACTCTGGTGGTGGGAATTGTCCCCCTCTTATCCCGCGATCTTATCAATCATTATTAAATCACTAATAAAAGTTTGCATTTAAAAAAAAGCAGAAAAAGAGGGAGCCAGGCAGTAACGCAGTGGGTTAAGCACACGTGGTGCAAAGCGCAAGGACTGGTATAAGGATCCCCGTTTGAGCCCTGGCTCCCCACCTACAGGGGTCGCTTCACAGGTGCTGAAGCAGATCTGCAGGTGTCTTTCTCTCCCCATCTCTGCCTTCCCTTCCTTTCTCTATTTTTCTCTGTTCTATCCAACAATGACAACAACAATAATAACTACAATAGTAAAACAAGGCCAACAAAAGGGAATAAATAAATATTTAAATTAAAGAAAAGCATTAAAAAAACAGAAAAAGAAAAGGAAAAAATAATCATCACTGGGAACAATAAAGTCATGTATGGGGCAGAGGGTAGATAGAATAATGGTTATGCAAACAGACTCTCATGCCTGAGGTTCCAAAGTCCCAGGTTCAGTCCCCCACACCACCATGAGCCAGGGTTGAGCAGTGCTCTGGAAGAAGAAAAAAAAAGTAATATATGCACCAAACTCCAGACATAACCCTGGTGGAAAAAAATATTTTTTTTGCTCATTTGGTAGAACACTCTTCTTACCATGCAGGAGATCTGAGAGTTAAAGTCCCACACCAAATACAAGCACCACTGCATCAAGGAAATTCTATATATGGTGGAGCAGTGCTGTGGTATCTCTCTGTCTATTTTTCTCTGTTTCTGAAATAAAATGGAAAGAAAAATTTGCCTGGGTCTGGTAAAATCATCATGCATGAGGCCCTAGTTCCTTTTTAAAGAAAAAGAAAGAAAGAAAGAAAGAAAGAAAGAAATGAGGTGCATAGTCAAAGAGTAAGTCATTAATGATAGTCTTACTCCAGATGCTTGCTCTGCCTTGAGGGATTGGATTGGTGGTGATAGAATCCAGCACAAGAAATTAATAAGACACCAAAAAGCATAGCTTGTATAATCTTTTAGTCAGTGTCTTACAGTTTCTATTTAGATATGGGTTTGGTGAATGTACATAAACTATTAGAACAGTGGTGCCTGAGTATAATTTAAAAATTCTGAAGTACATATACATTGTTGGTATGGGCTAGTGAGGATCTGTCTGATGCAATCTTTGATTTAAAGAAAATATTTTTGAATATTGCTTCCCTGAAGAATTCATGTTTATCAGCTGTCCAAACAGAAGAAGGTAACTCAAACCCAGGGCCAGGGAGATAACACCATTGATTGTGCAACAGCCTGAGATATTGAAGGTCCCAGGTTCAATCTTTGGTACCATCATGAGCCAGAGTTTTGCCAAAAGAAAAAAAGAAAGAAAGAAAAGAAAGGGAGGAAGAAGGGAAGGTAGGGAGGAAGGAAGAAAGGAAGAGAGGGAGGGTGAGAGGAAGGGAAGGGGAGAGGAAGGGAGGGAGGGAAGAAGAGAAGGGTGGGAAGAAGGAAGGCTGTAGAGAAAGGAAGGAAGGAAGGGAAGGAAGGAAGGAAGGAAGGAAGGAAGGAAGGAAGGAAGGAAGGATAGGGTGGTGGTGCACCTGACTGAGCGCACATATTACAGTGCACAAGGACCCAGATTTGAACCCCACTGGGTTCAAATTTGGTCCCCACTGGCAGGAGGAAAGCTTCACGAGTAGAGAAGCAGTGTTGCAGGTGTCTCTGTTTTTTTCTCTCTCTCCTGCTTTTCTCTCAATTTCTGACTGTCTCTATCCAATAAGTAAATAAAGATTTGAAATTTTTTCATCTAAAAAAAGACAGAAAGAGAGGGAGGAAGGAAGGAAGGAAGGGAGAGGGGAAATAATAAATAAATACAAATGATAGCAAGGAAAACCAATTCCAGCTCCAACATTTTTTAAAGAGAGAGTGAAAGACCACAACACCAAAGCTTCCTTCAATGCCATGGGGGCCAGACTTGAACCTGGATTGTGCACGTGGCAAACCAGTGCACAAACCCCCTTCTTTTTTTTAATTGGATAGGACAGAGAGAAATTGGGAGGGGGGAGGGGAGATAGAGAGGGAGAGAGAAAAACACCTGCAGACCTGCTTCACCACTTATGAAGTGTCCACTCTGCAGGTGGGGAGCAGGGGCTTGAGCCTGAGCCAGATCCTTGCTTGGGTCCTTGTGCATAGTACTATGTGTGTTTAACTGGGTGCACCACCACCCAGCACCCAAGTGTTGAATTCTTAATGGCTTTCTTGTTTTAAGAATGTGTTTGATACACCACCCCTACCCCAACCCTCTGATTTATTAACTGGTGAAAGGAGTCCTTTCCCTTTCCTTGTCTTCCTCATCCCTTTCTTTCTTCCTTTCTTTCTTCCTTCCTTTCTTTCTTTCTTTCTTTCTTTCTTTCTTTCTTTCTTTCTTTCTTTCTTTCTTCTTTTTTTTTAACAGAGCAAAGACTGAGTAGAGGAGAGATGAGAGATTTCAATAGGCAGAATGTCGGGGGAGGACAGCTGTGGATTCCTCAGCCACATGTAGAATTTTAATGGCGACTACACAGTGCACTTACAATGAAAAGGCTTTCAGGGGTCATTTTTACCCCATGAGGCTGGGTTAGAACGTAGGGAACTCAAACCCATACTTCCTCCAACCCAATAGCTATCCTGGCTGTGGAAATGGAAGAGGGAGATGAATATATTTGGATAGTTGGTGAAATCTTATCCCAGTTTTCTTTATTTGTTTATTTATTATTGTATAGAGACAGAGAAATTGAGAAGGGAGGGGAGATAGAGAAGGAAAGAGGGGAGTCAGGCGGTAGCGCAGCGGGTCAAGCGCAGGTGGCACAAAGCACAAGGACTGGTTCAAGCCCCCGGCTCTCCACCTGCAGGGAAGTCGCTTCACAGGCGGTGAAGCAGGTCTGCAGGTGTCTATCTTTCTCTCCCCCTCTCTGTCTTCCCCTCCTCTCTCCATTTCTCTCTGTCCTATCCAACAATGCCGACATCAATAACAACAACAATAATAAAACAACAAGGGCAACAAAAGAGTGAGGGAAAGAGACAGAGAGACACGTGCAACTCTACTTCACCACTCATGAAACTAACTTTCCCCCTGCAAGTGGGGACCAGGGGCTTTGAACCTGGGTCCTTGTGCACTGTAGTGTGTGTGCTTAACCAAGTGTGCCACTGCCTGGCCCCAAACATGTTTTTCTTTCTTATTTTTTAAACTTTTATTTATTTAACTTATTTACTACTGGATAGAGACAAAGATAAGTTGAGAGGGGAGGGGGAGATAGAGAGGCAGAGAGACAGAGAGACAGAGAGACAGGCCTGCTTCACCACTCTTGAAGCTTTCCCCTTGCAGGTGGGGACTAGGGACTTGAACCTGAGTGCTTACACTTTGTAATGTGAATGCTTAACTAGGAGCACTACCACCTGGCCCTCACAGTTTTCTAGGATGGTAATAGAATTGGGAAAGCCTCATTCCAAGTTCAAGCTAGGACCCTGCTATGGGACTGCATCTCTTCACCTCCTCTGGACCAGGGGTGGCTATCTTATCCCACTTAGGTGTTGCTATAGATTTGACTCCTGGCTAGGAGGCAGATAGCAGAACATAGTAAGTACCAGGATTTGCTGACTTCCATCCTCTCCCCAGGCTGTGCTGCCTCCCTGAGTTCCTGCCTTCCCCAGTGCCTTCTTTCTATTTGTTTGGGACAGTTTCTCAGGGACTCCTAGAGAAAGGATTCTCAGCTGATTTCCAGAAAATGAATGCACTCCTCCACTTGAAGAGCCTTAGCCACTCCCTCAGCCACCCAGCTGGGAAGAAATGATGTCAGGAATGTTTATCTCTTGTGGAAGCTAAAGGGCTCCTTTCAGTTGAACAAGAAGAAACCACAAAAGGGGGTCCTAGGGGGCTTGCCAAAGTGTGCTAGCATGGCGCAGTGGGAACATGCCTTCCCTTTGTCCTGCCTCAGCCCACAGCCTCAGAGGCTGAGTCAGCTGGGCGGGCCAGCTAGGCTCCTAGCCACTTCCTCAGCCCAACCAGGTCGTTTAGTGTCACAAGCCTCATTGTGGTTCAGCATCACAGGGACAGGGATCTCAGCTCTTGCTTTCAGAATTTAGGTGGAGGTGGGGGTCCAGTGTGCCAACATCTCAGTATCCCTGCCAGCCATGGGGGAGGCAACCCCCTTGAGTACTCTTTGATGTCTCTTGGCATGAAGAGGAAACTTCCCTGGGAAGCTCCTCTCAATAGTGTAAAGATTAAGAGTGCCTGTTAGACTGCTGGCTCTACCACTTAATAGCTGTGTGACCTTGGGAAAACTACTCAGCCTGTCTGAATCTCAGTTTTCTCATCTGCAACATGTTATTTTCTCATTTCATTAACAACAGGGGGTTGTGTCATGAGCTGAATGTAGTTATTTTTGTCCAGTGTTGACACATGGGGAAGAGAGCATAGGTGGTAACTGTGTTATTTCAGTTGTCTGATCACAGCATCAGAAAATGTAGGAGAATTCAGAAAGAAAACCCAAAGCACTCCTGACCCCTCACCCTGAATTTTAGGTTCTACCAGCCTCTGGTGAGGTTTCCCTTCTGTATGTCTCCACTTCACTCTCAGTTCATGGTTGATGGAGAGTAGCTCATACATGTATATGCATGCTACTTTTTAATGCTAGACATCTTTCTTTCTTTCTTTCTTTCTTTCTTTCTTTCTTTCTTTCTTCCTTCTTTTCTTTTTCTTTTTTTTTTTAGGAAACACTGACAAAACCATAGGATAAGAGGGGTATAGCTTCGCACAGTTCCCACCACCAGAACTCTGTATCCCATCCCCTCCCCTGATAGCTTTCCTGTTCTTTATCCCTCTGGGAGTATGGACCCAGGGTCATTGTGGGATGCAGAAGGTGGAAGGTCTGGCTTCTGTAATTGCTTCCCCGCTGAACATTGGCATTGACAGGTCCCATACTCCCAGCCAGACATGATGTTTCTTAACCCACTTAGAAAAAATTGAAAATCAGAACATTTCCTTCAAATCATTACATTTTATCATATTGCATAGTTTCTTCCCACCTGGAGGTTTTTGAAATAAGAATTAATGTTAAAAGAAATATGCCAGCTATTTCTTCTGTTTTCCCCCTGAAAAAGAGATAATGAAATGAACAATCCTATAACAAACCACAGTGGCTCAGACTGCAAGAAATGTGACATTCGGAAAGATGCTTCTTAATCACCACGTGGGCATCTTTTATACCTTAGCCATAATTAACGTAATCAACATCTTGTGGGGGGGGGACACACTTTCACTTAATTTCATTTTTTCACTATTATCACCAATGAGGCAGAAAGTACAGTTGGGTGATTCATTGAGCCAGTAGAGTGTACAGGACTCTACCTCCTACAAGTTTCCCCAGGGTTTGGCACTTAGCCAGGTAGTGGGATAGGTTCTTTAATACTCCCTGACAGGATACAGAATGCCCCAAGATGGACAAATATAAGCCCAGCACACTAATGTTAAGTGGTGACCCCCCATTTCAGGCTGAGGAGCTCATTGGGTAGACTCCCCTTTCCGCACAGGGAACAAAGCACCAGAGAGCAGCCCCTTGTCAACACCAGGCACAAATCGCTCTCTCCTTTTCTGGAGTTCTGTCTGAAGCCTACATCTTGGGTAGGGTGCTATTTTTAAGCACCTGGCATTGTGGATTTGTACACTGGAAGGGAGTAGAGGGGACTCAGGAGCAGGCTGGGCATGGGCGGGGGCTTGCTCTAACAATGAGGGCTCCGGCTGGCGTGCTGGCAGGCTGGCGGGCTGTCACACCCACAGCAACATTAATCACATCCTGCCTTGCTTTCCCAGGCAGCTCTGACACTTGAGGCCACACCCCACTTCTGGAAAGCTCCCCTTTCATACTGAGGGTGCTCTCTGCTGCTACCCTTCAGACACTGGGACTTACCCCCAGTACAGATCCCACACGCTCCTCTCTAGGGACTTGGGTTGGGGATAGGGAGGGCTCAGGGCCTGTGAGAAGAGGGTGCTGCATGTTATACCTCAGGCTCTTTGAGACCAGTGTGAGAACTCCATGAGGAACATGGGCAGTTGTGGGGCATGGCAGGTATGAGGCCAGTTCAGTCAATCTTAACAGCTCAGGTTGTGGGGGCACACATGACAGAAACTGACTCGTGTGTTGAGGTTGTTTCAGGTCTTCCTGGACAGAGAAGGCTGTTTTACAGAGCAGATGAGAAACCTCACCTAGCATTTGGGAGGTCAGGATTAACAAAGGTGTGTGTGTGTGTGTGTGTGTGTGTGTGTGTGTGTGTGTGTGTGTTGAGTTGTGTGTGTTCACACACATGCATGCACTGGGATAAATCTGCTCCATTTTACACAGAAAGTGACTGAAAGTTAGAGGGAGGCAACTTGCCCAGGGTCACATGGCTCCTTGGCTGCACAGACTGCCTTGGAACTCAGATGTCTGATGTGGTACAGATGGGCCAGCCCAGGTCGCCAAAGAAGTCCAAAACTGCCAGAGCCCTGTCTGCAAAGAGACCAGACTCTCCTGGCAGAAATGCCTCATCCTGGCCTCGTGCCTCTCCCAGATCCTGACCCCTTAGGCCATGCATTGTTTATTTTGGATGGCAGAAAGCCTGCATCCTAGGCAAAGGGAGGGGAACTCAGGCAGGATGTGGGGGGTGACTCATTTCTGTCTGCCCAGCCAATCTCTAAACGGAGAGGCTCTACGTAGGAGCCAGTCAGGCAGCCACTAAGAAGCAGCCCAAACCTTACTCAGAGAGGCAGAGTCTTGACTTACAGAGGCTAGGAAGAATGACCTTGTAAGGACAGTGTATATCTGACCTCTCTAACCCTCAGCCAGCCCTGATTGGCTACATGACTTGCCACCCAACATCTGGCCTACTTTGCCTGGAACTCCTTCCTCTGCTGTATACAGACCAACCCTATGAGCTGGACATGAAGGAATTCAGATTCTGTTCACCTGACTTTACATCATCCTGCTGGAGATGTTGGACAAGTTGTCTAGATTCTGTCTGCCTCTTATTGCCTCTTTTGTAACATGAGAATGAGAGCTCTTTGCAAGATTGCTGTAAAGATTAGGAGTGAGAGCAAATGCCAATAACTGGCATGCAACAGATGCCAGCTCTGGTGGTCATTCTCCATCCCAGGCTGGATACCTCCCTTCAGGCACCAAACTAGGATGAATATGCCAGTCTTCAGCCTTAATGTCCCTGTATTCCCTGTTACCTTGATCTGAATAAATTTCTATCTATTTCTACATGCACACCTGTGAATTTGTGGTAAAAGAGCACATTTCGGCACAATTCGGCCACTTAAAACTAAGTCAAACATAAGCCAAGTGGTGGCATATCTGGTAGAGCATACACGTTACCATGTGTGAAGACCAGGATTCGAGTTTCTGATCCCTACCTGGAAGGGATAATCTTCACAAATGTGTGAAGTGCTATAGATCTCTCTTTCTCACTCTCTCTCCTTCCTATTTCTCTTTTTTAATTTTTTATTATTATCATTATTTATTTATTGGATAGATACAGCCAGAAATCAAAAGGGAAGAGCATGATAGGGAGAGAGACAGAGAGACACCTGCAATACTGTTTCACCACTCACAAAGCTTTCCTCCTGCAGGTAGGAACTGTGGGCTTCAACCTGGGTCCTTGAGCATTTTAACATGTGAGCTCAACCAGGTACGCTCCCCCCCATATTTCTTTTTGTCTCTACCAGAAAAGGAAGAAAAAGGAAAAAAATGGCTGCTGGGAATGGTGGAACCATGAAGACACCAAGCGTTAGTGATAACCCTGGTGGTAAGACAAAATAATACAACACAGGAGTCGGGCGGTAGTGCAGCAGGTTAAGTACAGGTGGCAGAAAGCGCAAGGACTAGCATAAGGATCCCAGTTCGAGCCCCTGGCTCCCCACCTGAAGGGGAGGCACTTCACAGGTGGTGAAGCAGGTCTACAGGTGTCTATCTTTCTCTCGCCCTCTCTGTCTTCCCCCCCCCATTTCTCTCTGTCCTATCCAACAACAATGACATCAGTAACAACAATAATAACTACAACAATAAAACAACAAGGGCAAAAAAGGGAATAAATAAATAAATATTAAAAAATAATACAACACATATACTTGTATCTGGGAGGTGATGCAGTGGCTAAAATGTTGGACTCTCAAGCATGAAGTCCCAAATTTGATTCCTAGCATTGCATGCACTAGAGTGTTGCCTAGCTCTTCCTTGCTCTCCTCCTATTTCTCTCATTAATAAATAAAATCTTACATATGTGTATATACACACAAACCAAGTCAAACAAAAGCTGTCATCAGTTCTTGCCTTCTAGAGGGAGTGGCACACTCACATTGGGGGCACTGCCCTGTGGAATCTGGTTAGCCAAAATTATAGGAAAACCTGTCATTTCATGGCACCAGCTAGTACTTTGTGTTTCTAAATGGTGGAGTCAAGGCTCAACTGAGCATCTTAGTGAGACTGTGGTCTGTCTGCTGCTCAAGACTCTTTGAACAGCAAATAACAGGAACTCAGCCCAAACAGCTCATGTAAAAATAACGTGTATCATTTCACTATCTGTAAAAAGAAAACTTAAGGGGGTTGGGTGGTAGTGGAGTGGGTTAAGCGCACATGGCACGAAGTGCAAGGACTTGCAGAAGGATCCTGGTTTGAGCCCCCAGCTCCCCACCTGCAGGGGGGTCGTTTCACAAGTAGTTAAGTGGATCTGCAGGTGTCTATCTTTCTCTCCCCCTCTCTGTCTTCCTCTCCTCTCTTGATTTCTCTCTGTCCTATCCAACAATGACAGCAATCATCATCATCATCATCATCATCATCATCATCATCATCATCATAACAACAACTATAAACAACAAGGGCAACAAAAGGGGAAGTATAGGGGTTGGTGGGGGTGTCTCAGCAAGGATAAGTAGGATGTATCTATTAGATGATGGAGAACGTTCTAGGATATAAAGCAAGGTGACAATTGCTTATAAATTGCTTTGCTTAATGAGAAAACAGTTAATTTGTAGGGCATGGGTGATACAAAGTTGAGAAAAGCAACTTGGAAAATAGGAGTGATGCTATTTTACCCTTACCAGATATGGTAGGTTTTAGAGAAAGCTGAAGAATATCACAATGTGCCAACAACTAATGCCCGAGTTACAGTCTGACGAGCTAATATTTGTCTAGGGACTGTTCTATGCTTAGCTGTGCATTTGGTGTTCTTTATACATTCCTACATAATGAGTCTACATCTCTGGGAAAATAGGGACTATACCTTCAGGCAGTTTGTGGCACTTACCTGTGTGATAATTAGGATTACATCATGGCTGTTATAACCAAGGCCAAAGTAACTGTGGTTTGAACAAGAGAGGTTTCTCTCTCATGCTCCGGCACCCAGGTTCTAGCCCTGACTTCCCACCTACAAGGGAGAAGCTTCACAAGTGGTAAAGTAGGTCTGCAAGTCTCTCTTTCCTTCTGCCTCCCTCTCCCCTTCTCAATTTTTCTGTTCTAATAAAAAAAGAAAGGGATTAAAAAATAATAAAAGGAAAAACAATGGCTGCTGAGAGCAATAGATTCATTGTGTAGGCACCAAGCCCTAGTGATAACC
The DNA here is from genome assembly GCF_950295315.1 of Erinaceus europaeus. Lineage (NCBI taxonomy): Eukaryota > Metazoa > Chordata > Mammalia > Eulipotyphla > Erinaceidae > Erinaceus > Erinaceus europaeus. The sequence goes on along the minus strand of NC_080163.1, from coordinate 119,440,572 downwards.
CTGGTGACAATATAAACAAACAAACAAACATTTCCCTCTCATCCAATAGCTCAAGAGTAAACAGTTTGGGTCAACATGAATACCCTCATTTGTATTTGTATGTTTGCTCTGCCAACTCCAATATATGGTTTTAATCTTATGAGTTTATGTTACTCTAGCACTAGGAAGCAAATCTACATCCCAGAGCAAAGAAGAGGAAATGAAGGTGATCCCCCACTCTTTTTTGTCTTCTACCAACACCTCATTGGCTGGAACTTAGTTTCATGATCAGATCTAGTTGCAGGGAGACTGGGAAATATAGTTTTTAGCCAATAACCATATAATTTTTGTAAGGCACAGGTTCAGGGACCTGGAGTTAGTACTGTGGATAGAGTGCTGAACTTGCATGCCTGAGGTTCTGAGCTCAATCCCTCCCGTGTTACTGTTCTGTTTTTTTCATGTTAACAAATAAATAAATCTAAAGAACCTGGAAGAAATGGACGATTTCCTAGATACCTTCCAACTTCCAAAACTAAGTAAAGAGGAAGTAGATAACATGAACAGGCCCATCACAGCTAATGAAATTGAAACAGTTATCAAAAATCTCCCCCAAAATAAAAATCCTGGACCAGATGGTTTTACAAATGAATTCTATAAAACCTTCAAAGAAGAACTAATAACTCTACTTTTAAAAGTCTTCCAGAAGATTGAAGACACTGGAATACTCCCTGCCAGCTTCTATGAAGCCAACATCACTCTGATACCAAAAGCAGACAGGGACACAACCAAAAAAGAAAACTACAGACCAATATCTCTGATGAACATAGATGCTAATATATTGAACAAAATTCTAACCAACCGGATACAGCAGTATATCAAAAAGATTGTTCATCATGACCAAGTGGGGTTTATCCCAGGCATACAAGGTTGGTTTAATATACATAAATCAATCAATGTGATCCACCACATCAACAAAAGCAAGACCAAAAACCACATGGTCATATGAATAGATGCAGAGAAAGCCTTTGCCAAAATACAACATCCCTTTATGATCAAAACACTACAAAAAATGGGAATAGATGGAAAATTCCTGAAGATAGTGGAGTCTATATATAGCAAACCTACAGCCAACATCATACTCAATGGTGAAAAACTGGAAGCATTTCCCCTCAGATCAGGTACTAGACAGGGCTGCCCACTATCACCATTATTATTTAACATAGTGTTGGAAGCTCTTGACATAGCAATCAGGCAGGAGCAAGGAATTAAAGGGATACAGATTGGAAGAGAAGAAGTCAAACTCTCCTTATTTGCAGATGACATGATAGTATACATAGAAAAACCTAGAATCCAGCAAGAAGCTTTTGGAAATCATCAGGCAATACAGTAAGGTGTCAGGCTACAAAATTAACATTCAAAAGTCAGTGGCATTCCTCTATGCAAACACTAAGTTAGAAGAAACTGAAATCCAGAAATCAATTCCTTTTACTATAGCAACTAAAACAATAAAATATCTAGGAGTAAATCTAACCAAAGAAGTGAAAGACTTGTATACTGAAATTATGAGTCACTACTCAAAGAAATTGAAAAAGACACAAAGAAGTGGAAAGATATTCCATGTTCATGGGTTGGAAGAATTAACATCATCAAAATGAATATATTACCCAGAGCCATCTACAAATTTAATGCTATCCCCATCAAGATCCCAACCACATTTTTTAGGAGAATAGAAAAAAATGCTACAAATGTTTATCTGGAACCAGAAAAGACCCAGAATTGCCAAAACAATCTTGAGAAAAAAGAACAGAACCGGAGGCATCACACTCCCAGATTTCAAACTGTATTATAGGGCCATTGTCATCAAAACTGCTTGGTACTGGAACATGAATAGACACACTGACCAGTGGAATAGAATTGAGAGCCCAGAAGTGAGGCCCCACACCTATGGACATCTAATCTTTGACAAAGGCGCCCAGACTATTAAATGGGGAAAGCAGAGTCTCTTCAACAAATGGTGTTGGAAACAATGGGTAGGAACATGCAGAAGAATGAAACTGAATCACTGTATTTCACCAAATACAAAAGTAAATTCCAAATGGATCAAGGACTTGGATGTTAGACTAGAAACAATCAGATACTTAGAGGAAAATATTGGCAGAACTCTTTTTTTATTTATTCAATAAAATAAATTTTATTGAAGACATCTTCAATGAAACAAATCCAATTACAAAGACTAAGGGAAGTATAAACCTATGGGACTACATCAAATTAAAAAGCTTCTGCACAGCTAAAGAAAGTACTACTCAAATCAAGAGAACCCTCACAGAATGGGAGAAGATCTTGTCATGCCATACAGCTGACAAGAGGGTAATAACCATAATATATAAAGAACATGCAAATCTCAACAACAAGACAACAAATAACCCCATCTAAAAATGGGGGGAGGACATGGACAGAATATTCACCACAGAAGAGATCCAAAAGGCTGAGAAACACATGAAAAAATGCTCCAAGTCTCTGATTGTCAGAGAAATGCAAATAAAGACAACAATGAGATACCACTTCACTCATGTGAGAATGTCAGACATCAGAAAAGGTAACAGCAGCAAATGCT